>NC_141695.1:862896428-863191428 GCF_964263255.1 Lissotriton vulgaris
AGTGAGTAGTAGTGAGTACTGATAGTAGTAGTTAGCGAGAATAGAGAGTAGAGTGTGAGTAGTAGAGTGATTTGTGAGTATTATAGAGTTGTGTAGTAATTAGTATAGTAGTGGAGTGAGTTATTTTGTATTAGAGAGGGATTATTAAAGAGTGAGTAGTAAAGTGTTATTATTAGAGTGTGATTAGCATAGTGATTTGTAAAGAGTGAGTAGTGGAGTAGTAGAGTGCTACTAGTGTTAATAATGTTAGCAGAGTGAATATTAGAGTGAGTAGTAGAGAGTGTGTTGAGTATTAGTGTTATTAGCAGAGTTGTAGATAGCAGTGTGTATTATAGTGTTGTAGAATAAGCAGTATAGTAGTAAAGTGAGTATTAGAGTGAGTTGTGATAGTATTAGATATTGTGTAGTAGCGAGTGAGTAGTAGTTATTAATATAGAGTGAAAGAGTGAGTATTAAAGATTGAGTAGTAGACTTTGAGTAAGTATTAGAGTGCGTAGTAGAGTACATTGAGTATTATTCTTTATAAAGTATGGTGATACATGTATTGGGAGGTAGATAAAGATATGTGTATAGATAGACAATGATAAAGACAGAAAGAGGGCCAGATAGAGAGAGATATGGATATTTTCTTCTTTTGGGGTGGGGGGGGGGGGTGGAGCGCAGTAGAAATAGCTAGTTGCAGGGAGAGAGTCAGAGAGAGTGATAGAGAGCTAGAACTTTAAAGAGAGGGAGAGAGATAGATGTAGGGAGACTGAGTGGAAGAGAGCTAAACGGAGTGAGATATAATTAGAGAGGCAGAGGGAGGGATTTAAATAGAGTGAGTAAAGTAGAGGAGTGTTATAGAGTTAAGCAGAGAGAGGCAATGTTATATAGAGGGAATTGTTGACTGTTGTGGGATAGGAAGATATATAGTTAGAGGGAGATAGAGATATGGATGTTGGGAGGTAGATGGTAAGAGAGAGATAGAAGAAATGGTAATAATGAAAAATTGAGGGAGGTAGTGAGAAACAGAGGGAGAGAGATAGAGGAAGGCAGCTATAGGGAGTAATGCATATGAAAGCAGATAAAGGGATATATACTGAGGGAGACAGGTGGTATGAGAGAGCTAGTTAGCAATATTGTAAAATGTGTATAGAAGAGAGAGAGTGAGAGATGTAGTTAGTTATGAGAGTAAATAGATGCATGTGGTGTTTTGTTGTTTATTGTATGTATGGCTAAGTATTTTTGAGAGTATGCATGTAATGTAGCTATAAATATTGTATTGCATTTTGTATTTAGGGAGTTGTAGGGAGGGAGTCAGAGGGAGAGATTTAGATATAGAAGTAGTTAAAGAGAGGTAGAGCGTGTTAGATGTAAGTAGACTGAGAGTTAGGGAGACTGAGTGGATGAGAGATAAACAGAGTGAGCTAGAGGGGGAAAGGTAGAGGGAGGGAGTTAGAGTAATGAGCAGGGTTATTAAGTTAGGCAGATAGAGGCAATGTTATGTATAGGGAATTGTTGACTGTTGTGAGATAGGAAGATATATAGTTGGGGGAGATAGAGACATGCATGTTGGCAGGTAGATGGTAAGAGAGAGAGCGATAGAAGAAATGGTACTAATGAAAATTTTAGGGAGGTAGAGAGAAACAGAGGGAGAGAGATAGAGGGAGGCAGCTATAGGGATTTTTGCATATGGAAGCAGTTAAAGGGACATATACTGAGGGAAACAGGTAGTGTGAGAGAGCTAGTTAGCAGTATTGTAAAATGTGTATAGAAGAGAGAGAGTGAGAGATGTAGTTAGTTAGGAGGGTAAACTGATGCATGTAATGTGTCTGGCGGTTTTTTGGATGTAAGGGTAAGTATTTTTGAGAGTATGCATGTAATGTAGCTATAAATATTGTATTGCATTTTGTACTTAGGGAGTTGTAGGGAGGGAGTTAGAGAGAGAGATTGAGAGACAGAAGTAGTTAAAGTGAGGTAGAGAGTGATAGATGTAAGTAGACTGAGAGGTAGGGAGACGGAGTGGATGAGAGATAAACAGAATGAGATAGCGGGAGAAAGGTAGAGGGAGCGAGTTAGTTAGAGTGAGGAAGATAGAGGAAGGTTATTAAGTTAAGCAGATAGAGGCAATGTTATGTATAGGGAATTGTTGACTATTGTGAGATAGGAAGATATATAGTTAGGGGGAGATAGAGATATGGATGTTGGGAGGTAGATGGTAAGAGAGAGAGAGAGAGAGATCAAAGAAATGGTAATAATGAAAAGTTAAGGGAGGTAGAGAGATAGAGGGTGGCAGCTATAGGGAGTTATGCATATGGAAGCAGTTAAAGGGATATATACTGAGGGAGACAGGTAGTGTGAGAGAGCTAGTTAGCAATATTTTAAAATCTGTATAGTAGAGAGAGAGTGAGAGTTAGTTAGGAGGGTAAACAGATGCATGTAATGTGTCTGGTGGTTTATTGGATGTATAGCTAAGTATTTTTGAGAGTATGCATGTAATGTAGCTATAAATATTGTATTGCATTTTGTACTTACTTGATTGTGTATTTTGCGTCGAATTTAATATTTTTTGCCCATTAAACTCATGTACAGTCAAATGAGTTATTTTAATGTACGTTCCAAGTTGTATTGGGAAGTCTGTTGCGTCTCTCAATGGTGTAATCTTAACAGAGTCAGTTGTATCATTCACTGTTATCCATTTTAGTTTTGTTTCTTGATGTGCAATAAATATCGTTTTTCTTGCTTCCTCCTGTAAAATATACAAATATTTATTTGTTGTACTTTTTTATACATTGTATATAGTGGAGCAGGATTGTTTAATAGTTTGTTGAGGAATGTTTAAAATAAAATTTTAGTAGAGTATAGTAGGTGAGTTAGTGTGTATTAGACAGTAGTATAGAATGTGTTGTAGATAGTGTGTAGTCGAACGTGTGTAGTTGAGTTAGTAGTAGGGAATACATTTTAGTAGTGTGTAGTATAGAGTGAGTATTAGAGAATATTATATATTATTAGAGAGTGTGTAGTAGATAGCAAGTAGTAGAGTGTGTAGTAGAGAGTGTGTAGTAGGAAGCGTGTATTAGAGCGTGTAATAGATATTGTGAAGTACAGTATGTGTCTTAGAGTGCGTAGTAGAGCTTGTAGTAGAATGTGTAGTAGAGAGTGTAGTAGAGTGTAGTATAGAGTGTGTAGTTGAAAGCACTAGTAGAGGGTGTGTAGTAAAGAGGTTTAGATATTTTTTAGAACAGAGTGTGTAGTAGTGTGTATAGTAGATAGTATTAGAGTATTTGTAGTAAAGTGTAATAGTGGTGTTGTTGAAGAGAAATAAGAAGAAAAAGTGGTGGAAAATGTTGACAGTGCCTCATGGAAGTACAATATTGGAATATGCAGATTTGTTTTTACCTGCATACTCATCTTCTATTATCAGCAACTGTCAATGCGTAATATAAAAGTAATGAAAAGAGAGTTAGGAGTGAATATTAGAGTGAGTAGTACTAAGTGTGTTGTAGTGAGTAATTATTTTAAAACAGTAGAGTTGAGTGTTATGTAAAGTGTGTAATAGAGAGTGTATAGTAGTGAGTGTTTATTAGTGATTGTGTAGTAGAGAGTGTGTATTAGAAAGTGTGTAGTAGAGTGTGTAGTAGAGAGTGTAGTAGAGAGTGTGTACTAGAGTTTGTAGTAGAGTGTGTAATAGATATTGTGTAGTACAGTGCATGTATTAGAGGATGTAGTAGAGTATATATTAGAATGTGTTGTAGACAGTGTAGTAGAGAGTGTGGTAGAGAGTGTGTATTAGAGAGTTTTAGTAGAGGGTGTGTAGTAAAAGGTATTAGAGAGTTTTTAGTACAGAGTGTGTAGTAGAGTGTATATTAGAGAGTATGTGTAGTAGAGTGTAGTAGTGGTGTGGCTTACGAGAAATAAGAAGAAAAAAAGGGAGTGGAAAATGTTGACAGTGCCTCACAGAAGTACACAATTGGAATATGCAGATTGGTTCTCACCTGCACACTCATGTTCTCATCATTAGCAACTGTCAATGCGTAAGAAAAGTAATGAAAATAGAGTGAGGAGTGAATAGTTGAGTGAGTAAAACTGTGTTTTGTTGCGAGTAATTATTATTAAAAAGAAGAGTTTAGTGTGTTGTAAGGAGTGTGTAATAGAGAGTGTGTGATTGAGAGTGTGTAGTAGGAGTGTGCGGTAGAGAGTGTGTAGTGGAGAGTCTGTAGTGGAGAGTGTGTAGTAGAGAGTGTGTAGTGGAGAGTCTGTAGTGGAGAGTGTGTAGTTTTTGAGTGTATAGTAGAGAGTTTGTAGTAGAGAGTGTGTGGTAGAGAGTGTGTGGTAGAGAGTGTGTAGTAGAGATTGTGTAATACAGATTTTGTAGTAGAAATTGTGTAGTAGAGATTGTGTAGTAGAGAGTGTGTAGTAGAGTGTGTGTATTAGAGAGTGTAGTAGAGTGTGTGTACTATAGAGTGCGTAGTAGAATTTGTTTATAGAAAGTGTGTCGTATTGTCCCCGATATTCTCATTAGTGATCGTAAGTTTGCTTCTCTCATTGTTTTTATTGGTGAAAGTGGTGGAGCAGGTGGTTGCAGAATGTATTCTGCTTCTTGCATAATTGCCTGTGGAATTGTTAAGGGTGGCATTCTTGATATTTTTGTCTGCTTAGTTAAGATTACCACATTGTTCTTGGTAAGAAAATTTCTAATTATAATTCCGATTCCTTCCTTTGTTTGTTTGTAAAAATCATTGTTGTAGCAAGTTCCTTTTATTGATCCACTTTCGTCTGCTAGAGCAAGATGATATAATATTTTGTTTTCTTGCTTAGCGTTTTTGTAGTTGGTTTTGGTAGAACATTTAATTATATTAGCTCTTATTGCTTTTTGATAAGGTTTGCTTTCTTCTTGTTTCGTATGTTTAATTTCTTGTATAGAAATCATCTGAAATGAGACAAAAATGTGAGTATACATCCTGTACATAATCTTTGCAAACATCTACAATTTCTAAAAGAAAAGAACATATTAAATGCTACATTATGCATATTAAACTGCTACCCATAAGGCTTTGTGATCACTGTAATAATACTCTAATATACCATAGTGCGTTAAATTCACATTAGTATAGATATGATCTAGTATAGAATTGTAGTCTGTTGTGTAGTCTTGTATTTTTTGGTTACATTAAAATTAGTTGTGCATATATTCTGATAGTAGTGTTGTGTTTTGTGACACTTGTGTCAAATCTATGTTGAAGTCGCCCATGATAATATATTTATAATCAGGATACAAGTTTAATATGGTTGTTAATACTTTTAATTGTGTTTGTATATGTACATGTGGTGGCTTGTATAGTATAACAAATAAGTAGTCACAAAAATTAAGATGCTGAGTAAAATGTAAAATGTCAATTTCGTGTTGTGTTTCATATATTGGCAATAAGAAAATATTTTTCTTGTAATAAATTGCTATTCCATACTTGGTTTGCTGATTGTGGAATTTATCAAATATTAATAGATGGTATTGTTGTATTAAGAAATTAGCGGCATCTGCTTTCCTAGTTGTGTTTATTTCAGTGAGGCATAGAATATCTGTATTCATGATATTTGTGTCGGCTTTTATAGCTTTGTAATTTTTTTGTAGTGAACGCATGTTATGTACAATAATTTTACACCGTTGGCTATAGTTACATATTTGTGGTACTGATATTTGCAATTGCATATCTGTCGTTAATCGTGTCATTTCTTCATGTACTTTTGGATGTACAACTATTTTGTCTTGATGAAAGTTTTTAATATATATGTTGGGTAATGATTTTGCTCTGCTTAAAGCTATATAATGCAAATTATGTATTTTGCTATTGTTAAACTGGATGTAAAGTGGTTCAATAGTTTCTCCTTGTGTTCTATGTATAGTACGTGCAGATGATTGGCATAGGGGAAATTCTTTGCGTATAACTGTAATAAATTTTTGTGTAAATTGAAAATGTCGTGATATAGCATGAATTGGTGTCCAATGAGGCAAAATGTTTGTGTGATATATGTGTCTATATTGTTGCCTTGTTAATTTACCAACATGTTCATTATCAAAATTAATCCATATTACATTAGGGTTGTTATTGATAGTTTCTACAAATTCAACTATACCTGTAGCACCATTTGTTAAGCCTTCATTAACATTTATATTGCAAGTTAAATAATTAATTTTAATGCAATATATAATATGTATGGCAGGCCCATTGTTTTAGTTGGGTCTGTGGGTAATTGTGTTAGTATTTTTTTGACTAGTTCAGTTAGTTCAGATGCAACTGTATCTATTGTGGTTTCTGTGTAAACAGGATAGTTTACTATATGTTGCAATAAAACTTCAGTATTAATGCTATTAACTTCTTTGTTTGTTGACATAATATAAGGTATACTTTTGCTAGTGTTTTCTGGTGGTTCTAATTCTCGTGATTATATCTGTATTATATATGCATTGATTTGTTTCCCTTCTCTTAATCTGTTTAGTAGTTCAGCAAATGGCAAGTCATTTAGCTGCCTCATAATTTTTGTTAGCTCAAATAACTTCAAATGTGTTTTCCATAAATTAGTACTTACTGGTCTGTAGGAATGCCTAGAATTTTCAAATATGTATGTGTCAAAAACTGGTTTTAATTGATAAAAATCTCCAATTGCTAAAATGGATATCCCTCCAAAAGGGACATTAGACATTTTTATTTCTTGTAATCTATTATGTATGAAATTGAACAAATTTGCCCCTGCCATTGAAATTTCATCAATTATTAGTAATTTAAGATGCATTAATTCATTTTGTAGTGTACTCCTGTTTTCATGAGTTAGTGGTTTATGAGTTAGCATTTGTGAAACTGGTATTTTAAACGTACTATGTAGCGTTTTACCATGAATTTTATGTGCTGCTTTGGCAGTTGGAGCTGTAAGCAATACATATATGTTAACTGGATTTTCTCCTGCTTTTGTATTGTAATAACGTACTAATGTTTGGTAAAGTGCTGTAATAAGGAAGCTTTTGCCCACTGTAATAACCGACTTTTTCTGGCCCTTTTTAGAGGGAGGATGATGGAGAATGACTCCAGTCTATCACCCTTATAGTATAGGGATTAGGACTATAAGTAGGACCTATCCATGAGGCACTTTAGTGCATTTTCGTATCCTTTTCCTTAGATCAGGGCTTATAAACTTAAGCTAGGGGATAGATATATATAAGTATTAGTGATGATCCGTCCTTTTGTAAGAGTATTAGTATATTTTCTATGGAGTTATGCATATTTCGGGCCTTGCAGGCCTTAAACGGGACAGACTCCATCTTGCCCTCTGCCTGGTAGCTGGAGAGGCTTTCTAGGTCAAGTGTAATGTTTTAGTTTCAAGGTGTTGTTCGCTTGGAGAGAACCGGTTCAGGCTGGCCCTTATCGAAAGACTGTATTTTTCTCCACTCCGAAGACACAACTTCAGGCCGGCCGGCTGGGAAAGTGTCCTTGGTACGGGGAGGTACAAGAATTTGGTGGGCGGCAGGTTACTGGCCGTAACTTTCCATGAAGGGACAGCTTCCATATTAGCGAAAGTGTTAGGCAATGAGTCAGTTAGTTCATAGGCGGCAGCTAGCCGTTAGCATCTCTGTTATTAATTATTTCTTCGGCGGACAGTCGCCATCTTTGAAGTCCGAGAAAGATTTAAGACCGAGACTCTCTGAGAAAGACTGAAGGAGAAATAGCGCGGAGCGCACAGAGACAGAGAGAGAGAGATACGGTAGCTAATAACCAGCAAGGTTCCAGTGACTTCGAGGGAAGCAGAAGAGATTGAGCCTAGCGGTGCAGACGTGTACTTGTGACGGCTGGGGTGTGACTTTGAGACGAGCCAAGACACAGAGACGAGAAGGGAACCTAGATGACTGCCGAGCCCCGACTTCATATTAACCAGGTGATCTCCGCCCTTTCTTTAAATCATTCTAACCTTTACCTTTTCTTTGCAGAAAATACATTGCATAGTATTGTGTTTATGTTTGTTATTAATAAATATCCTGGTTTATTGTGAACCGACATGTGCCTTGTATTCTTGTTCAATCATGGTAACTGATCTTTCCAGTTGAGCATTGTTTGCATGAACGGATGTGAAATCCCGATCAGGTAAGGAGTGATCAAGCAAATAGGAAGCGAGGGGATCTTTGATGCCAGGAGCAGAAGGTACATATTATAATTAGGAGAACCGTACTAAACTTTCATTGTCATAGTTTTATCCCAAGTAGATAAATGAGAAGTTGCTCCCATGGGTGTCCATAGGAAAGTGGTCGTCGTTGATATACAGCGTTAATGAGAACGCTGGGGGGATACCAGCGTGGAGGTTCGCCAGATTGTGAACCGTGTGTAAATGAGAGCGTTGGGGAGGAGACCAGCGTGGAGGTTCGCTGGATTGTGAACCGTGTGTTAGTGAGAGCATTGGGACTGCAGGCCCGTGTGTAGACACGCCGGATTGTGTGTCATATCTGCCCTAGGGTAGATTAGTCTGGGTGGCCGCGAGACTAGCTGATGTGAATAGGATATGGTAGAAAACCTATGCATGTTTATTGCTATTTCCCCATCCTTAGGTACGAAATGTATATATATATATATATATATATATATATACCCATTGTAAATACGTTCTAAAGAGGGAGGTGATTACGTTCTGGTTGGGTTAGAGGGGCCCCTAGGGGCTGATCCCATCGAAGCGGAAAATCCGGTCCTTACACCCACTCCTGCACCACCTGTACAAAAAGTGTAGCAGGGTGCTTCTTTTGTTTTTATCCAATGTAAGTGATGGTATATAAAGTTGAGTTGTTCTGTAGTAAGATTTTGCATTATACTATCATATTGCTCATTTGGCATTATATTATTGGTTAGTGCTTCTTCTATACTTGTACTTCTAATGCCTAAATCGAATGCCAAGTCATATATTAGTGGTTCATTAACTTGAACTTCATGACATATGTTGTCATCTGTTTCTAAATCTATTGGAGGTATAAGTAATGTGTCTAATGTACTGTCGTCATTGCTATTAGTTGTTGGTGTTTTATTATGCTTATTATACTTATTATAATTAAAGTCAACTGTGTCTTTAATTCATAGATATTGTTTATAATATGTATCTTTATTACCAATTATTTGATCTTCTACTCTCCAGGGGTAATAAAGCATTAACCATTCTCTATAACAATTTTCCGAGTCATTTGTTTTGTTAAATCTGCAATAGCGAATTATTTTGGGATTTTTGCGTTTTGTATAGTCTGTTCCTATTGTTTCATCCTGTAAATTAACCTCAAGTTCTTCCTCATCTGAGCTATAAAAGTTATTTTCAGTGAGAAAATTGTCATGGTCTAGTTTTTTTTTCTTCCTACTTTGTTTATTTTCATTATACATAGATGCATAGTCAGCTAATATACATTTTTCTAATGTTTTAGGCCATTTGCTGTACTTTACTATAATATTATCATATTGCATTCCACTGGATGTATCTGGTAATGAATGTATAGTATCTATGTCTTTTAATAAGTATGTACGCTTTTCTGGGGGGGGGGGGGGGGGTTTATTAATGAATACAAAAGATCTTGAACTTTTCCGTAAAGGAATTTGAAGTATAAGATAGGCTGCTTCTTGTGCACTTATTTCTGTACAGTTTAAGAACTTGTTACCTGTATGCTTAAGTTGATATTTTATACTTGGATTATAAATATACTTCTTTTGCAGCTTGTGCAATTATTCTGCTCATTCCACATTGTGATTTACTAATATATGAAACGATATATACGGCACATGCATATAAATCTAAGATGTATTGTATATCTATGTTTGCCTGCCATGCTTGTAAAATAGTAGTATTGTAGTTATTAATAAAGCATTCAGCTGGTGTTCTTTTAAGAAAAATAGTATTTTTTTCTATAATAGACTGTATACATAAAAATACTGTTTAAATCTAGTTGCATACAATCTAAAAACTGACTAAAAGTATAACTTTGGAAGTCCTGTGTGTTCATAGTTATATGTATTAGTTCAATTTGCTGTAGGAGCTCTTTATCTGTTTTGTCTAGCGCTAATGGTTCTAGTATAAAAGTTTCAGGCATTGGATATTTTGGGTACTGATATTTGCAGGTTCTTTTTTGTTTGATACAGCAATTTTTGTATGTCCGTGTCTTTGGAGGGGTAATAAAGACTCTGTATCTGGATCTTGTGTTTTTGCACATGTCACATACTTATTTATAAAAGTAATAACTTCATTGAGTTCTGATGTTTCATATTGTGGAGCATTTTCTATCTGTATTATAGCATGTATATGTGGTGATCCTCGTTGTTGGAATTTAACTCTATAAAAGTGATCTATAAACTTGCCAATTGGGTTACTTTCATGTCATAAAATACAATTAAATAATTTTCTAACTTGGAAGTCAAAATGTCTTGCACATGTAATAGGATTTTGTTGTATCAATGTGCATTTTGTTTCCCATGACATATTTTCAAATTCTTCTTTTGTACATTCTTTCCTTTTTTTACTACGCAATAATATGTTAATGAAATGATACCATTTTGTTTCTGCAACTGATAATGTTAAAAAATAGGTTGGTATTCCTAATTGTCTAATCATAGCAAATAGGTCTTTTTTGCATTGCTCCCAATATGGTGGCGAACTACGTATAGTTTTAAGTATTTTGTACCCCTCATTAAATTGCAAAATGCTGTCTAATTTTTGTTTTATGTCTTTTGCAGTTATAATGTTGGCATTAGTAAAGTATTTTCTAAGTGAGATGTATATTTTGCTCTGTATTTGTTTAATGTGTAATGTTTTTAATTTAAAGAAAACATTTGTTATAGACTTTGCTACTCTTTGATCATAACTTCTTAATTCCCATTGACAGATTGTGCTGTAATGTATTGGTACATGCCTCTCTTTATTTGTTGGCCTTCACTTTCCACAAAATACTGTAGAGAAAGCTAAATATTCAGAATCTTTATCTTCATATAGACCTCTTGGCGTGTTATATTCTGCAGGTGCTAAACTTAAAATATTAATGTTTTCTGTAATAATAGTTTCATTAGTTAACATAGTATCTAAGTTCCCTGCTGCAATGTTGTCTGAGGAATCAGATGTATTGTTTGTATCAGAAGTGTCATTACAAGGTGGTATATTTGCTGGTGTATATTCCCAATCTGGATTAATTGTGACTCCATATTCTTGAAACATTCTGCTAGTAGTTGCTAAATATAGAGCTGCACGTTTTACTTTATTTGGTCTAACATTCTCAAAATGGGCATAGGATTTATAACTTAATTTTCTTTTTAATTTTATGGGAATTGTCATGTTATCATTAATTTGCCTTGGTAAAACAGTAACAGTTGTCATAAGATCTGCAGGTACATTAACTACTGCACCTGAGAGAGATTTTTGGAACCCACATGGTAGTGTTCTAATTTATGAAAAAGGTATTCTTGGTGATACTAATCTTTCTTCTAAATTATGCAAGTGTGAGGCTGCTGGTATATCGGGAAATGTCATCCCATTATAAAAAGAACAGGGTGGTATTTTGTCCTTACAAATATATGTGTAAAATGTTTTGCATATATCATCTGTTTGGTATTTGCTAATGTTACATTCTATGAAATTTGCCTGTTTTTTAATATTGTGTGTTTTTTGGAACTTTGTTTATGCCATAATTGATTGCAAATAGTGCAAGCGTACTCTGTGCCATATGCTATTTGTGCATGAAAGATACTAATTATGTCATTTGTTGTTTGTAAGGTTATATTTGTTTTACTGTTAACTGCATTTTCTCTATCTTGTGTATGCTGTCTTTTTCTGTTACTGTGATTTTCTAGAACCTGTGTATCCTAGCTGTTGTTTAAGTTTGTAATTGAGCATTAGGTGTAAATGTGTTTGTTAGTACATTGGTATTGCTAATAGTTATGGTAGAAGGCAAATTAATGTGGGTTGTAGAAGGCTGTTGTTTATCTGCTTGGCTATTGCTGTTTAAGTTTTCTATAATTGTATCTTCTACTTGTAAGTTTGTTGATGGAATATGTGTTAATGCATTTTGAGCTATGTTTGTAGTATGGACATATATGTCCTTTATAGTTTTCATTTTTTTTGGCTGTGTTTTTTTGTATTACTTTAAGTGACATTTTGCTAATTGTGTTTATTTTCACTGGAGGTAATTGTAAAGTAATGTCCTATTACTTACCGGTAATCTTCATTACTCCGGGTCCCGTAGTCCTCGACACCTTCATACTTACAAGTGGAGATAACCATCTCCAGACAGAAAAAAAAAACAAGAGGAATGCTGGGACACTAATACTGCCCCTTCCCCCGGGAGTACATAAGCAGTACTTACCCAGCAGCCCTCCTGAACTAACAAGCCCAGACAGGAAGGCCGGCCGCCCGGGAGGGAGGGAGGGGCGCATGAAGGTGTCGAGGACTACGGGACCCGGAGTAATGAAGATTACCGGTAAGTAATAGGACATTACCCCCAGGTCCCTCCGTCCTCGACACCTTCATACTTACAAGTGGAGAATACCAAAGCAGAAAACCCGGCCTTCCGCACGCACAAGCACACCCAGGAAACCTTAACAACAGCAGCCACCCAAGGGAGCACCGAGAAGGAAGAAAGGAAGACCGCAGGCAACAACCGGCCCGCAACCCCGAACATGAAAACAGGGACAAGGACCGGGGAGAAAGAAACAAGGCCAGGGCACCAAAGCAAGGAGGCCGCCAACCAGAGAAACAGGCAACCGGGACCGGGACCAGGACCAGGACACCAAGACCAGCCAAAACAACCCACCGGAGAAGACCGCCCAGGCCAGAACCAGCAGGAAGGCACACAGGGCCAGGCAGACCCACCAGGAAGACGGGACAACCCGGAAGAAGCCAAAGAAGGAACGGCCAACAGAGCGCAGGCACAAGCACCCAGCCCAAAAAGGAAGGAGAAGCACAGGCCAGAAACACGGCCAAACTCGTAAAAGAAAGGACTCGAGCCCAAGAGAACCGAGGAGGAAACCCCACCGAGGAGGCCCAGGAGGCAACAAGCACCCATGAGCCGAACAGGACCGAGAACCCGACCCAAAAGACAGGGACAGGATGGAACCCCAGAACCCAGCCGAAAGCCCACCAAACAAGGAGAGGCCAACAAGACCGGAAACCAGCAACAAAGAAAACACAACCAGGTCGGGAACAGAGAAACCGACCTCAAAAGCAGAAAACCCCAACCCCAAAGGGATGGAACACAAGGCAGGAGGGGAGCACAGAGCAACCGGGAAACCCCAGCAGCCGGCCAACGAGGCATAGAGGGCAGCACAAAGAAGGCGCCCAAAAGACACAGGAACCCCACACCCAGGCCAGGCAAGCAGCAAGGACAGGAGCAGCGGGAAAAGAAAGCCCAGGGAGCACAGCACCCAGACCACAAACACAAGGCCCCAACCCAGCAACGCCGGAGAGGAGCCAAGCAAACCGCAAAAAAAGAGGCCAACAAACCCCAACAGAACCGGGAAGCCAGGACCAGAGCCAAGCAACCCGACCACGCAGGAGAAACAGCAGGCCAAGCAAACCCCGAAGGAGAGCAGAGGACCAAGCAGCAGGAAACCACAGACAACCCGCAGCCCGGAGGGAGGAACCCGCAGAGGCACGAGCACCACAGAACAGCACCCCAACCAGAGAGGGAGGGGCAGCCAAACAGACCCACACAGGGAACAAAGCCCGGGAAAGCAAGGGAGGAAAGAGCGAGCCAGGACCACAGAACCAGGAAGAACCCGGAAAAGGCCGGCAATAACCCCCAGAGCAGGCCAAAAAGGGACAGCACAGCCCGAAAACCCAGAAGGCACAGCCCGAAGCCTCACACACAGCCAGCAAGAAGCCAGCAGAACTGAAGCCACAGAACCCTACACAGTCCCACAACACCGGTAAACAAGCCCGGGAAGAGAACCAACAGCAGGAGAGGGCCCAGAAGGAACCACCAGGAAGCGGCCCCAACACAGAACACCCCGCCAGGGCCCAAAGGGACACCAGCAGGGAAGCAGAGCCCAAAAAGGAGCACCACAAGCAGGAGCGGGTAGCAGCAGCAGAAACCACAGTCAGGCACCCACCAAGGGAACCAGACGAGACCCGAACAACCCAGGGAGCAAACACCCCCAAACAGGAGACGGACCCGGAAGACAACAGCCCCCAGCAGCCCCAGAAGGCCAGGCAGGGACCAACCCGGCCCGACCAAGCCCAACACAGAGCAGACAGCGGAGCACGGGGACAGCACACCAACCCGGTGAACAGGAGGCAAGACAGGAACCCGCAGCAGCCCGGAGGCCCCAGCCAGGAACAAACCAGGCAGGCACCCCGGCAGAAACAGGAGGGGCGGCAGGAAACCCCAGAAGCAAGCCAAAGGCAAGCACAAGGGGAGCCAGTGCAGAAGCAGCCCGACAAGCCCACAGAAACGGTCCCCGGACAACACCAGAAGCCACAAGCCGGAGCAAAGAGAAGGCCACAGCAACAGGAAGATCCAGGCAGGTACCCAACCAGGCACCCGGCAGGGAACAGACGAGAACAAGTGGAGGCAGGGAGGAACAGAACCCGAGGGGACAGAGCACCCCAAAGATCCCACGACACTGGCAACCACCCAACAGAGGAACCAGGCTCATCCCAAGGGACGGGAGAAACAGGACCAGAAGCCCCAAACGCCCACCATCCACACAGAAGCCAGAAAGGGGATAAACCAGGACCAACAAGTGGAACAGAGCCACGAGAGCCAGACCGCAGCGGAGGCAAGGCCACTGAGGGAGAACAGCACGGCAGGCCAACCGGAACCAGGGGAGCCCACAGGACCCCCCCCCCCCCAAACCCCTGCAGCAGTCCAAGGAACAGAAACACTGAACCACCAGCAGGAGAGGCAGGGAGCCCGAAGCAGAGGGGGAACAGAACGCACCCTCAACAGGCCAACGCCGAAGAAGAGAGAAGCCCCAACGAGACAAGAGCACCAGACGTCAAGACGCAAGCCAGCAGGCAGGAAAAACCCAAACAACACAGGGAAGCCCAGAAACCAGCAAAGGCAGAGCCAGCGAAGGGAACAGCCACCACAGAGGCGACCGGAAACCACGCCAACCCAAGGCAGCCCACAAACAGCCATAGAGCCGCCCAGAGCAGGGGCACCCCTGAAGAGAACCCGAGGGAGCAGACCCCCGAACGCCCACCACCGGGGAAGCAAGGTCCAGGGCGGGCCGGAGGGAAGGCCGAAGGCCAGGAAGAAAGGACCAGACACACTCGAGAAGGAAGGCCAGGCAACACCCCAGGACCAGCAGAAGCCGGACAGCAGGACAGCAGCAGCCAGACACGAACCCACAGGCCACGAGCAACATGCGCAGGCAACGCCTAGCAGCATTCAGAAGAAAAAGGGGGGCGAAAAAACAGCCAGAACGGGGGCCAACCACACAACAAGGCCCCCACCGCAAAGCAACCAAAACCAGGCCGAGGCACTGTATCCAGGACAACCAGCGGAGCTTTCAAACCAATCAGTTCCGTGGAAGAACGAAGAACACGTACAAACCCCCACCGCCATACCCCATGCCAAAAATACGAGGACCGGCAGGACTCAAGCGAAAGAAAATGTGAGCCGCAGCGGAACAGTGGGCAGGAGCTGTGAACCGCGAACGTACACCACTGCACCCGTAAAGCAAGAGGCAAACCACGTCCCACAACCACAGATGCCCACCTCCACGGAACAACAGCAGGGAATGGGAACAAAGGGACGACCCACATACAGCGCCCAAGGTACACACGCCAGGTGAAAAACACACAGATCACATGAGGCGCAGCCAGCAGATCCGAACACCGTCACTGAGCAGAGACCAAACCACACAGAAGCTTGTACATAGACCTCCATCCGGTATACACCTGTTACAACGCATTTGTTACAACGCACTACCGTTACAACGCGACTTTTACAACGCATACCATTACAACGCATTGCGCTGGGGGGCGCTCTAGGATAGGGAATAAGTATAATTTACTATCCAACACCTTCCCTAGGGTCCACAGGGACTGGAGTTAGAATAGTAAATTATACTTACCACTATCCAGCACCTCAAAGCGCTATGCGTTGTAATGGTATGCGTTGTAATGGTCGCGTTGTAACGGTAGGTAGTTGTAATAGTATGCGGAGTAACATGGTACATCCCCTCCATCCGGGTGGTAGCCAAAATGAGGGAATGGACCAGGAGCAGCCAGGAAGACACCAGGGCCAGCAGTATGTCAGAACAAGAGTAACAGAAAAGCGCACGCGTACCAGAGGCCCCCCGGCGCTGAAAAACAGATGTTCACTGTAAACCAAAGAAATGGCACACACTATCGACCTCAGACGGGAGAAAGTCAGAGCGGACCGGCCCGGAATCGAACCCGTGACCACGAGGACGAACATAGGCTCCAGCAACGGATGCAATAGCCCACTGAGCCATACAGAGAAGCAGGAGCCGCAACACAGACAGGGCGAAGACGGCCTCAGCATGAAACACAACCCCATGCATCGAACACAGCCAGGCAGGACCAATGACTCCCGAACAATCCGCCATAAGCGAAAGGGAGGCACCATAGGTGCGCTACACAAACATGTAAAAACACAAGAGTGCAGAAAAAATGGCAAAATGACCTCGACCCTCGCAAGACGAGGGCGACACAGCACCACCCAGACCTCGCAAGCCGACCCACTCGGGCCGCCAAGCGAGTAAGTCGAATCAAAAAAGAACCCGAAATCGGCACTCACCCGGAGCGGGGGCCAATCACACAAACCAGGCCCCCACCCCCGCTGTATGACAGAATCCAGCAGGAACGAAGCGTCTGCAGCATGCAACAGAAACACCATGCTGCGAACATCATCACGCTGGAGACAAACGTCACTGAAAACGAAGAAGCATGACAAACACACATCTGAAGACAGCAGGAGGCCAAACGCTCCAAGTGCGCAAGGCAGGAAAGAAGGAACCCGAAAACGGGACTTACCCCGAGAGGGGGCCAACCCCAGGAACAAGGCCCCCACTCCACCGGCCGTCCAGAAGTCATCAGGAGCCCATCCAGCAAGGCACAGCTCCCCGGCCAGGCTCGGGAAGCTGAGCCCACGACCCGGAAGTAACCGGGAACTCCAGCACCAGCCACAAAGGGCCGGGAGGTGCAAGCAGCAAACAGCAAAGCCGGGAACACCGTCCTCCCAACACCGGCACCAAACAGAGACTGACTCCCAGCAAGCCCAGCAGGCCAGGAGGCAGTCCAGGGAACCCCGCGCCCGCACAGCCTGGCAGCCGGGCGGGGGAAGAAGAGAAGCACCGCCACTCCAGCCCAGCAGGAGCAGCACCAGCACACCATCAATTCTGTCGAAGACAGAAAAAAAGAACAGGAGGGCTGCTGGGTAAGTACTGCTTATGTACTCCCGGGGGGAGGGGCAGTATTAGTGTCCCAGCATTCCTCTTTTTTTTTTTTTCTGTCTGGAGATGGTTATCTCCACTTGTAAGTATGAAGGTGTCGAGGACGGAGGGACCTGGGGGTAATACTATCCGAATTTGTTAGCTTTACTTTATCAGCTAGCTTTATGATGTGTTCTATAACTTTATTAATAGAGTTGATTTCTATAGCAATACATGTTCCATTTGGATGAGGTATTGCTTTTTCATCTCGGCTATGTGAATCAAATACAAAGTATGCATGGATAGTTTTAAATACTGAAATTACATATATCTATCCATACAGATTAATACACCAGTTTGTAAATCAATTGTAGAAGTTAATGTTGTTATGAATTTAGCCTTCAAAGGTTGTGCTTGTTTTATTATCTCTTTTATAAAGCATTTTGGGAGCTTAATAGAATATATGATGTTATTGTGCTCTATGTAATTTGGCAAATATTGTGGTTGCATAATTGTTTCTTTAATAACAGAGTGCATTTCTGTATATAACGCATCTCCTAGATCCATAATATAATGTAAATCTTGGCTGTCCCATATATATGCTGGTTTACAGTAGTTATTTAGAATAGCAAATATACTATTTGGTAGACATTGTGCACATTTTTATGTCTTTCCAATATTTGTTTCTTCTTGATGTTTATGTGTGTGATTTAAAAAAACTATTTCTTGTTGTGCTTGTGCTAAAACATTTGCGTCTGTATTGGTATTCTCTGTTATATGTTGGCGTTTGGGCAATATGCTATTGGTGGTACTTTGTGGAACTATCATTGTATTACTTTCGATAATAGGTATGTATGTATGTTGGCAACTATCTGTATATGTGTTGGTATGTAAATTACCTGTTGATGTAGTTGGTTGCTATACATTTATGTTTATGCTGTTACTATTTTGTGTTATCGTGTTGTATGTTTCTGTGTTGCGCATATGTGTTAGTAGTACTAATATATTGTGGTATACTTATGCTATTGCTGTTAGTTGTAGACAGTTTTTTAGGTGTAGTTATTGGAGTTAAAAGTGTATTTGGATATGTTCCAGTACTATGAGTATTATATAACAATGTTGATGGCTGTTCTGCATTAAAAAATCTGCTGGTATTTGATTTCTGAATTATATTGTTTGCAGTTTCTGTACGAGTTTGGAATTGTGTGTAATGAAATCCATACATGCTTCAGTAGAATGAACATAACTAGTTTTTATTGGTACAGAAGTTCCATTTTGTTCAGTAATGAGCATTGCCCTATGCAGTGATTCTTTTTTAATTGTATTTATATCTATAGGAGTTAATTCATATGCTACGCAATTAGTATTTGGTCGCTTTAGACTCAGGCACGGCCCGTGCCGGGCGTTATACTGGGGTGGTGACGTCAGGCAGGGGAGGGTCAGGGTGGAGGGTTGTAAAATGCGGGATATGGACCATTAGAGGTAAGTACCTGAAAAAGAAAAAAAACGAATTTCGTTGCCCACGCTGCATCGCCTAATGTGATGCAGCGTGGGCAACGAAATTCTTTTTTTTTTTTTTCGGTACTTACCTCTAATGGTCCATATCCCGCATTTTACAACCCCCCACCCTGACCCTTCCCTGCCTGACATCACCACCCCAGTATAACGCCCGGCACGGGCCATGCCTGTTTAGACTATGTGGAAGATTTGTAATGTACTCTATAAGTTTTTCAAAAGTTATTTGTATAGTAATACATGTTCCATTTGGGTGAGACATTCCTGTTTTATCACGGCTATTTGAGTCAAATACAAAGTATGAATTGTTATTGTTTATAAATAGATATAACATACATTTCCATGCAAAGCAAAAAACCTGAATTAAAATTTAGTGCAGCTTTTAATACTGTTTGAAAATTTGGGAAAGATGGATCAAAAGGTTTTAATATGTCTCCATAAGAAGGTTCTTTAAGCTTATTAGAATAGATGGTATTATTGTGTTGTATAAAATTTGGCAAATCATCTGGATGCATAAGTTGTTATTTATTGATAGAATGCATATCTGTATATAAAGCATCACCCAAGTCCATAATGTAATGTAAATTTTCTATAGTCCATGTATTAGCACGTTTGTAGTAGTTGTGTACAGGCACGGCCCCTGCCGGGCGTTATACTGGGGCGGTGACGTTAGGCAGGGGAGGGTCACCGTGGGGGTTGTAAAATGCGGGATATGGACCATTAGAGGTAAGTACTGAGAAAAAAAAAACGAATTTCGTTGCCCACGCTGCATCACATTAGGCGATGCAGCGTGGGCAACGAAATTTGTTTTATTCATTTTTTTGGTACTTACCTCTAATGGTCCATATCCTGCATTTTACAACCCTCCACCCTGACCCTCCCCTGCCTGACATCACCACCCCAGTATAACGCCAGGCACGGGCCGTGCCTGGGTGTGTATAATTGCAAATGTGCTATTTGGCAAACATTGTTTACCTCTTGAATTAGCTGAACATTTTTCATGACCTTGATGATAATCTGCTTGCAGTATTGTTATCATATTTATAGTAATACAGAAAATATGTTTCTATTTAACTGTACTAAAATAATTATATTAGGTACGTTATAGCTATATTTTATTGCATCTATTTATGCTGTATGCATTTTATATATATGTATATATATATATATGTATGTATATATCCGTATACATTGGCACTATGAGAAAGTACAGGCAAATGTATTTATACATATAGTATTTTATCTATGTCCATCATTTTTGACATGTGACTGCACGTTATCACTTTAAAAGGGCAAAAGCAATTTGTATCGCCATGTGACCAAGGCCGCTGGGACGGCCGAAACGCGTCATGACATACTATCTAATGGCTGAATAAAAGAATGCTGAGAAAAAGCTGGTCCTTGCCTCGAGTCTCTTTGTGAGGAGCGCTGCTGCGAGGTATTTGCAGATGTTTATCGGCATAGGATTGCTGCCGATTCTGGACCCCCTCCTCGGAAAGCCGGCTTCACTGTGAGCAGTCCTTCGTCGCCTGGCAACCCTCTGAGCTCCTTCCTCGTGGAGAAGAGTTGGCGGGGACCCCGGGGGCACTTTGAATATCCCATTCAAGGGAAGGAGTGGAGGCATCCGACTTTGCACCGCGCGTGAAGGAAACGCTGAAGAATGCTAAAGAGATCCCACGCCGTGAGGCTGTATCAGAGCGGGCGCAGTTGGGGGATCATCGTGCTTTGTGGCGCCGTGCGGCGCCGATCTACAAAAACAGGCAGCTGGTCCCGACCTGCGTCCTTGCGTCCTGGAAGGAACAGCCAGAGGCACGTAGAGGATAAAAGCATATACGGTGACATTCGGAGTGTGGAGGTACGTGGCTCACCGTTAGAGTCAGCTGTTGCTGACATTGACTATTGAAGCGCAAATAAAGCGGTTTGCTTAACACGTTATTCAGCACTTACTAAGTAATTGCCATTAGCTAGAAGATGTCAGGCGATGTACGGAGGGCCCGTGAGCTCGCTGCACAAGCAATGTTTTCAGACGATATTGAGCAGGAGGTGACTGCTGAGAAGGAAGTCGGGGTAGGGGGGCCTGAGGGAGCTGCAACGAGTACCGCCAGAGACTTGTTCAGGGAATTGGAAAAGCTGAAAAGAAACGAACAGTCTAAATGGTGGGAAGCCCGCTCCCTCAAAAGATATCTGGATGTAGGGAGAGTCCCTAGAGGACTTCGCATCATGCTGGCCCCCAGCTACGAAAACCCCAACCCCTTAATGATGGAGGAATGGGGTCAGTGCAACCTTGAATCCTCACGGAAATTATTGCAGATCTTAGTGAAGTTTGCTGAAATTGATGGTGAGGAACTTCAAACCAAGATAGACATTCTTGAGGAGAAAATAAAAGCACTGCAGGGTGAGAAGGAAAACCCGCAGACTACTAAAATGAGGAGTGAAATGTTAACTAGACTTTCAAAGGAGGAAGAAAAAATCAAAACAAGAAAAATATATAAATTCAAAAGAGATCGGGACGACTACGCGAATGGCCAAATATTCACATTTGCACGTCGATACGATAACCTAAGAAGAGCCACAGTAAGTAAGAGAGGAGTAGCCAGTGCAGGGGCAGTGCCGGCAGAATCTGAGGAAATATCCACATACAGCTCGGCCGCAGAAAGCGGCTCAGACAATGAAGGGGCAAGAGGCAATGTTGTTTTGACGATGGGGGAAGAGTTGGCGGTCTTGAAAGATGGCAGAAAGGCAACCCTAAGATCGCACTTCCAGGGAAAATTGTCCCAACCAAGTCCCAACGCAGGAGGGGCAGAAGAAAAGCAGCCAAACAAAGGCGAGCCAACCAAGCGGGGACGAGGCCGGGGACGGGGAAGGAGCAAGAAACCCCAGGCCTAGTCAAAGACAACATTATGGATTCTTCAACAACTGTGAGCTGTGATGGAGATCAATCCAGCAAGAAGAAACAAGCCAAATCTATAATTAACCTCAGCCCAATACAACTATCAGCTGCAGAAGAGCAACTTCTAAGCTTAGGCTTAAGCTTTTGTCCTGAGTCCAATTTTTCGTATACTACCACGAGGGCAGACATATACAGATTCATAAGGAAATTAAAATTGAAAAAACAATTCCTAAAAAAGACAGCCAGCACAGAAAATGCCCCAACAAGATCTACAACTAGCACCTCTGAATTGGCAGTCAGTGACCTAAACCTGTATCGTGACATGTGCCAGCTGGGGATTGATGAGACTCTGGGGACACAGGAGATAGTGGCATCCAGTGGTCAAATGAAACCGATTACCCCATTTAAGCCCAAGTCCAAATACATTCCCCTGGCGGCACGTGATGGTCTTGACTCATTTAGCGATGTTGTGGTGCAACAAGTGAAAAAGATGGCCTTAAAGACTGACAATAATAAGCGTCAATTCACGAACCAGGAGAGAAAAATAAATCAATTATCCATCAAATTGAAAAATGCTGAAGTTATTGTTCGAAATTCAGACAAAGGCGGGAACATTGTGTTATGGCCAACTACGGAGTACCTTGAGGAGGCTCATAGGCAACTAGATGACCCACAATGTTATTCTAAGAGCACCCCCCAGAAATATAGGGGAATGTTGAAGGCCTTATCTAAGAACCTGGTGGCATGGAAGGGCCTTGGTATGTTAAGTGGAGATGAGTTTAAGTATGTTAAAAAAGATCATCCACTCACTCCATATATTTACTTCATACCAAAAGTCCATAAGAGTATCTCCAAACCTCCAGGCAGACCCATAATCGCAGCGTGTGGTGGCCCCTTGGAAAACCTTTCAAGGTACATTGACTACTTTTTGCAGCCACACATGAAGTCTTTAAAGTCATATGTACAAGACTCCAGTGACTTTCTGCGAAAGTTGGAGGATATAGCATGGAGCCCCGACCTGTTGTTGGTAACGTTGGACGTCAGTTCATTATACACATGTATAAAGCACAAGGATGGCCTGCGGGCATGTGAGTATTATCTTAGCCGCAGGCCCATGGAACTGGCCCAACATACCAAAATGCTTTTAGAAATGTTAACATTCTGCCTCAACAATAACTTTTTCATTTTTAACGGTCAAATGTACCAACAAGTCCAAGGTGTAGCAATGGGGGCCAGTTTCTCCCCTAGTTATGCGTGCCTCTTTATGGGGTGGTGGGAGGAACTGGTCCTCCTGCGCAAATTTGAAGAATATTGCACCACTAACATCACTTGTTGGCTCAGATTTATTGATGACTTATTTATTGTATGGCGTGGTTCCGAGGAAAGTGTTTTAAATTTCATACATGACATCAATGACAATGATCTTAATCTGCATTTTACCTCTGATGTAAGCAGGGAATCGGTGACATTTTTAGATGTACAGGTTTTTATATGTAATAATGTCATTACCAGTACTCTTTTTAGAAAACCGACGGCAGGTAACACTCTTTTACATGCCACGAGTGCTCATCCCCAACATCTAATCAAATCAATACCCTACGGCGAGATGCTACGCATCCGCCGTATTTGTAGCAATTATGAAGACATGATTGTCAAACAACAGGAAAGTTTTCAAAGATTTGTAGATAGGGGCTATACTGCCAAGATAGTGAACACTGCTATAAAGAAATCTAGGGTCAAAGAAAGAGGTGACTTGTTGACTGAGAGAGTGAAACAAAGTGATAACATCAATGAAGTTAGACTCATTCTGACCTACTCCAAACAGGAGAAAGAACTTAGGAGTATCGTCAGAAGAAACTGGCACTTTGTAAAAGATGATCCCATGATTGGCGATGTGATGCCCCCTAATCCATCTATTACTTTTCGCAAAAGTTTCAGTATGGGCTCCATCCTCTCAAAAAATAGTCAAGACTACATAGGCAAGGAGCCTTGGAGACCCACCATCAGGGGCTTCTATAAATGCCTGGCATGTAAAGCGTGCCAACATAGTGCCAACACTAAAAAATATACAACAGTAATCCCTAGAACTACAAGGGAAATAAAACAACACCTAACCTGTAGAACGGAATACTGCGTGTATATTCTAGAGTGCGACTGCAAACTCAAATATATTGGTAGCAGCAAACTGCAAATTCATAAGCGTATTCTACAACATCTGCGCGCCATTGTAAATAAGGACCAGAGCTATCCAGTGGCCAGACACTTTGAGGCGTGTCACAATAGTAAGCCTCAGTGTCTCAAATATTTCGCCATAGAGTCCGTACCGCTTACCAGAAGAGGAGGCGACAGGGAGGCGTGTATGCGCAGGCTCGAAACCAAATATATTTAACTCAAAGTGGCCGGGAGGTCTTAACACCACAGAGGACCTCCACACATACCTATGACCACTTCATGATAATGTTACTCTTTAGCCATATAGTTAACACCATGATACAACCATAATCCGAACTATAAGAGGAGTTGGTCCGCACCGTGCACTTTGTTTACATATTTATGTTTATATTGTAATATACTATGTATAATTTATATATTGAGTGTACAAAATTTCGGTGTGTGTAAATATATGAATTGATTGATTTTAGCCGTCGTTTTAAATATTAGGGTAATGTTTTTTATCCTGATTTTTGATGTGATAGCTGATTTTAGTCATGTCACCGATTCCCTCTTTTTTAGATTGTTTTTATGGTGTGATTTTTTCTATATGTGCAACATTGATAATGTATGATAATATCTTGTCTTGAACATGGAAGTAAAGCTCTGTTTTAATAGGGTTCAGACTTCCCTTCCCCTCTACTACCTCAGTACTGTATAACCTCCAGCACCAGCCACTTTAGCTGTATTTGCACTTTGACTGCACGATGTCACTTTAGAGGAAGAAATTATATTTATTTTTTCCATTTGACACGAAGTCACTTTAAATACAGGTGCAATAACATGGCAGAAGAGAAGAATGAAATAATGGTACCGGAAGAAAGTTAAGGCACTACATTCTCTTCTTCCGAGCCTTATTTGGCTGGTACAATTTTCGTCATGAATCCATTTCTTCTTTTTTCTTTTAAAAGGTCCTTATAGATTAAATTAATTTTCCTTTTTTTTGGATCTTTTTTTCACTACTATCATTAAATAGCAGTGATCAATAGTATAATTTTGTATTATAATTTAATACACACGGGTGAGCACTATTTTCGCACAACACTTGCTAATAGATTTGATGGACTACATGGTATATTTTTTCTCATCACCATCTTGAAGAGTTATAGGCATTTATGCAGTTATACATTTTTTTGGTAAACTGATAGTACTCTTCACATAACAAATTGAAGTTGTATTATATATGTATATCTTTAATCTTTTGATACATTATGCAAAACGTGACTTATTTATGTATTTATACAGTTATTAATTCACTTCTGTATTGGCACTATGAGAAAGTACAGGCAAATGTATTTATACATATAGTATTTTATCTATGTCCATCATTTTTGACATGTGACTGCACGTTATCACTTTAAAAGGGCAAAAGCAATTTGTATCGCCATGTGACCAAGGCCGCTGGGACGGCCGAAACGCGTCATGACATACTATCTAATGGCTGAATAAAAGAATGCTGAGAAAAAGCTGGTCCTTGCCTCGAGTCTCTTTGTGAGGAGCGCTGCTGCGAGGTATTTGCATATATATATATATATATATATATATATATATATATATTGCGAACAAAGGATTCCAAGGAAAGGAATTTAGGCAAGCCCACAGCAGTTGCAGCAAGAAAATTGTTTATTTTTGGCAGAAAAGACAACGCGTTTCGACCACGTCCGTGGTCTTGGTCACATGACCCACGTCTCCAAAGGTGCAGTTATTTACAGGTGAGTTTACAGATAGTCATGTTCATAGACATAGAAAAACATAGGTATGTACATTTTGTTCGTGTCACAAAACATAAAATAAAAGAGGTGTATTTTAAAGGTACAGTACATATATTCAAGAGTATTGTGTTATATTGTATATGAAATTATATATAGATATGTTACATCACATATTTATCAGATGACATGACTGTGTGCATATAAAACAAGGGTTACTGTTCATGACATGGATCACTGACATAATATCGATGTCAAAAATATAGAACTACAAAAATATTGAGTAAAAAATATAGAATACAAAAATATCGAATACCTATCTCCAAACAGGTAAGTACAAAAATATCGAATGAAAAATGTCGTCGTAAAAAATATAGATAGTCAAAATATCGAATTGTTTAAATATCTTAAAAGTAATTTAAAATTAATATAATAATAAATATAATTAACTTAAACATATTTAAAATACTTAAAGAACCTTAAAATAATAAATAATGAATGTAACTTTTAATTTTTTTTGATACATATATATATATATAAACATAATATTAACAAAAAATATACAATATTTTTACCGTAGGATAGCGAGAGGGTTAAATTTACTATTACCACTCCAGTGAGTGCAACAGTAGAGAAAACATTGGATAGCGTAGGGGTAAAAATTACTATTCCCACTCCAGAGAGTGCAACAGTAGGGAAAGCATTGGATAGCGTAGGGGTGAAAATTACTATTCCCACTCCAGTGAGTGCAACAGTAGAGAAAGTGTTGGATAGCGTAGGGGTAAAAATTACTATTCCCACTCCAGAGAGTACAACAGTAGGTAAAGCGTTGGATAGCGTACGCATAAAATGTACTATTCTCACTCCAGAGAGTGCAACAGTAGGGAAAGCATTGGACAGCGTAGAGGTAAAAATTACTATTTCCACTCCAGAGAGTGCAACAGTAGGGAAAGCGTTGGATAGCGTAGGGGTAAAAATTACTAATCCCACTCTAGTGAGTGCAACAGTAGGGAAAGCGTTGGATAGCGTTAGCGTAAAAATTACTATTCCCACTCCATAGTGCAACAGTAGGGAAAGCGTTGGATGGCGTAGGCATAAAATTTAGTATTCCCACTCCAGTGAGTGGAACAGTAGGGAAAGCGTTGGATAGCGGGAGGGTAAAAATTACTATTCCCACTCCAGAGAATGCAACAGTAGGGAAAGCATTGGATAGCATAGAGGTACAAATTACTATTTCCGCTCCAGTGAGTGCAACAGTAGGGAAAGCATTGGATAGCGTAGTGGTAAAAATTACTATTCCAACTCCAATGAGTGCATCAGTAGGAAAAGCGTTGGATAGCGGGAGAGTAAAAATTACTATTCCCACTCCAATGAGTGCAACAGTAGGGAAAGCGTTGGATAGCGGGAGAGTAAAAATTACTATTCCCACTCCAGAGAGTGCAACAGTAGGGAAAGCATTGGATAGCGTAGGGGTAAAAATTACTATTCCCACTCCAATGAGTGCAACAGTAGGGAAAGCATTGGATAGCGTAGGGGTAAAAATTACTATTCCCACTCCAGAGAGTGCAACAGTAGGGAAAGCATTGGATAGCGTAGGGGTAAAAATTACTATTCCCACTCCAGTGAGTGCAACAGTAGGGAAAGCGTTGGAGAGCGTAGGGGTACAAATTACTATTCTCACTCCAGTAAGTGCAACAGTAGGGAACGCGTTGGATAGCGTAGGGGTTAAAATTACTATTCCCACTCCAGAGAGTGCAACAGTAGGGAAAGTGCTGGATAGCGTAGGGTTAAAATTACTATTCCCACTCCAATGAGTGCAACAGTAGGGAAAGCGTTGGATAGCGTAGGGGTAAAAATTTACTATTCCCACTCCAGAGAGTGCAACAGTAGGGAACGTAAATACTTCATATATGAATAAAAATAAATTAAATATTAATACCAATTACAAATATTTTAAAATAATTAACAATTTTATATAATATATTAATCAATTACAAATGAAAAATATTTTTTATAAAAATGTACCTACTAATACAAATGATTTACTAACTAACAATAAATTAATTAACAATTAAAACATTAATAAAAAATTACCACAAAAATAACCAATAGTTAAATTAAAACGTTTAATTATTTAAAATTCAATTACTTCCCACCCTATTACCCTGTAAACCCACAAGCCACTACTGAAAAGAAATAATAAAATTAACATAACTATCAATTAATCAATTAATTAAAATTAATTACCAATTATATTTTAATTATTTACCAATTAATAAATAATTAACAACGAATTCAAAATAAATACCAATAAATAAATTAACATATTTAATTAATTATAATTAAATTACTTCCCACCCTATTCCCCTATAATCGCACAACCCGCTACAGAAAATACATTAATATAATTAACATGATTATCAATTAATCAATTAATTCAAATTAATTACCAATTATATCTTAAATAATTACCAATTAATAATTATTTAACATTTAATTCAAAATAAATACCAATAAATAAATTAACATATTTAATAAATTATAATTAAATTACTTCCCACCCTATTCCCCTATAAACCCACAGCCCGCTACAGAATTATATCATGCAAAAAGTAAATACCATAAAATTAATTAATTAAAATAAATTATAAAATAAATATACACTTTTCACACATATAGTAACATAAAAAAACACTTAAAAAAAGTTGATATTGTCCATTCTATATTTTGTCCATTCTATATTTTGGATTCAATATTAATGCTATTCTATTCGATATTTTTGTAGTCTATATTCTGTCCATTCGATATTGTGTCCATTCTATTTTTTAATTCAATATTAATGTAACTCGATATTTAAAACTTGATATTTTGAGTGTATACCTAATGGCATTTACATGTAAAGTACACATATGTTGTCAATCGCGTTTATAGGTCAGTACATATGTGGTTCATGATTGATAAGTCACAGTACATTTATCTATCTTGTACATGTTACATCATTGTGTCTAGCAGCATTGGTCATAGAAAAAAGAGTGCCATATGAGGATAATCCTCTTAGTGTCGGTATAGTACCCGGGTGTGCTTAATACTTGTAGGTGACTTAGAGTTATGGACCGGTGCTCTTAGTTATTTTCAGTAGTGGTGACATAGCGCAGCTCGTTGTGTGGTACTCTCCTGTCGGATATAAAATCAGAACGTTAGTGCTCAGAACACATTGAATCATGTATGTATTGACCTAGAAATATTCAATGGGTATATCTAATTGTACATATGAACAGTACCCTAGGGTTAGAAAGGTGGGAAGTGTTGTGAGGGAGATGTGAGGGGTGTGTAGATTAAAAGAGAGAAAGAAGAAGAATCGGTGTGTTACAGCGATAAGTTTTGCTGAAGAACTGTGATGCGCATGGGCGATAGCTATAGGTGACTGTACATCTCCTCATCCTGGTTCATGCCATTGGGGAACTTAGTGCCTGCCTGCAGTATGAAACGTGACTCCTGTTTTCATAGAGCTGCCAAGCGATTGCCTCCTCTCGGGTTGGCATTGATACTGTCCAAAGCAAAGAATTTTGCCTTGGTCCAATCTGCCTCGTGTTCGTTAGCAAAGTGTCTTGCTGTGCTATAGCTGTTGTCCCTGTTGGTGATTGCGCACCAATGTTCTAGTATGCGTTTTTTAACAGCAAATGTAGTGGACCCGATGCACCATAGGCCGCAGAGACACACAATCACGTACACAACGAACTCGGTATTGCAGTTAATCAGTTGGGGTATTTTCCACTTAGTTTTGTTCTCTCTAGAGTGACCTCTGTGACATTGGAGCTGTGTATGCATGCTTTGCAGTTTCCGCATTTGCGTAACCCCTTAGTCTGATGTAACCAGCTAAATTTCCGGACTTGGTAATGACTCTGAACTAGGATATCTCTAAGAGACTCATTTCTTTCATATGTGACTGATGGTCTAGTCCCTATTTCATTCCTTAGGATGGGATCTTGCTTTAAGATGTCCCATCTATTTTTGAGAATCTTGCGAATCTGGTTTGAATTACTGCTAAATTTTGTGATGAATCTGATCTGCTGTGTGTTTTTTGTCTCCTTCTCTTGTGTGGTTCTCTTGGGAGATGAACTGTCTCTGAGTGCCCGGTCCCTGTCTATACCACCCACTCTGATCTCTGCCTGGTGTAGTGCCTTTTTCGAGTATCTCCTCTCCTCGAATCTTAGTTTCGTGTCGTTTTTGGTTTCTTCATAGGACTCCTCAGTGCCACAATTGCGCTTGGCTCTCAGAAACTCACTGTATGGGATACCCCACCTGAAACTGGGGGTGTGTGCGCTATGCGAGTGTAGAATTGAATTTCCCACAGTTGCCTTGTGAAAGAGATTGGTGTTGATTCTCCCTCTTTCTACAGTAAGCCTGAGGTCAAGAATATATATATGCTATCCTACTGAGATTTTTCACACTATTTATTCTCTAGATGTGTAGATAAACAAAATATCAAGCTACTTTTCCTTTGATGATGTCTTGATAGGGAATTAGCAACCTATGGTGTTTTGTCAAACAAATTTTATTAGTTCTATTATAGGTATATCTTACTGTATTTATTTATTCTATATGCATGAGAGATCTATATAAATGTATATTATATTCACTGAAAAAGCCATAGGTTTCACACTCGTTATAGTTAGGAATTAGCATTTAAAAAACCTTTGAAATTCACTGAAAAAACCATAGGTTTCACACCAGTTATAGTTAGCTGAACATTTTACTCATACAAAACCATTGAAATTACCACGTTATAGTTAGTTGGACTCACTATAACTCGCGCGCCCGCAATCCACTGCTGATGATGTCACATATTACATCATTCATGACATGGTCAGTGACATCACGGATGACATCACTGATGACATCTCAAATGACATCGCTCCCCGGTACGCGCACCTGTGAGCGATCGGAGAGCGCCTATAGATATATATGTGTTTTTGAAGTTAATTTTCGTAAAAACCACTGAAGCAATTTTCACCAAACATAGCAAAGGCACATCTGCGTACCAGTCACTACAATTTTGCCAAGTTTGGCGTAATTCCGTTCAGCGGTTCGGGCTGGAGACTTGTCAGACCGTCCTATGGAAATTAACATGGGGAAAACACGTTTTGGGACCCCCCTTTTTTCTCAGCCCCCACTTCACGAATCCCCCCCAAACTTTCAGGGAAGGAGCGCAGCGGAGCTGGCCAAAATTTTAGAAAATTATACACAAATTCCTCAACCAGTGTCAGAGTTATTCCCAATAGAATGTTGCGGATTTCCTATGGTAGCCAATCCTAACTATAACTACCTACTGGCGACCGCCAGTAGGAGATATATATATATATATATATATATTAGGTGTGAGCGGGAAATCCGTTACGCCCGCGGATTTTGCGGATTTTTGGGAAATCCGCAATCCGCGAATTTTGCGGATTTCCCGCAAAATCCGCAAAAAAAAAATCCGCGGATGTAACGGGTTCAAAAGTTGAACCCCCACTCATGTAACTATTTTACAATGGCGCCAGCAAGCTGCCAGCGCCGTTGTAAAATAGTTACAATGTTAGCTTGCACAGGAACCACTAGATAAAACCAAGCAGGTGCTGCTTTATTTTATCTAAGTGCTTCCTGTGCAAGCTAACTTTGTAACTATTTTACAACGGCGCTGGCAGCTTGCTGGCACCATTGTAAAATAGTTACATGAGTAGGCTGGGCACAGGTCTGCTTCCCAAATCTACCGTGGAAAATCAGCTGTGATGCTGGATAGAGGCCTTTGCATCCTTGACTTTCACGAGCGCAATACCCGTCCAGGAGCTTCTTTCTCTTCATCTGCTGAACTGATCTTTCTCTGACCTTTTATACACACAAGAGGCATGTGAACTCGCACTCGTCTTCCCACCATTCACCCACTATGATGGACAGCTCACTCAAGGGACCCCTGCGCCCTTCGGGGCGATTGCATAGTAACACACACATGGTCGCTCGAACTAGTTGATGCTCAAATTCAGTGACTCATTCATTAGCCCAAAAACAATCGTCGTCAAGGCTGGGCAGGTGTGCCTTCTTCCCAAATCTACCGTGGAAAATCAGCTGTGATGCTGGATAGAGGCCTTTGCATCCTTGACTTTCACGAGCGCAATACCCGTGCTGTTCCTGTGACCAGGAGCTTCTTTCTCTTCATCTGCTGAACTGATCTTTCTCTGACCTTTTATACACACAAGAGGCACATGAACTCGCACAGAAGACCCCCCCACCACAAAATCCGCAAATCCGCGGATTCGCAAAATCTGCGGATTTTGTGAATTCGCAAATTCGCAAATCCGCGGATTGCCAATCCGCAAAATCTGCCCATGCCTAATATATATATATATATATATATATATATCCATACTAATAATATAAAGAGAGAGCCCAAACCTTTGAGGCGGGTAATCTCAGGAACCACAGCACCAATCACAACACCCAATACAGCGTTTGAAAGGGCAGTTGCAGCAGAAGGACATAGGATATACAGATGCCCACCATATACATTTAAAAGGTAAAAGAACCGTGCCAGCAAAGTAGTCCCTTGTGGGCGTGTCTGCGTTGGGCTGTGGGTGCGTGCTGGGGGCGTGTGCTGGTGGCGTGACAAACACTGGGGGCGTGTGGTACGTTCCACCCTTCATGCCATGTCTCATATTGTGTGCTAATCCCACCCTGCTCCCTTTAAATACCCCTGCACCCCATGATCATAACCCACCCTTACACCTTAAAATACCTCAACACCCTTAAACACTAACCCATCTTAACCCTATAAATATACCCTGTACCCCAAAACCCAAACCTATCCCTAAACCCTAAAAATACCCCTATACCCCAAAACCCAAACCTAGCTCTGAACCCTATAAATACCCCTGTACCTCAAAACCCAAACCTACCCCTGAACCCTAAAAATACCCCTGTACCCCAAAACCCAAACCTACCCCTGAACCCTAAAAATACCCCTGTACCCCAAAACCCAAACCTAGCCCAGAACCCTAGAAATACCACTGTACCCCAAAACCCAAACCTACCGCTGAACCCTAAAATACCCCTGTACCCCAAAACACAAACCTAGCCCTGAACCCTTAAAATACCCCTGTACCCCAAAACCCAAACCTACCCCTGAACCCTAAAAATACCCCTGTACCCCAAAACCCAAACCTAGCCCTGAACCCTGAAAATACCCTGTGCCCCCAAACCTAGCCCTGAACCCTAAAATACCTCTGCACCCCAAAACCCAAACCTAGCCCTGAACCCTAAAAATACCCCTGTACCTCAAAACCCAAACCTAGCGCTGAACCCTCAAAATACCCCTGTACCCCAAAATCCAAACCTAGCCCTGAACCCTTAAAATACCCCTGTACCCCAAAACCCAAACCTACCCCTGAACCCTAAAATACCTCTGTACCCCAAAACCCAAACCTAGCCCTGAACCCTAAAAATACCCCTGTACCCCAAAACCCAAACTTAGCCCTGAACCATTAAAATACCCCTGTACCCTAAAACCCAAACCTACCCCTGAACCCAAAAAATACCCCTATACTCCAAAACCCAAACCTAGCCCGGAACCCTAAAAATACCCCTGTACCCCAAAACCCATACCTATCCCTAAACCCTAAAACTACCCCTGTACCCCATAACCCAAAACTATATCTGAACCCTTAAAATACCCAAACACCCCAAAACATATACCTCAGTACCCCAAAACACATACCCCTATACCCATACTTACCATATCCAAACATTAAAATAAAACATGCTTTTACCATTCATGCATTTACAACGAATTTCGTTGTAAATGTATGCGTAGTAAAAGCATATAAAATGTAATGCCATGCGTTATAATGGCATTGCGGAGTCATGGTACTTTCGTAATGAAAGTATGCTGAGTGATGGTATGCGGAAAGAAAGTTGCGGAATAATCGGTGTTTACCCTCCCCCGACAAGTACATTAGTGGCACGGCGGCCCACATCTCTAGCAACATACTCATATTTTTTCACCACCCATTTGAAAAATGCACAGGTCTCTCTCATTGATGGCCAGCACCAACATACACTTTTAGACACACCTCCCGCTACAAGTTCTAGAATTGCGAACTTTAGAGCTGGGGAGCTGCGTTCGAATCTCGGCATCAGCTCAACATCCTGTGATTCCAGGCAAATCGCTTTGTCTCCCCGTGCCTACCACAAATGAATGTGTTCTTCTGTAATGTAAATTGTGCTTATGCCATGTTGTCGAGTTTGCGCTATGTAATATTGCAAGGAAAAATAAAGTAGGGAAACTCGAGTTCACACACTACTGAACGCGCACTCTTAAGTGCATCAGCAGTGCACAGGGAATCGGAGCGTTTCACAGGCCTGTCACAGATAAGAAATGCTATCAAAACAAAATCCTACAAAACAATATACTACTGGCCGGCAGCAATTCATACCCGGACAACGTCGGCACGGGCTGCTATCAACAATGAAATCATAAACCAAGGACTTACAGAAATTGAAGACTCACTGTATCTATTAAGCGAGAAGTCCTTACAAGATTTCAGCCTGCCACCAGCGGTCCGAACTAACCTACCTGGATACCACAATATCGCTACCGCACACAATATTCCAGAGCTAAATAACTACCTTGCTCAACACTTGCCTAACTTAGTTCCCGATCAACAACGCGCCTACAACATCATAGTTGATAGTGTTGAAAAGAAGCAAGGCAAACTATTGTTCATAGACGCCCCCGGTGGCACAGGAAAGACTTACCTAATCAACCTCATACTTTCCAAAGTTCGATCTTCTGGGAATTTGGCTCTAGCTGTTACTTCATCTGGAATAGCTGCCACTTTTCTAACAGCTGGGAAGACAGCACATTCTACCTTTGAACTGCCTCTAACAGTTTCCCTTGAAAAGGATTCAATATGCTCTATTCGGAAAAATGGACCTTTGGGGACACTGCTTCAAAATGTGGCTCTTATCATGTGGGACGAATGTACAATGACACACCGCTCACATATTGAGGCAGTTGACAGAACTCTCAAAGACATTAGAAATTCATACAACATAATTGGAGGTGTTACTTTTGTGTTTGCTGGTGACTTCCGACACACTCTTCCTGTGGTGCCTACAGGAACGCGGGCTGATATACTAAAAGCATGCTTAAAAGCATCACACCTATGAAACTCTGTACAATCTATTACCTTGCGCACTAACATGAGGACACATTTAGGAGGTGGAGATAGACAATTTGTAGACCTTCTAATAGAAGTGGCCAACGGAGACATACCTGACACAAATGGCTTTATCAACATACAAAACTTAGGTAAGCGTCTCTGTACCCTACATGAACTCATACAACATGTTTACCCAGACATCAAGCATCTTCTCAGCAAAGATTACACATGGATTTGCGAAGGGTCTACAGTTGCCGCCCGAAACTCTGCAGTGCATCATATTAATGAACACATACTACAACTATTCCCAGGTGAAACCACAATATATAATTCCATTGATACAGTATGAGATACACAAGACGCTGTGCATTATCCCCAAGAATTCCTCCACTCACTTAACCCTTCCGGGCTTCTCCCTCATACACTCCAAATGAAAGTAGATGTTCCTATCATGTTATTACAAAACCTACATCCACCAAATCTCTGCAATGGGACGCGCCTACAAGTTAAATCTCTTTTACCTTATGTAATAGAGACTAATATTCTCACTGGCCCTGCTGCAGGACAGTTAGCCCATATTCCCTGGATACCCATGATCCCTACTGATGTACCATTTCAATTCAAACGCTTACAATTCCCTATTAACATTGCTTTTGCATCCATCATTAACAAACCACAAGGTCAGACATACAAAGTCATTGGGATAGACTTACGAGAGGACTGCTTCACTCATGGACAGTTATATGTCGCACTATCGAGTCCGGGGAATTCCGACAACCAATTTATTCTACTTCCTGATTCTCATGAAACACGAAACGTGGTGTACCATGAAGTTTTGAAGTAAATGTTATTTTCAATACTAAAACCATTGCTGCCTAGCCTTTTTTTACCCGGACAACGTCGGGACGGGCCGCTAGTATATATATATATATATATATATATACTATTTACTGTGTTTTTTAAATGCTCCCTATAATTAAAGGTATATAGGAAAATAAAATATTATGCAAAAGTTACCTTGTTTTGTTTGGCAATTAGTAACCTTTGGTGTTTTGTTCATATAATTATATTAAGTATGTTATAGCTATATTTTACTGCATCTATGTATGCTATACGCATGAGATATCTTTATATATATATATATCAAGAGACTGTATCATCAAGTCAAACATCGAAAGAGAATCAAAACTTCAAAGGAACTAGAATACTGGGCTCTGGTTAACAAACTGAAAAATGATCATCAAAATATTGTGTGCAGTTCAGACAAGGGAGGCAACATAGTCATCTGGCCCCAAGCCCAGTACATTGAAGAAGCTAACAGACAACTTTCTGACACTGTCTGTTATGCTAAAACTAGTATAAAAGAATACGACTTGGCTAGAGAACAATTAAAGAAACTCCTTTTCAGATATAAGAGGGAAGGACTAATCTCTAGCGAGGAGTTCAAATTTCTTCATGTGGAACAACCAGTTTTGCTCAGATTTTATTTGATTCCCAAAATACACAAGTGCAGGTCTCCGGTTCCGGGAAGACCGATCATTTCGGCCATAGACAGTGTGACGGAACACCTAGCACAATACACTGACTATTTTCTACAGTCTCTTGTTACCAATCTGCCAACATATATAAGGGACACGGGCCACTTCTTACAAAAACTAAAAAACATTGCATGGACAGAGGATTGTATATTGGTTATGTTAGATATCGAAGCCCTTTATACCAGCATTGATCATCACAAAGGGCTGGAGGCACTGGAACAGTTTTGAGTATAAGACCAGTGCACTGCTACAACCACAACAAGATGCTTAATGAATTTGTGAGCTGGTGTTTATACCATAACTACTTCTTGTTTGGCAATGATATCTACGTGCAGAAAAGGGGTGTGGCCATGGGGGCCTGCTTCTCACCTAGCTACGCGTGTCTTCACGTTGGCTGGTGGGAGAAGCGGGTCCTCATGGGGACACATCATGCGATGTTCACAGCTAATGTGGTTATGTGGGTTCGTTTTATTGACGATGTGTTTTTAATTTGGAGAGGAAATGAAGAGGGTGTAAAAGAATTCATCAAGACATTAAATAATAATGAGGACAATCTTAGATTTACATACAACATCAGTAAGACAGCTGTGGACTTTTTAGATGTCAGAATCTTTCATAAACCAGGGCAATTAGTCACCACCCTCCACAGAAAGGACACGTCAGGAAACACAACCCTACATGCCACAAGTGCCCATCCCCGCCATGTCATAGACAATATTCCCTATGGCGAGCTCCTCCGATTGAAAAGAATCTGTAGCAATGAGGAAGAGCTCAAAGTGTGTACAGCTGAAGCACTAGACAGATTCAGGGAGCGAGGATATAGAGAAAATATACTTAAAAGAGCGATAAATAAAATGAAAACAAGATCTAGAGAAACTCTATTTAAACCAGTGGCATCGAATGTGGTCACCAAAGTGGATTCGGCTGAATCTACGATTAGATTTATCACTGCATATAGTGGCCAGGACAGAAAAATTCGGTCCATTTTATGTAAGAGTTGGCCTATACTAAAAACCAATGCGGTGCTATCTCAATATTTACCTGCCCGGCCAGATATTACGTTTCATAGGGGACCCTGGTTACGTACACATATCTCCAATCCTTGCCCTGAACTATCTAAAAAGAAAAATTGGTTTCCACCCCGGCTGGGGTTCTACAAGTGTAGCAGTTGCAGGGCTTGCAAATTTGGAGTTAACACTCAACATTATAACACTCCATTCAGCCCAGTACCATTGCCAATTAAAGGAAACTACGGTTGCAAGACAGAGTATACTGTTTACGTCCTGGCATGTACCTGCGGCCTGAGATACGTGGGAAGTACCAGGCTTCCGGTGCATGCCAGGATATTGCAGCACATTCGGGCAATCGTCAACAATGACAGCTCCTACCCGGTGGCTAGACACTTTAAAAGTGTACACGACAACAATCTCCAGTGTCTAAGCTATTATGTCCTCACATCAGTGCCTAAACCCATAAGGCGAGGAGACCGGGAAAGGATGCTGCGGCAATTAGAATCCAAAATTATATCAGAATTGGATTCTAAGGTACCTAATGGGCTCAACACTACGGAAGACCTGTATCTGTATTATTTTTTGTAAAACTGTCACTTGTTTATCTATACAGGCTCCGTAGTTAGTAAATTTGCTAGCACCCTCCTAACATTAGGCAATTGTGGTTGATTGCTTCAACTATAACCTTCCATTTATTTGTCAGAATTACTATCAGTCTCAGTCCGACACCCAGAATAAATCTTTCTTCGTTCTCTTTTTTTTTTTTTTCAATTATGGGAAGCAGTGATGGATCGATGATCCTCCTGCGGATCTCTAGTCACATTTTCAATATACACTATATGTAGGTTAAAATGGTCATTAAAGTAGGGGTGGCCATCCAAAATAGATGTCCTCATTGCTTGGGTAGTTGGCAAACACAGAAAACTAATATGATTGAAACTATATAGATAAATTGGATTCTAAACAGCACTTTAATGTTTTGCGCCATATTGCACATTTGAGTGTTAAGTTTACATTATCACTGTTTTGCACTTTAATAATGACATAGCCACAATGATGAAATCGAAGGTTTTTAAGTATGTATATTATTACTTTTTAAAAATGAATTATTGTGTGAAGAGATCTTTTATATACATATTTATTGAAAATTGTTATCTATGTATATATTTAATATAGTGTATTTTTGGATTGCAATGTATTTATTTGCAGTTTGCACATGCGCATTTGCACAAGCATAACGCACTTTATAGATGCCAGTTTAGAACAATACATACGAACATGCATTTATGCAGGTATCAAACAATTGTTGTCAATCATTAAATGTGAGCAATGTATTTACTACTGAGAAACAAATGGCACACGAAATCCCCGGCCGAATTTGATGTGACTGTAACCTACAAGTATTTTGTTTGTTTTAATTTTTGTCACATGGTGCACACAAACCTAGTTAAAAGGAGGGCATTATGGGAAATATTTCTGATGTGAACAAGGGCAACCGCCCGAAACGCATCGTCTGCCACGCTGCTGTAACCTTATCGGAATAAATTACCTTTTGCCAGCATTTTGGGATTTGTTGGTCTTTCTGTGTGTGGGCGCTAAAACATTGGTCAATCGGAATTGACCTCTCGTTGCTGATATATATATATATATGAAGTAGAACTCTTCAACTTCGCAATCCCTTTCCCATAGGGCACAAACAAAGAGCACGGACCATGAAAGTGCAAATCCTTCAATTTATTCCTTTGCAGTTTACTCCATAGTACAACTATATATATATATATATATATATATATATATATATATATATATATATATATATATATATATATATATATATATATATATATATATATATATATATATATATATATATATATATATATATATATATATATATATATATATATATATATAGATAGAGAGAGAGAGAGAGAGAGAGTTATATTCTCCCTATACATATATCTATCCTACTAATATTTTTCAAATGCTTTCTATTGTTACTGGTGGATAGACAAACAAAATATTAAGCTACTTTTACCTTGAGGATGTTTTGATAGGGAATTAGCAACCTGGGACGTTCTGAGAGGGAATTAGCAACCTACGGAAGAATGAAAACAAGCATTTATAAAAAATTTACATATTTGTATAAATACAGTTGTTCTATGCTAAGAAAGAATGAAAGTCAATGAAAGTGTTTCGTAAAGAGTAGTTGTACTATAGAGTGAGTAGTAGAGAATAGTGTAGTAGAGTATGTAGTCGAGAGTGTGTAGTATAGTGTATATAGCATACTTTGTGTATTAAAGATTGTGTAGTAGAGAGTAGTAAAGAGGGTGTAGTAGGGTGTAGTAATGTTGAAAGAAATATGGAGAAAACATTGCAAAAAATTTTGACAGAGTGTTACGGAAGTAACTATATGGTAGTATGCTGATTTGTTTGTAGTTGCACTTTCATGTTTTTATTATTAGCTACTGTTAACCTGTCATCGAAGAGCGTAGAAAAGGTAGATAAATAGAGTGAAAACAGCAAGTAGTAGAGAGTGAGTAGAGTAGTAGAAGACTAGTGTAGAGTGTGTTGTAGAGAGTATAGTAGAGAGTGTGTTGTAGGGAGTGTGTAATAGAGAGTCTGTTGTACAGAGTGTTTTATACAGAGTGTGTTGTACAGAGTGTGCGGTACAGAGTGTGTGGTACAGAGTGTGTGGTAGAGAGTGTGTGGTAGAGAGTGTGTGGTAGAGAGTGTGTGGTAGAGGTGTGTGGTACAGAGTGTGTTGTACAGAGTGTGTGGTACAGTGTGTGTGGTACAGAGTGTGTGGTACAGAGTATGTGGTAGAGAGTCTGTGGTAGAGACTGTGTGGTAGAGGTGTGTGGTACAGAGTGTGTGGTACAGAGTGTGTGGTACGGAGTGTGTTGTAGAGGTGTGTGGTAATGAGTGTGTGGTAATGAGTGTGTGGTAGAGAGTGTGTGGTAGATAGTATGTGGTAGATAGTGTGTGGTAGATAATTTGTTTTAGAGAGTGTGTGGTAGAGAGTGTGTTGTAGTGAGTGTGTTGTAGAGAGTGTATAGTAATGAGTGTGCAGCAGGGTGTATAGCAGAGAGTATTAAAGACTGTGTAGTAGAGTGTAGTATTGTTGTAGATAAAGATACATATTTAAAAAAGTGGTGAAAGTTGTTGACAGTGCCTTATAGAAGTAACACCATGAGATTATGCAGATTTCTTCTCACCTGCACCCTCATGTGCAAATCATCAGCTATTGCCAACTCGTAACAGAAAATTGTATAAAAGTAAGAAAATGAGAGTGAGTAGAGTGAACAGTAGAGTGAGTAGTGGAGAGTGTGTACTATACAGTGAGTAGTAGAGAGTGAGTATTAGGGAGTAATATAAATTGAGTAGTAGAGAGTGTGTAGGAGAGAGAAGTGAATGTGTACTATAGAATGAGTAGTAGAGAATAGTAGACTAGAGTGTGTCATAGAGAGTGTGTATTTTAGTATATAGAGAGTGTGCATTAGAGAGTATGTTGTAGTTAATGTGTAGTAGTGAGTGTGTAGTTGAGTGTGTAGTAGTGTGTAAGAATGTATAGTAGAGAGTACTAAAGAGTGTGTAGTAGAGTGTAGTTGTGTTGTAGACAAAGAGAAGTAAGTAAAAAAAGTTGTGAAAAAGATTGACAGTGCCTCACAGGAGTAACACCATGGGAGTATGCAGTTTTTTCCTCACTTGCACTCTCACGTTCTCATCATCAGCTACTGTCAACCCGTAATAGAATATTTTAGAAAAGTAATGAAAAGAGAGTGAGGAGAGTGAATAGTAGACTGAGAAGTGGAGAGTGTGTAGTAGACAGTTAGTAGTAGAGAGTGAGATTAGGGAGTAGTAAAAAGTGAGTAGTAGAAAGTGTGTACTAGAGTGTGTAGTAGAAAGAAGTGATTGTGTACTGTAGAATGAGTAGTAGATAATAGTAGAATAGAGTGTGTCATTGAGAGTGTGTTTGACAGTGTATAGAGTATGCATGTTACAGTATATAGTAGCTAATGTGTAGTATAGTGTGTAGTAGAGAATAGTAAGTGTGAAGTAAAGAATGTATTATAGAACGTGTGTAGTAAAGAGTGTGTAGTAATGAGTGCAGTAATTAGTATAGTAAAGAGTGTGTAGTAAGAGTGTGTAGTGGAGTATGTATTGTAATGTGTAGTGGAGTGTGCAATGGAGTGTGTAATAGAGAGTAGTGATGTGTAATATAGAATGAGTAGTAGAGGACTAGTACAGAGTGTGTAGTAGAGATGGTAGTAGACAGTGTGTGGTAGAGAGTGTGTTGTAGAGATTGTGTGGTAGAGATTGTATGGTAGAGAATGTGTATTGTAGTGAGTGTGTTGTAGAGAGTGTGTAGTAGTGAGTGTGCAGCAGAGTGTATAGTAGAGAGTATTATAGATTGTGTAGTAGAGTGTAGTATTGTTGTAGATAAAGAGAACTAATTAAAAAAGTGGTGAAAAATGTTAACAGTGCCTCATGGGAGTAACACCATGAGAGTATGCAGATTTGTTCTCACTTGCACTCTCACCTGCAAATCATCAGCTACTGCAAACTCGTAACTGAAAATTGTAATAAAGTAAGAAAAAGAGAGTGAGTTGAGTGAATAATAGAGTGAGTAGTTAAGAGTGTGTACTAGACAGTAAGTTCTATAGAGTGAGTATTAGGGAGGAAAGTGTGTAGTAGAGTGTATGTATGAGAGAAGTGACTGTGTGTTATAGAAAGAGTAGTAGAGAATAGTAGACTTGAGTGTGTTATAGAGTATGTATTGCAGTGTATAGAGAGTGTGTAGTAGAGAGTATGTTGTAGTTAATGTGTAGTAGTGAGTGTGTAGTTGAGTGTGTAGTTGTGTGTAGCAGAGTGTATAGTAGAGAGTAGTAAAGAGTGTGTAGTAGAGTGTAGTTGTGTTGTAGACAAAGAGAAAACAGTTAAACAAAATTGTGAAAACGGTTGACAGTGCCTCACGGGAGTAACACCATGGGAGTATGCAGAATTTTTCTTACTTGCACTCTCACGTTCTCATCATCAGCTACTATCAACCCGTAATAGAACATTTTAGAAAAGTAAGGAAAAGAGAGTGAGGAGAATGAATAAAAGAGTAAGTAGTGGAATGTGTGCAGTAGATACTTAGTAGTAGAGAATGAGTAGTAGGTAGTAGTAAAACGATAGTATTAGAAAGTGTGTTAAAGAGTGTGTAGTAGAGAGAAGTGATTGTGTACTATAGAATGAGTAGTAGAGAATAGTAGAATAGAGTGTGTCAGAGAGAGTGTGTTTGACAATGTATAGAGAGTTTGTATTTTAGAGTATGTATTAGTTAATGTGTAGTAGTGAGTGTGTAGTTGAGAATACTAAGTGTGTAGTAAAGAATGTATTATAGAAAGTGTGTAATAAAGATTGTGTTTTAAAGAGTGTGTAGTAGAGTGTGTAGTAACAAGTGTAGTAAAGAGTGTGTAGTAAGAGTGTGTAGTGGAGTATGTAGTGTAATGTGTAGTGGAGTGTGTAGTAGAGAGTAGTGACTATGTAATATAGAATGAGTAGTAGAGAATAATAGAGCAGTGAGTGTGTGTTAGTGTGTGTCTATTAATGAGTGTGTATTAGATAGTGTGTATTGGAGAGTGTGTATCAGAGAGTGTGCATCAGAGAGTGTGTATTAGAGAGTGTGTACTAGAGAGGGTGTACTAGAGTGTGTACTAGAGAGTGTGTATTAGAGAGTGTGTATTAGAGAGTGTGTATTATAGTGTGAGTATTATAGTGTGCAGTGTAGAGAGTGTGGGGTAGAGAGTGTGAGGTAAAGAGTGTAGGGTAGAGAGTGCGGCGTCAAGAGTGCAGTGTAGAGAGTGTGGGTAGAGAGTGTTGGTAGAGAGTGCGGAGTAGAGAGTGCGGGGTAGAGAGTGCGGTGTGAAGAGTGCAGGGTAGAGAGTGTGCTGTAGAGTGTGTGTTGTAGAGAGTGTGTGGTAGAGAGTGTGTGTTGGAGAGTGTGTAGTAGAGAGTGTGTGTTAGAGAGTGCGCATGTTAGAGAGTGTGTGTGTTAGAGTGTGTGTTAGATAGTGTGTGTGAGAGTGTGTGTTAGAATGCATGTGTTAAAGAATGTGTGTGTTAAAGAGTGCGTGTGTTAGAGAGTGTGTGTGTTAGAGAGTGTGTGTTAGAGTGTGTGTTAGAGTGTGCTGTAGAGAATGTGCGGTATTGAGTGTTCACTAGAGAGTGTGTGATAGAGTGTGTGTGGTAGAACATGTGTAATAGTGTGTAATACAGAGTGTGTAATACAGTGTATATATTGGGGTGTGTATAGTAGAGAGTGTGTAGGACAGTGTGTGTAGTAGAGGGTGCATAGAGAGTGTGTAGCAGAGTGTATATTAGAGAGTAGTAGAGTGTGTCTAGTAGAGTAATAGAGAGTGTAGTAGTGGTGTGAACAAAGAGAAATACAAAGTTAAAAGTGCTGGGAAATGTTGACAGTGCCTCACGTAATTAACACCAAGGGAGTATGCAGATTGGTTCTCACCTACATGCTCACTTTTTCATCATGCGCTATTGTCAACTTATAACAGAAAAGTGTAAAAAAGTAAGGTAAAAAGAGTGAGGAGAGTGAATAGTAGACAGTGTGTAGTATATAGTAAGTAGTAGAGAGAGTAGTAGGAGCAGTGTCTGTGTAGTATAGAGTAAGTAGTAAAGCATAGTAGTCAGTGTAATATTGTGAGAAGAGAGATTAGTAGAGTTGTGAGTGTTTGCTAGGGTGCATGTAGTAGATTTTAATAGAGACTGTAGTAGAGGGTGTGTAGTGGAGAGTGAGTAGTAGAGAGTGTGTGTTTGAGAGTGTGTAGTAAAATGTGTGTAGTAGAGAGTGTGTATTAAAAAGTGTGTAATATAGTGTGAGTAGTAGAAAAGATTAGTAATGTGTGTAATAGAGAGGGAGTGAGTAGTAGACAGTGAAATAGAGTGTGTGTTAGAGAGTGTGTGTGTTAGAGAGTATTAGAGAGTGTTTTAGAGAGTGTGTGTTAGAGAGTGTGTGTTAGAGTGTGTATTAGAGCGTGTGTGTTAGAGAGTGTGTGTTAGAGAGTGTGTGTTAGAGTACTAAGTAACTTACTGTGTCCTAGTAACCGAAGTAGACCAACTTTAAGGATGTATACTGGATGGTGCTGTTTTAAGAAAGGGCTGGACTGCTTTCTTTTCCTGTTTAAGTAAATGACAGTGTAAAAAAAGGATAGTTAGTTCAAGGGTTAAGTTTAAAAAAATAATACACTTATTATGTAGGCTGCTAGCAAAACTAATGGTAGTGTGTACCTAAATGTCCTTTTCAAGTTGCAAGAGATGTGTATGGAAATATTTAACTGAATTGTTAATATGTGCAAGTTGAATGTATGTGCACGTGTTTTATTAGGGACACAAAAACAAACACAATGTTAAAAATGCAATGACAGATTTAAAATAATGACTGTGCGAGTAAAAGGATGTTGGTTGTTGTGTAGGTGTGTAAATTTCTTTGTAAAAGGAAATAAAAGCTTGATGTGAAATGTTAAGCTCTAAAGTGACCCTTAAAGCCTATAAGCTTTTGTGTATCTTCGTAGCATGTGATGCACAAATTAACTTGGGTGCTAAAAGACGACATGCAACGTTTTTCGAAATAGAAAGACTTAAGCACCTTACAACTATTCCGGTGGTGTGTTGCGAAAAGCTAAGATGAGACAGTTTATAGGGCACACACTGCAGCACCAGAGTACTTCATAGGTGCTTAAAATACTTTTTGCTAGCTAATGAGACTTTGATAATTAAACCGCATTAAATAGCATGTGTGTATGACTGAAGAGTACAATGTGCAAAGAAACTTTTCCTAAGGAGGCGCGAAAAGGAGTTGCTAAATGTATTGTGCTGCAAAGCGCGATGTCAAAATAAATGTAGTAAAAAATGTAAAAGTTGCCCAGCAAATTTTAGAGGCTAGAAGCGTGTGTCTATAGTTTGAAAAGCACACGATGGCAAAGTAAGCTAAGGAGCAAAACTATACTTTTTTTTTTTTTTTTTTTTTTCTTATTTTTTTTTTTTTTGCTGTCAAGTAATACAGTTTTTCAAAGATATAACATCAACTTTCTATAAAAGTGCCCCAATTTTTTCCATAATTTTTCATTGCTTTTGCACCCCTAATATTTGCTAAAGCAAGCTCCATTGAGTGTATTTCGGTTACCAGTGTCCACCAGTCCCAGATTTTTGGTGTTTCTGAGCTGATCCAAGCTCTTGCCACCGTTAGTTTAGCACAGGACATTAGTATTGTAATCAAGGCGGCATGTGGAAGTGGATCTGTATATATGTCTAATAGAACTGACGCTGCTGTTAGAACTGGTATCTGTATCTGCTTCATATGCAGAATTTTTTCAACTTCGCACCAAAAAGATTTCAGATTCGGGCATGAGAACAGCATATGTGTCAGGTCTGCCGCCTCCATATAGCATTTAGGGCACTTCGTGCGGTCACTATAAATGTTGTTATGGGACCATTTAGAGATTTTTTCGGGGGTATAATATAACATGCATGTTGTTCTAAATTGTTGAAGTCTTAAGCTAGATGATCTTGCTCGTTTGTTAATATTCATTAAAGAGTTTGTTATCTGTGTGGAGGTTATGTTTAATCCCAATATTCTGCTCCATTTGTCAGCCAGTATGCTGCAATCGTTAGGTTTAATAGCGATAAGAATATGTATGTCTCGCTTATAGCAGATTTGTTTTTTGTTGAGTGTAAACAAGTCCAGATGTCAAATTCTGGAGATTCTGGGACTTCATAGATTTGTTTTTTATTGATCAGGAAATCATGTATCTGTAGGAATTTGTATCTCATGTTTTCAGATAAGTTGTATAGTTGTTTAAGAGTGTCAAATTCCATAAAACCCTGTGCGTTATATAAGTCCCCTAAGGTTTTAATACCTAATCTAGACCATCGATGGCCAGTGTTATCATTAAAAATATTTGGTAAGCCTGGGTTTCCCCATAGTGATAAGTTCGAATGGAAAAAATTAGTGTCACAGAAAGATAGGATATTACCCCATATCTTTGTTATATCTCTGGCTGTCTTAAATTTGACTCTCTTGTAATAATTGGGATCATTCGTTCTAAATAAGAATAAATTTGAATCAGATTTTAACATAAAAGAATGAAAAAATAAAGCCCTTCCTTCATTGAGTAATGAACGTAGCCGATTAATAAAGGCGGACCAGAAATATAGTTTAAAGTCGGGAAAATTGAGCCCACCATCGGGTGTGTCTTTTTTCATAGAATTCAGTGATCTTCTCGCCTTTTTATAGCCCCATATAAAGCTGCTGAATATTCCATCCAGCTTCCTAAAGAATTGTGTATTTAGTGCTAATGGTATGGATCGAAATAAGTATATAAACTTAGGTAGTACCTTCATTTTAATCAAATTTATTCTGCCAATTATATTGAGGGGTAGCCTGTGCCATTTCTTTAGCTGTAGTCTAGTGGTTTTGATTAATTCATCGTAGTTTATTTTATTAATGTCTTGTATATTAGCTGTTATTTTTATTCCCAAATAAGTGGCTATTTTGCATATCTCAGGCATCGCCACAGGAGGGGCATAATTAACTATTATTTGTGTTTTTTGTAAGTTTAATTTATAACCCGCCACTTTGCCATATTTCTCAGCTTCTAAAATTATACCTTTTTGAGCCTCTACTACATCTTCCGTGTAAACCGCTATGTCATCAGCATATGCTGTTATTTTTAATTCTTGGTGTCCTGATTTAAACGGTATAATCTGAGTTTGGGATTGAAGAGCCAACAAAAAAGGTTCTAAAGAAAGTGCAATTAAAAGAGGTGAGAGAGGGCAGCCTTGTCTAGTTCCTCTTAAAATCCTGAAGTCTGAAGATACCAACCCCCCATAGCTAGTGAATGCAGTTGGTTTATCATATAATGCTTTGATACAATTCAAAAATTCTCCGCCAAACCTTAGCTTAGATAATACGCACCAAAGAAAATCCCATCCCACTCGGTCGAAGGCTTTCTCAGCATCTAGCAAAATCATACCGAGTGGGGTGGAGTTGGTCTCCGCAACGTCAAATGCTGTTATGGCCGTGTTTACGTGTATGGTAGTGTCTCTCCCAGTAATGAAGCCATGTTGTTGCATATGGATAATCATGGGCATGATGGGGGCCAGTCTTAGAGCTAAGATTTTGGCGAAGATTTTTGCATCTGTGTTTATCAGCGAGATTGGGCGATAAGACCCTCTCTCCTCTTTTGGTTTGTCCTTCTTCAAAAAAAATATTATTTTAGCCCTATTCCAGGATTGTGGTGCTTTCCCTTCTAGGCCTACATATTGAATTGCTTTTAGCAAAGGTTGTTCAAGCTCTTTTAAGCATATTTTGTATATTTCTAAGGGTATAGTATCTTCCCCTGCGGCTTTTCCTGAGGGTAATGAGGCAATGGCTTGATGAAGTTCTAACATATTTATCTCATCAGACAGTGAGTCTATTTCAGTGATATTTTGAGTGTCTATGATATATTTTTCAGTATATTTTTGTATATCATCTAAGCTGGGGGTTGTTTCTGGAGTATATAAATTCTTATAGTAGTCAGCGAATTGTTCTAGTATGTCTTGGGGTTTATTATATATTTTATTCCCTCTCCCCCGAATGCTAGTGATTGTAGCACCTGCTCTTTCTTCCGCTGTTTTATACGCAAGGATTTTCCCAATTCTATCCCCACCTTCATATTCGTTTATTTTAAATTTATGTAAGCTGTTAACGCTCTTTTTAATAAATTTAGATTTTGCTTCATTCTTCAGTGTCGTGAGTTTAAGCCCTATTTCTGTGCTTGAAGTCGAGTTGGCCTGAAGGGATGATGACAAAAGTTCTTCTTGGGCAATTGTCTTTGACGTCAAAATCTCATTCTTTTTTTTTATTTCTATATTCTGTCTAATCACATAAGTTTGAGTGTAGCCTCTAATGCTGGCTTTGCAAGCATCCCAAATTATTGCTGGTGATGCTGTATTTGAGTTTATATTTATAAATTCTGTAAGGTGTAATTTTAACTGTGTTATGTATTCTGTGTCTGATATTAGGTGTCTTGGGAAGGAAAAAGGCCTAGAAGTGGCTCTGTGCTCCGTTGTTTTAAATGATAGAATTATAGCGTTGTGGTCGGAGGAGATGCGTGGGCATAAGATCATAGAGCTTGTGTTCAATAAGTTATCACTTATAAATGCCATATCGATCCTTGAGCATAGTTTGTGGGGTGCCGAGTAATATGTATATCCTGGCTTGCAAGCATATAAGTATCTCCATGCATCTTTTAAGTTATGTATATAGCACATATCCAGTATAGAAGCCCTTGTTTTATGCATTCTTTGATGTCCCCCAGATCTAGTAGTGTCTATTCTATAATCCATGATACAGTTAAAATCTCCCATAACAATTAGTTCTCCCTCCCAGTCTAGAAGTTTAATGTTTAATTCGTCAAAGACTGTAGGCTCATCTACATTACTTCCATAAACCACACATAGAACATAGTAAGCATTCTCCACCCGTATCTGAGCAATTGCCCATCTACCGTTTTTGTCGCAGGATGTTTGTTTTGTCTCAGCCTTAAATCGTCTATCTTTAAGTATAGCAACTCCCCTAATAGGTTGGCAATATGATGAACTAATGATAACTTCATATCCTAAATGGTTAAGTAATTTTCTATCTTTTCCTGTGATATGTGTCTCGGACAGAAGAGCTATATGTGAGTTATGTAATTTTAATTCTTCTTTTATCAGCATTCGTTTATTCTTGCTATTTAGCCCAGCAACGTTCCAGGCTAGGCATTTTATTTCATGCATCTATATGTCGATTTAACCCAAAAAAGAGACAAAAATAATGCTTTACTATCGAGGTTTATCTTATATTTATCAGAGCATTGACTTAGTCTCCTGTATTGTGTTCTCATAATTCCCTTAAAAGAGGTTCCAATATCATTGTTTAGTTCCACCCCCTCAGCCTGCAAACTTTTTTTTTCTTTTGTTTTACCTCCCCCACCCACAACCCCCCAGAGTGCGGAGAACACCCTCCCACCGCCCCCCTCCCCCCTAGCTCTTACCCCAGCCGGGGTAGAGCTAACCCTCAGCATCTGCTGCCGCTGGATGGGCAGCTGGTTGGCAGCTCTGCACCGAAGCCCTCCCCCTCTCTGCGCTTAAACAATCCATAATCTATATATCCACCGAGAAAGAAAAAAAAAGAAGAAAATAAGCTAGTGTTAATCTTGCGTGATGTAAATGCACTAGCTAGACAAATTAGTAGCAAATTTATAGGAATAAGCACTAGAGAGAAAGTAATGCCAAAAAAAGAAGAAAAAAAAAGGGAGCTTCTAGCAATAAAAGAAAAGAAAAAAAAAAAAAAGTTCTCTTGCAGTGTCTCTGCTGTTCTGCTTAGTTCTTCGTTTTGGAGTTAGTCTTGCTTGGGCCAGCATCAGTGTCAGCTAGATATGCTTCTGCTTCTTTTGTGTCCGTAAAAAAGTGGGTGCGGCCCCCTTTTGTTACCTTTAGACATGCTGGTTCCTGAAGAAATACTTGGGCACCGCTTGACTTAATGGGATCTATCAGCTTGCGTAACGACCATCGCCTATCCATGGTTTCTTTGCTGAGATCAGAGCGGACAAAAATCGAGATCGCACCAATGGTTACCGGGGCGTTAGGGCGAGCTCTCTGCCAGATTGCTTGGCGGAGTAAAAAGTTGCCAAAATAAGCCAAGAAGGGGCGGGGGAACTGGCCCCCTCTGTTTCTTTGTATTATAGGAAGGCGGTGCGCTCTCTGGATTTGTGAGTCCCAGTCCCAGTCCGCTAGATCAGGGAAAGCTTTCTGAAGTAGCCCCACTAGATAGGCCCTCGGGTCAGATCCCTCTGTTCCTTCAGGTATGCCAAAAATTCTAAGATTCGAGCGTCTCTGTCTGTTCTCCAAGTCCTCCACTTTTTGCTGTAGAGTCGCAATCTGTGTTTCATGTTTATCGAATGAGGATGTATTTCTGGAGCTTATTTCTTCCACATCGGCAACCCTTTGCTGTAATTCCACGATATCTTGTGAGATTCCTCCAAATTTCCCAGTCAGTTCTTGTAAGGTTGTCTGTACTTTGTTATTGTCTTCTCTTAATTGTAAATAATGTTCCTGAGCCTCAGTTCGTTGATTGCTTAATAGCTGGAGTATAATGTCCAGTGGAGAGGCGCCGTTTGCGTCTCGTAGATTTGGTTCCTCTTCGGGTGTAGTCATGCAGACTGTTATATGACTATCATTCTCCGAATTGTTATGAGACCGTGTAGGTTCATGAGAGAGGCTCACAGTAGATATGGGAAGAGCAGCATTCTCTGTTATGTTTATATTTGTTACAGCTGAAGAGCATGTTTGTGGCTCAGATATCTCTCTCTCTGCTGCAGGAGTATCCATGGTAGGATCTTGTGGCTCAACCAGCATTGTTATAGGCATTTGCTCAGAGATAATATCTGATGCATAGTTAGATATTGTGTTAGATAAGTTGGGTAGAGCAGTTGAGGGATCACCTTTCCCGTTGTTGGCGTCATCATCATTAGTATCATCAATATTAGTGTCATTGATAGTCCCTTGTGTAGTTTTTAAGGATAGTTCTGTTGGGCTTGTTCCAGAAAGTCTTTGAGTCATATTTTTAACTAGCCCCTTAGTCACCATCCATCTTATTAGCGGGCTTTTATCTTGTAGAGTTTTTGTCAAAGTCTGGCTGTTATTTATCACAGAGCTGTTTAACAATAGGCTAGGTTTAATATTTCTTTTTTTTGTCTTGGATTTGTTTCTTTGTGTACGTCCTTTCTTGGCTTTTGATTTAATGCCTTTATCAACATTGTTCTCTTTCTCCCCTAGCTCATCTTCTGTTTCGGCATCACAGTCTTCAAAAGAGCTTAGTTCCGTGATGTCTGTCTGTTCTGCTGACAAGTCTTCCACTGGCCCACCTTCTGATAATTCTGTTGTAGGGGCCATGGCCATATCTCCTTTATTAGTACTGGCTATTAAGCCTGTTAAGCCTGTTAGTTCTGCATCTGCCCCACCATTATCACTTTGAGTATCTGTGCCTGGATTAGAGCTTAACTTGCTTGATGTTTCAGTTTCTGTTTCTAATTCTGTTACTTTGGCTATCGCTATATCTTGGATCCCTTTTGAAATATCCACCAAAGTTTCCTTATCTGTATCATTTTTAGCGTCATTTTTAGCGTCATTTTTAGCAACCACTTCCTCCAGATGCCCAGTTTTTTCCCCCATTGTAGCCAAAGAAATGTTAGAGATATTAGAAATATTATTCTTTTTCAGTACCTGTTTTGTGGTGCTGCAGTCCTCCAGTCGTTGAGCTCCCACCGTGTCTGGATCCTCAATCCTCTCTGTAAGGGCAGGAAGTTTCATTTTTTTCTTTTTTTCACCCTCCTTGTTAATAACTGAGGCGTTTGGCATAGTTGAAGCTGTGAAGGTGAGCCCTTTCCGAGGTGTATTGGTTGGCATCGACTGTGGGGACAATGGAGTGGTAGATGCCTTTCCAGCTGTCAGGCTAGACGAGCCGCTAGAGGAGCCGCTCTGTGGCTGTACAGGTGAATGAGGAGAAGGTGGCAGTTTACTTGCTGTATTTTTACTGTTCCTTGTAGTCCTAGGTGGGTGCTTTGGTGACATTCTTCCTCCTTGTTTCAGAGAATTCGTGAGCTTGTGGCTCCAGTTACTCAGGTGTGCTAGTCCAGATGAGTGGAGCCCAGAGCCTCTGAGCCGATCAAAAATCGCCTGCCAGAGAAGCGTAGTTTTGGCAACAAAGTAGAACATTTATATTAAATTGAATTGCTCTCTTCAGGTAGTGGATCACGTTTTTCTAATCTCCACAAGTAAAAGATATCCGCACGTCATTGACATTGACATTGCCGTACCTTTTCTCAATGCAGCGTGGAGCAATTATTCAAATCAGCGCCGGGTCCGGGTTCAATCACTGCTCTCAGATATGTCAGCCTTTTCTCTTATGGCCGCCAGTTACTTTTTCACTTTCAACAGTGCAGCGGAGCAGCGCAGCATAGAAACCCTCGCACTCGTACTTGAAGTCGGGTTTTTCAGCTCTGTAGCTTTTCTTTCTCAGCCGCCAGCAGTGCAGCATAGCATAGGATCCTCGCGCACACACCCGTGCTTGGTGCCGGGTTCTCAGCACCGTAGCTGCCTACCTCGCGTTGTTGCGTTTTCCAGCTCCGCGCTCAGTGCTCAGCAATCCTGGTCTCAGCTCCGTATTTCTTTAGAACAGCCTCGGTGTTTTTCGCATCTTGCATCGGTGCGAGGAAGCCAGCTCTGCTCTTTCTTTTTTCAACGCTCAGAACTCCCGGTTTCAGCTCCGTATTTTTTTCAAAACAGCCTCGGTGGATTTCGCATCTTGCTGCAGAGAGAGGGTAGACTCAGGTGAGCTGCTGGCGTCGATCCTCACTCCGCCACTCTAGCAAAACTATACAATGAATAAAAAATGCTTAAAGTAATGTGTTTAACAAATTTGCAAAATATGGTAAAGGTTTGTGCTAACATAAACAGAATACCTTCGAATGCAGTGTTTAAACATAATAAAAACAGAAATGGCATAAGAGTAACACCCCCATCCCCTTCTCCCCTCTGTTAAAAACAGCATGTAAGTGGCTAAACGTAAATGGCGTGTACACGACTGTAAAGTTGTGTAAAACTCAACACAATGTAGCAAGAAAAGCTCACTAAGGAGGCGGGAAAAGGAGTTGATAAATGTATTGTGCTGCAAAGGCTGATGCAAAAAGCAATGTCTTAAAAAACATTTAAAGTTGTGCAGCAAAATAGCGAGGCTAGAAGCTCAAGTCTATTGTTTGTAAAGCGCACGTTAACAAAATACACATAGGAATAACAGATGTAACAACACTGCAAAAGATATATTGTTGCTGTAATGAAAATTGTTTCAAGTTTGTAAAATAACAGTGGCAAGACAATAAACGCTGTACATTGTGTCTGTAAAAAAATCTACAGCAGATGGGGGCTAATTGTGAGTGCTTTGGAAACAGTTGCAAGTATTAAAAGAAGGTGCTACAAAATGCTATACGTCTCCAGATGTAGATTTTCTCAGTATCAAATGTGAAGCAAATGCAATCTAAGTGTTAGTTATGCAAATGGTAAAAGTTTTAAAGGCAAGACAGCGAAGACGATAATCGCGTTTGCAGTGATATTGTTTTGTAAAAAATGTGGAACATATGCAGGTTAATTGTTTGTGCTATAAAATTGTTGCAAGTATTAAAAGCAAGGCCAACAAGATGATAAACGCGCTAATAGAAGTAACAGGCAAAACGACATTTTACAAACTGATAAACAAGTCTAGTGTTATGTGTTAGCATTAATGTGGAACAGATGCAAGCTAATTGTCAGTTTTATACAAACAGTTTAAAATATTGGAAGCAAGGCCAAGTAGACGATTAATGTGGAAGCGTGTGTCTATTGTTTGCAAAGCGCACGATGGCAAAGTAAACCTAAGGAGCAAAACTATATAATAAATAAAAAATGCTTAAAGCGGTGTGTTTGTTAATCAATTTTCAAAATGTAGTAAAGGTTCGTGCTAACATAAACAGAATTCCTTTGAATGCCAGAAATGGTATAGGAATAACCCCCCACCCTTCTCCTCCTGTGAAAAAGCAGCTAAGTGGCTAAACGTAAATAGCGAATACGCGACTTTAAAGTTGAGTGTAAAAATCAACACAATGTAGCAAGAAAAGCTCCCTAAGGAGGCAGGAAATGGAGTTGATAAATGTATTGGACTGCAAAGCATTATGCAAAAAACTATTTATAAAAAAAATGAAAATCTGCGCAGCAAAATAGTGAGTCTAGAAGCTAAAGTCTATGGTTTGTAAAGCGCACGATAAGAAAGTACACATAGGAATAACAGATGTAGTCTAATTTTTTGCTGTAAACCGAACATGAGATACCATTCTTTAAATGGAGGACGGCAAAACGATAAACATTCTAAAAGATATATTGTTGCTGTAATGAAAATTGTTTCAAATTTGTAAAATAACAGTGGCAATACACGTTATAAGCGTTACATTGTGTCAGTAAAAAAATCTGCAACAGATTGAGGTAATATAAATTTTTATAGTCAATTGTGTCCCCTAACGTGAACCCCACCGTCTCCATGTACGAGCTTAAAGTGCATGTAACTTCCCTCCTCGACCTGCTATGAAGACGCAAATACATTTGCGTCCAACGTTAACATGTCCTCTTTCAGATCCACCATGAATGGATCGATAATTCAGTTCCTAAGTATGCCTTGCCAACGTCTTTTCATGGTGTACTTCCACGTTTTTCCTAGTCCTGCAGAGCTAGGCCCTGATTTCTGCCATCGAGCCCTTTCTGTTCTCTGCCTCCTGAAAGCTGCAACGTGGGATGCATCCCTGACCTCTGTCCTACTCCCTGCGCGGCGAGCAGTGCCCGGCTCGGCCTGCTTGCCTGCCAAAGACAGTATTTTGCCTTCAAGTTATCAGTATAGCCGAGTTCAGCACCTCGAAAACACATTCCAGTCTAGCAGAATAGATAAACATTTCCCCGGCTGCAGAGCAAAGGGCCCGGCCTCTCTGTCTCCATGCAAGTAATTCATTGCTCCTGTTACCATGGTAGGCCCATGGCCCCTCGCATTACACGCAGACACGTAGTCACATATGCACGCATTAATAGTCAGTATAGAGTAGCCTTTGCCCAAGAGACCTTTCCTTCTAGATAATATAGTTCCCCAAACACAAGATATCAGATATGATTTAGGAACGAGTTGATCTGACATGCCAGACTTCTGTCTTTTTCCTCTAGTGCTAAATGTCAAGTTCCCTGCACCCTCCAGCCTCACGTCAGTCACACGTCATGCTGCTGCGCGCGCATCCTTGCTACAGATTTCTGCTGACACTGCAAGATTCCACTATGTATCCACCCACTTGTGACACTTTCATGTGACGTTTCTAGCACACACCTCTGTGTACGCCCTAGTGCACGCCTTCTGATTACGTATTGCTAAACACATGTGTTCTTATCTCGTTTCTCTCAGCTGTTACGCCTTCTGTATTCCTCACCATTATGTGCATTAACTATAAAAGTTGTATTCTGTCAATAAAGTATGCTCTATCCCTTCCTGATCCTTTATGGTGAAAGGAACATGATACCCTGGTTCGAACCATTCCATTTTATGGAATAAAACCCTTATAACTCAGATGCCACGGACTTTGACTCTTATTTTCGATTGAGTTATTTTATTGAACTTTATTGCATAGAAATTCAGACGGTAATATTTATTTACCACAAGATGAAGGATAATTGTTAGTGCTATGGAAACCGTATTAAAAGCAGATGAGACAAAACTATACGTGTGCAGAGGTAGCTTTTCCCAGGATCAAATGTGAAGCAAATTCAAGGTAAAGTTAGCTTAATGTAAATGGTAAAAGTGTTGAAAGCAAAACCGCCAATGCTATTAACGCGTTCAGAGTGATATTGTTTAGTAAAAAATGTGTAACATATGCCGGTTAATTGTTAGTGTTATAAAATATTTGCAAGTATTAAAAGCAAGGCCAACAAGATGATAAACTCGCTAACAGAAGTAACAAGCAAAACGACATTTTAAAATATTGAGATTAAGGCCAACTAGACGATTAATCTGCTAATAAAAGTGATGTTATAAAATAGTTGCAAGTATTAAAAGCAAGGCCAACAAGATGATAAACGCCCTAATAGAACTAACAAGCAAAACAACATTTTAAAATATTGACATTAAGGTCAACTAGACGATAAATCCCCTAATAAAAGTGAATAGGCAAAACGCCATGACAGGTTGTTTTTTTTGTAAAATTATTTGAAAGTGGTGCAGTACAAAAACAGATACATGCTGCAGCTGATAGAAAACAGTGTTCGAAGAATTGTTTTGCTAGCATATGTAAACTTAGATACAAAACAAAATATAAGTTTATAATTTACATTGTGTTTAACCTACTTTTAAAATACGTTAACATAGGTTCTAAAACGGTAATACGAAAGCGTATTTCCATTGAAATGTTATAGGTTACTTACCATGTTTTAGTAACAGAGGTAGATCAGCTCTCGATGTATACAGGCTGGCGTTCTTTCAAGAAATGTTTAGAATGGTTGCTCTTCTAGTTTAAGTACTGTAAAAGGAAAAAAAAAGGGCAGTTACTTGAAATGAATAACAAAAGAGGGCAACACTTGTTGTTTAAGAACAGTATGTAGGTAAGATGTTGTTGTCTAGCCGTATGTTAATTTTTGGGTGCGGGGCTTCCTTGTAAGGATGAAAGGGATCTCTAGGCGGGAGTGTATTTAATTGTTAGTGAGGATGTGCGAATTATGTGTAAAGTGAATGTGAAAGCGTGCATGTAACACATGGTGTTGCAGTGAAAAGCAATGTGGCTCCAAGTTGACTGCCTTTGCTACAAAGTCCTGTTCTTCTAAAATTGAAATGCAAGTATGGTATAAAGTAAAAAAATAAATAGCATGCACTTTAAATACAAGAATGTTTGTAAAATAAATAATTAGTCTTACCTTTGGGTGGTTTTTAACGGTGTACTAACCTGCATCTGAACCACAGTCTTCAATTTACCAACACGGGCGACATTTCACCTTGAAAATAAACAAAGAAAAATTTGAATCACAAAATACAACAAACATTGCTTACCTTAGATTGTGTGATATCACTACATACAAAGAGGCTGAAGCACTCAGTCAACGTTGCTCTGTCTGTCGAACACAGGCTGCGGTCCCCCTGTTAAAGTAAAAGAAAAAAAAGAAAAACCAAGCCAACATCGCTTACCTTAAATCTGCTGGCATGGCCGCATGCATACAGGAGGAAGCATTCACTCCACGATGCTGTGTGTTTCCAACATGGGCTACACGCTGCCTGCAAACGACAAAAAAATTAATAATTTAAATCTGCAATTGTAAGTCTTACCTTTTTGTTGTTTTTAAGTGCGTACTTTTTGTGCATAATAGTAGGAGATATTGAAGTACAGGTAAAGTGTAATCTTAAATATACTACCTGTGCTTTGTTAAGAATAAAACGTTGTTTAAACTTTAACCTACATCTCCATCACAGTTTTCAATTTACCAACACGGGCGACGGTCCACCTGGAAAATAAACAAAGAAAATATTAGAAACACAAAATACAACTAAAATCGCTTACCCTAACTTTTCTGATATCGCTGCATACATACAGGCAAAAGTATTTAGTTCATGCCACTATGTCCGCATGACATGGGCTGCGGTCCGCCTGTGGAAAAAAAATAAAACATTAGAAAAACAAACAAAGTCAACATCGCTCACCTTACATCTGCTGGCATGGTTACATCTGCTGGCATGGACGCATGCATACCGGGGAAAGCACTCACTCCACGATGGTGCGTCCTCCTAACACGGGCTACGATCTGCCTGCAAACGAAAAAAAAATGTTTTTAAATTGAAATGTACAATGAAATATAAGCGTACAAGTAACCAAATGAAGAAAAAATAAGGAAGCATACTTTAAGTGAACTTGTTAGTTCATTTAAAGATATATTTTAGTATCTATTAACAAAGTGCAAAGATTTTTTTTTAAAACAATTGTTTCTTTACCTTTTCATTGTGGCGCTCCGCACGTAGGATGTAGCTGTCTAGCATATGTTAATTTTGGGTGGCAGCATGTTCCTAAGGATGAAAGGATTATGTAGGTGGGAGTTGTTTTAATTGTTATTGGGGATGTGCGACTTACGTCTAAACAGAATGACAAAGCGTGCATGTAATCCATGGTGTTAGTGTGAAAACGATGTGGCTAAAAGTTGTCTGCCTTTGATATAAACTCATGTTGTTTCACTACAATCTAAACGCAAGTATGTTATATATGGAAAAAAAGCATGTCACTAAAAAACACAACCCCGTATATAAAAGAATTAAGGAGTCTTACCTTTAGTGTACAATGATAAATTCCCCCAGAAAACATTATCAACAGATAGCTAAATGGTTGTAATATGTTATAAAGAAACGCATATCTTAGAATTGCAAAAAACGTAACATAGAAAACGAAGCTTACCTGTAAACGGTGCCATCTATTTCGTTATTGTGGTACCACTTATAAAATAATAGGGTGTGTGATGTAACACAAAGCAATTGTTTAATATATTAAGTACAAGAGTTTTATACCAAAGGAAACACACAGATAATGTGCAAAAAATCAATGCAAAGAAAAACCAAGCAAAGGCCGTCTGAAGACAGAAAGAAGCAATGATTAACAATCCCGCAATAGTAAATGTGCACATCATATACATATACGGGAAAACATCACAAATCGGATACGTTTACCTTATAGTAGCTGTGTCTTGCTTGGTCATACAGTTAACTATGTAAGGGTCTGAAAGGTACCACTGTGTGCATAATTGAGAACAAATGAGCGTACCTTCACAATTGCAAAAGCATATTTAAAATAATTAAAATTACCTAATTACGAGCACCAAAAACAAATAGAAATAAAAATGCAACGTAGACCGAATACAGATTGAACACATACTAATGGTTTATCTAAAGTAAAGCAATAAGCAAAAAATATACAAACATAACATACCTTAAAGTTACTGTAAAGTGGCTGTGCTCCGCACTGGCATACTGTTAATCATGGGACTTTTACGAACAGACTGATGCCCCTGCCTACCGTGAATTCTGGGATTTTCCTCAAAATACCAAATACCAAAGATTCAGAAATAAAAGAAAATACTGAAACAATCCAGAAAAGCCTTTTCTATACATTTTAAATTACCCAAGTACAAGAAAAAAACACGTATTAAGATTTTTAAATGCATAAAATTACAAAGAAAATATAGAGAAACATTATACATACCTTATACAGTATCAGCCCCGCCCTGCCATACTGCCTATAAAAAAGTAAAAAACAAAATTTTTCCGGTATGCCCACGTGTTGCATCGAATCGCTTCCTGGTGATCCAATATATATATATACACCTACAAATAGATTAGATTTACCTTAAATTAGCGGCGTCCCCACCTCTGTACCTGTGTGTCCATGTGTTGAAACAGATTGCTTCCTGGTGGTCCTTTCGACACGGCCTTCCTTTGGGCTGCAAAAAAAAGATCACATATTATCAAAGCAAAAAGGCAACATAAAGCAATTACTGTCAAACAAAAAGTAGTAGAATATAGAAAAACAAATAGGTTAATAATGTAAAGAAAAAATTTGAATTAAACTAAATGCATATAAACCTCAGACAAATATTACACTTACCTTAATGTACCTGCGTCACACCCTGCCATACCGTTAAATTTGGAACATTCACGAACATACCAATGGCCGCAGATTCGCTAAAAATGTGATACGCCCTGCCGTACTGTTAATTGAGGGAATTTCCCCAAAATAGCAATACCGGCAGATTCGACCAAAAAAACAACGTACATTAGCAATACACAAAAGCATTCCCTATATATTAAAAGCAACCAAATAACTGTTACAAAAACAAAGCGAATGAAAAAGAGGCAAAATATAGAATAAAACACTAAATAATACAAAGAATGTACATTAGCAATAGCTAAAAATTACCAAAGCAAAAAAGACAACATAAAGCAATTACAATCAAACAAAAATAGTAGCAGAATACATAAAAGTCAATGGTTCAATATTGTAAACTAAAAAATACTTTATCACTAAATACATATAAACATCACACAAATATTACACTTACCTTAAAGTATCTGCGTCACACCAGGCCGTACCATTAATTCTGGAATATTTCCGAACATACCAATAACGGGAGACTCTATGAAAAACGTGACCCCACCCAGCCTTACTGTTAATTGAGTGACTTTCCAAAAAAACAATGCCCGCAGATTCGACAAAAAACAACGTACACTACAAATCCCCAAAAGCATTCCCTATACATTTCGAACAACCTAATAACTGTTACAAAAAGAAAGCGAACTAAATAATGGGCATAATATAGAATAAAACATGGAATATTACATCAAACTAAAAAGCTATTATTAAAAAATATATATATATATATATATATATATATATATATATATATATATATATATATATATATATATATATATATATATATATATATATATATATATATATATATATATATATTCACAGAAAAAACCATAGGTTATAGTGGATATATAGTTAGGAATTTGCATTTACAAAACCTTGAAAATTCAATGAAAAAACCATTGGTTTTAGGCCATATATAGTTAGGGATTTGCATTTACAAAACCTTATTTTACTCGCATAAAACCATTGAAATTCCATATATAGTTATAAGCGCTAACTATATATCGCGCACCCGCAATCCACTGCTGATGATGTCACATATTACATCATTCATGACATGGTTAGTGACATCACTGATGACATCACTGATGACATCTCAAATGACATCACTGATGACATCACTGATGACAACATCCAGTGACTGTATGTTTCTGTAAAGTTAAAATATGTTTTACATATTGAAGAATGAGTGGATATATAAGTGTCTGGATGAAGGATTTACTAGGTGCATGACTGACTGATTGAGTGAGTGATTAAATGTGTCTCACTGAGTGCATGGGTTAGTGACTAAACTGTTTTAATTTGTGCATCATTATATCTGTTGTTCTACAAACTGCTGCATATGTTGATCAGTAGCTATATGAGTAACTGTATGGGTTATTGATTGGTTGTCCAAGTATTTGTATGGGAAACTGAGTGTGTGTGTATGGGTGGCTGGGAGGTGTGTGACTCTGTACATAGATGTGTGAGTAGTTGATTCACTATATGTATAGATTCAAAAGTGCATGTGCAAACAGCTGTATGGGCGGTTGACTGTGCATGAGTGTATTAGTGAGTGAATGGATATCTCAGTGCTACATGTCAAATTAAGTACATATGTAAAACACAGTACATGTGAGAGTTGACATCTATAAATAACTGTGCATAAGAGGCAGTAAATGTGTGAGTGGCTGTATGGATCATTGTGAACATGTATCAGAGATTGTATAAGAGAGTAAAGTAAATATGTGTTAGTATATGTTTGAATAAGTAAGGTGTGTATACCTGTATAGTTGAGAAAATGGAGGTGTGATTGATTTTTGGCATAACTGACTAGGTGTGTGAGTAACTCCATGGATGAGTGACAGTCTGTGACTGTCTGTTTACACTGATTGTATCTAAGGTTATATTAGAGTCTGAAGAGGTTCATGGTATTATCACATGAATGATATCATCAGTGATGTTATCAGTCATGTCAAATGAGATGTTTTCAGTGATGTCATCAGTGATGTCATTTGAGATGTCATCAGTGATGTCATCAGTGATGTCACTAACCATGTCATGAATGATGTAATATGTGACATCATCAGCAGTGGATTGCGGGTGCGCGATATATAGTTAGCGCTTATAACTATATATGGAATTTCAATGGTTTTATGCGAGTAAAATAAGGTTTTGTAAATGCAAATCCCTAACTATATATGGCCTAAAACCAATGGTTTTTTCATAGAATTTTCAAGGTTTTGTAAATGCAAATTCCTAACTATATATCCACTATAACCTATGGTTTTTTCTGTGAATTTCATTGGTTTTTTAATAGCAAATATGAAAAGCTTTAAAATGTCAAGTACGTGATAGATAAAAACATTTTCGTATTTATGCACGCTGATGTGCTTTGAACGCTGCCCCCCCCCTCCCCTCTTTTCTCTTAGTAGTACTCTCTCTTTGCAGATAGTGAACGGTAGTTAACGCAGGCCTTTGCCCCCGTTGTAATCCGTCGTGCCTGCTTGTCTCTCCATTTGATTGATTATTATCCAAGCATTTACTGTTTTACAATTGATTCTCTTTGGTTCATTCTCTATTTACAAACAAGCACAAAGTCGCAATACTCTGTTTAGTCTTTGCAGATCGGGAAAAATCGTGTAAAAAAATAAAAGTAATCGAGCAAAATCAGTACGCCACTAATTGGATCTTTTTTTGACCTCGCTAAAATAGAAATATTATAAACAACCCTTCATGAGAAATACGAAAATAGTGAGATGAACTGAGCTCCACACCATGAGGGCTGCAAGACAGCTCGGCTCCATCACCCATCCCGCACAAAATAACGACAAACCCTATGCAAATATTAAAAATATAGACAACACACCAGCAAAGAAACAGGGTAAAACATTTTATTAAAAAACTATTTACATAACGTTGGTTTATAAGATGATGTCAGTAGTGGACCGATGTGTGAATAGGTCGAAAGCAGCACAAGGCTCCAAGATCCGGATGGCAAGCTCCTGGATGTTGGGTGCCATAGTTCAGAGTTCTGAGTTTGAGCCTTTTTCAATGCCTGTGCTTTGTTGTTTCCCCTCCATCAAAAACAAAAAAAATATATAAAACTGTGCAAAAATACAAAAAAAACAAAAAATGTTTACAAAAGCAGTGCTTGTAAGACTGTCTGAAGCTTATTTCCACCTACTGCAGCTTCACTATTCTCAAAGTAAGTGAGGGTCGTTTGTGGACCTGACTGCATTTGAAAACAATGTTATATGGTACCTCCCTAAACCGCTTGACGGAGGCCCCCGAGGGACGGTGTGATGGCACGGACTCGGAGAAGACGCTTGGCTCCGACACCCTCCCCAAGTCTTATAGCACTGGTATAGCCTGAGATCGCCCCCGACATAGGCGGCCGGCTCCCGGGGTCCGGCGGAACTTTTTGCCTTTTGATGACTCTTCAATTCTGGACCTTGTCCCACAATCCGTTTGACCTGAAGACAAGCTGTAGTGGGGCGCCCCTTTACCGTTTCAGTTGCCATTCCGCCCGCTTTTGCTACACTGTGCCTCTTCCGCCATTCAGCTGTTTACCGCCCGCTCTTGCGACTACAGCGTCTCGCTCATCATGTAGTTGAGTTGCTCCCACTCTTGCGGTGCAGCGATAGGCGGCTGCCACAGGACTCTCAAAATGGCGGCCGGCTCTTCGGTTTTGGGCCTGGTCCACTGAAATGGCCCTGGGACACCTTTGAACTCGGACGCTTGTCTGCTAGGGCTTGGGTCCCATTCTCGAAAGCGTCCCCTCAGCCGTGAAGATTCTACAAAAGTCTTGGGGGCCTCCGACTCCCGCAGGCTTCTGGTGGGGAGCGGCTGCCATGTCTGCTCGTGGAATGGCCACGACGGAGCTACGAGATGGAAGTGCTCTCATGCTGACGCCAGCTTTAGTCTGAAACATCCAGAAACACTGTAGACTACCAATTCGATCAGTTTCGGTAGCGCCCCAACATGACCCGGAAGAGAAGAACTTGCCCTCCCCTCTTTGACTGATGGTTCTTGTTGCCTGTCCCCTCTGTTGTCATTTAACAGAACTTTTTGGACTACTGAAAGGGGTTGTGTTCCGAACGCTGGTTGGTGGAGACATTTTGACTATATTCTTGACCTACGTTGTCGCGTAATGCGTTATATGACACGCCGCGTTAGCGCACCCGGAAGTGATCCGAGGCGCGGCGCGCAGCGCGTAACGTAAGCATAACAGGTCATGTGACTTGTTAATAAAACTTTTCATTGGTTCATTTTACTTTTGTTATTTTAATGATGAAAAGCTTGGTCAAAAGACCTAAAAATTACGCTTTTTATTGTTTTCGAACATTATTTTTTTTAAAACATATGTTATAATATTCCAGGCTAATGTACTTTCCCGGAAAATGTACAACTGTCCTGCAAGTAAAATATATTCCTTTTTCGAGAAAAAGGGCGTTTCTTCGTTCCATGACGGAGCCGTTGAGTAAAAGATACTCGGCCTGCTGTCTTAGTCGCCGATACGCCTGATTATCAGATTCTTATCGATCACTTTATGTTGCAGGAGTGGAAAACACAACTGCCCTTGACCATTTATCTTTACTGCGTTCCTACATATTATACCTTTTATCCGTCATGTAATTGGACTGCTTTATTTCACTTGCCTTTTACTGATTCGAAAACAGTGACTAAAAGTAAAAACTTTACCAATGTAAATACTACTACCGTGTTTTGTTTTAAAAACCTTTATTGTGAAAATGTCAGTATACAAATACGGGCCTATAACCACGTGGGCCGGCCACGGAGCAAACTGAAATCGTATATGATGAGGAGACATTTACACTGTAGAGGAACGTAACGAGCGGGCCATTAGGTTGCAAGAACTAAGGTGTCTAACAGTTGCGGAATCGGTGGACGTACATTTTGTAATTAAAATAAGACAGGGCCACTTACAATAACATTTTCTAGATATACATTTGCGGGCAAGGAGTTACGAGTCCCATTTATACCGGCGCCATTTTGGGCGAGTCCGGGCAGGTCCAAGATATAGTCAAAATGTCTCCACCAACCATCGGCCAGCCCAGAACCCCTTTCGGCCCTTTATGCTACAAGATGGTGTCTTCCATTCAGAAAATATTGTTGGCAGCATTTTGAAAGGAAACAGAAACAGCCGTTCTCCTAGTGAGTTTCACATTGTTACATTTAGGAAGAATGTTGAAGAGTAGTATGTGGAAAATCTGAAGCCATTTTTCTACAAACTCTCAATCAGACTTGGATGGAAAAAAAATCCTGAAGAATGTACAAACTGAAAACCAATTTTTGTCTGTATAGCATCAACAGCAACGCTTGAGTCAGCTTTGTGTCAAGCCGCCATTTTCATTCAATCAATAGCGTCCCCCTGCACACATTCAGGGACCTGGTCGTGTCTTCAGATGAAACGGATTGTAGGAAAAGAAGCAGAAAGGAAAAGGCAAAAAGTTCCGCCGGACCTCGGGAGCCGGCCGCCTATGTCATGTGCGACCTTTGGCCACACCAGGGCAATAGTGAAGCTGCAGCAGGTGCAAATAAGCTTCAGACAGTCTTACAAGCACTGCTCAGAACTCTCAACTATGGCACTCAACATCCAGGACTTGCCATTCGGATCTTGGCGCCTTGTGCTGGTTCCGACCTATTCACACATCGGTCCACTACTGACATCACCTCATAAGCCAACGGGGCACCCCACGCCGACTTTCGGCGCAGCATTGTAGGATGGCCACACCAGTGCGGCAACTTGCTGGACACCACCTCGGTGCCATCCGGATCTCGGCGCGTTCGAGTCACTGTACCGCAAAAGTGACCGGAACTCAGCTGGACACGCCGTCTTTTGGCGCAGCATTGTAGGATGGCCACACCAGTGCGGCAATTTGCTGGACACCACCTCGGTGCCATCCGGATCTCGGCGCGTTCGAGTCACTGTACCGCAAGAGTGACCGCAACTCAGCTGGACACGCCGTCTTTCGGCGCAGCATTGTAGGATGGCCACACCAGTGCGGCAATTTGCTGGACACCACCTCGGTGCCATCCGGATCTCGACGCGTTGTGCTGCCTTCGGCCTATTCGCACATCGGTCCGCTACTGACGCCGCCTCACGTGCCAACGGATTTTCTACGCTTTTTGTAGCCCTATGCCGCAGAACAGGTCATGTGACTTGTTTATAAAACTTTTCATTGGTTCATTTTACTTTTGGTTTCCTAAAGATGGAAGGCTTGGTCATATGACCTAAAAATAACACTTTTCATTGGTTTAGAACATTTTTTTTTCCCAAACGATGAAAGCCCCACCTTGTTTCTGGATCATTCAGACTGAAGCTGGCGTCAGCATGAGAGCACCACCATCTCGTGGCTCCGTCGTGGTCATTCCACGAGCAATCATGGCAGCCGCTCCCCACCGGAAGCCTGCGGGAGTCGGGGGCCCCCAAGACTTTTGTAGAATCTTCACGGCTGAGGGGACGCTTTTCGAGAATGGAGCCCAAGCCCTAGCAGGCAAGCGTCCGAGTTCCAAGGTGTCCCAGGGCCATTTCAGTGGACCAGGCCCAAAACCGAAGAGCCGTCCGCCATTTTAAGAGTCATGTGGCAGCCGCCTATCGCTGCACTGCAAGAGTGGGAGCAACTCAACAACATGGTGAGCGAGACGCTGTAGCCGCAAGAGCGGGCGCAACTCAGCTGGATGGCCGCCACCTGGGGAGGCCCGTTCACGCCGCCTCCCCCACGCCCCCCCCCCCCCCGGGCCGCCGCACGCCAATTTTCGGAGCAGCATTGTAGGATACCAAAACCAGTGCGGCAGTTTACTGGACATCACCTGGGTGCCATCAACATCTCAGCGCGTTCTGCTGCCTTGGGACTATTCGCACAACAGACCGCTACTGACGAGGCCTCCCCCCGCACCACCCGGGACGCCCCACGCCAATTTTCGGAGCAGCATTGTAGGATCCCAAAACCAGTGCGGCACCCAGGCGACATCACCTGGGTGCCGTCCAGAACTCTGCACGTTGTGCTGCCTTGGGACTATTCGCACAAAAGACAGCTTCTGACCATTGTTTCTTTTTTGGGTGAAAAATGTTTAAATGTTTTTACAGTTTTTGTTCCGTTCATTATAGTTAAATGTTAATAAAGTTTTAAAATCTAACTTTGTTGGAGTGCTATATATGTTTAAAAAATCGGGTGAATGGGGCCTTGAATCGGGTTATTGTCATGTGTGGGCTTTGCAAGTGTACTGCTACAAGATCGGACATTTCAAACTCAAATGCACGTTCTTTTTCTTACCTTTCCGAAGCATGGAGCCCAATAGCAGGCAGAGAAAGGGTGATGCACGTGTTGAACACTGCCTGGCCTGGCAAGTTGCTGGCAGTGCCCCCCCGCCCGCTCCTGAAAGAGGGCACACACACACCGCCGCCCCGAGTACTTCACAAATCTTTAAAAGACCATGCGCTTGTTCATGAGGCTTAAATGGTTTATCACCCCTTCTAGAACCCCTGCATCGACCCTCTGACGTTTCCTGGAAAAATTAGCACGTAACACAATACCAAGCCCTGTCAGCTGAAACCCCCGAGAAATCATGGGGCATATTATCAAGGGGGTTTATTTCCGCTTTTTGGGCTTTAAAAGCCAAAAAAAAAAGAGATAAAATTATCTCCCTATTACCAAGCTGTCGCTAACACCAGTTAGTGACAGCTAAAAGGAGATAGCGACCATCTTGGGCCCCGCTTTGCATATCAGTGATATTTATCACTAATGACATGCTAAGTGGGCGTGCCAAGATTTTAGCGACTGGAAACAGTCCCTAACCATCGCTATCTCCTATTACCAACTTTTGGAGATATTCGCGCTAAGCGCGAATATCTCCAAAACCTAACACCTGCCCTAAGCAGTTTTAGCCATGTTATCCAATGGGAAGTGGATAACATGGCTAAGAGCATTTGCTGGATAATGCATGAATATCGCTGACTTTTCAACGATATTCATGCATTGCGGCCGTTTTTTATCGCATTTGCGATAAACCTTGCTAATAGCAAGGTTTATGTGCGATAAAATTCGCCGATGTGCGGCGATAATTTTTGTCTCTAAACAAGTTAGAGACAAAAATTATCGCTAGTTGTTGGTAATATGCCCCCGGGTTTTTGCTTGCAGGAATCGGGAGGCGGGAGACTAGCACTGAAATCAGTAGTCTCACGCCTGAATCGGGAGGGTTGTCATGTCTGGATACTCTACAGCTGGGGCCATAAACTACATCCGCAGGGCTAGGTGATAGCCTAGGTCCGGCCTGGACAATCGGACACAGAGGAAGAGGAGTGTCAGAGGGTGCGGTAGTGAATAGGGTGAAAGGGAGGTGTCGGGCGGGCACAGGGTGTGATTCTCAGAGAAGAGCAGCGCAGATGGGGGGAAGTATATGGCCCATGCATGAGAGAAAGAGCGGGGGTGACCAGTGCGTGGGGGAGATGCTTGCGAGGGTGGGGAGCCATGCTGAGGATCGGCGGCGTGCAGAGAGTGGCCCTGGTCAAGGCATCTAAAATGGCTGCCGTGCACGACAAAATTGTGGCATTGGACAAAAACGCAAGATGGCGCAGACAATGTTTATCAATAAGGATTCATTTATAACAAAATATTTACTCGCAGTGACAAAATGGTGGTCAACACTTCCTGATTTCCATCGAATCGAACGTTAACACACGTCACGCAGCAAAAAAAAAAAAAAAAAGCTCACGCACAGAGCAGTTTTTAGCCATGTTATCCAATGGAAGGTGGATAACATGGCTAAGAGCATTTGCTGGATAATGCATGAATATCGCTGACTTTTCAGCGATATTCATGCATTGTGGCCGATGTGCGGCGATAATTTTTGTCTCTAAACAATTAAAACGAAGCACAAAATGGCGAATTCTCGTTTCGCTACCAGTTTGCGACCCAGTTCGCGGCCCGTGAAGCGCTTCTACCGTGAAAAATCATTTTTTTTTTATTTTCCCCACGGGACCCTTTAATAACCCCAACAACATTCCTAGGGGGTCAAGAGGGGTATACCTTGCCCCCTTTCAATAAATTCCCCCTTCGTTTTTCACCTCTTCTTCTCTCTCGATCCTACCGAGAGATAAGATGGCGGCCGCTCCGGACTGTTTAGAATGTTGACAGACACCGGAGAGCCAATCAGCTTTCTGCGCGCAAAGTTCCGTTTCGCGAAAAGTAAGCGGACCGGATCGCTGCCCGGAGCGCTGTTACAGATATATATCTTGTTTTGAACGTTAATTTCTCAAAAACTACTGGAGCACATATATTGAGACCTAGCAAAGGCACATCGGGCTAACAGTCCCTACAATTTTGCCAAGTTTCGTGCAAATCCATTCAGCCGTTCGAGCTAAAAGTGAGTCCAACCGCCCTATGGAAAAATGAATGGGAAAAACGCGTTTTGGGACCCCCCTTTTTTCTCGGCCCCCCCTTGACGAAACCCCACCAAATTTTCAGGGGCTGCTCAGAAACAAAATGTGCCATTTTCCTGAAAATTTCAGCCGATTCCGTCCACAAACGCCAAAGTTATTAGACATAGAATTTTCAAAAATCCCATAGGGAAAAAATCCTAACTATATATACCTACTGGCGAACGCCAGTAGGTAATATATATATATATATATACATTAAAAATTGACTTAGACTTACCTTAAAGTAGTTACATAAAAGTAAACAAAATAATGGCAAAATATAGATTAACACATGGAATAAAACATAAATACAAAACCAAGCACTATAAAAAATTAATATATACATGAAAAAATAGATTAGACTTACCTTAAAGTAGCTGGGTCCACACCTCTGTACAATTAGCTATAAAGTAAAGAAAACAAAACATGCCAAATACAAACAAACATTATTGTAATAAAGAAACTTGTACCTGTGTCTCCATGTGTTTTGGCTGCAAAACAAAGCCAACACATTAGCAAAGCAAAAAAGGCAACTTAAAGCAATTACAATCATTCAAAAAAGTAGCATAATCCAGAAAAGTCAGTAGACTTTCCCAAAAATAACAATGCCCACAGATTCGAGCAAAAACAATGTACATTACCAATCCCCAAAAGCATTCCTTATACATTTTAAACAACATAATAACTATTACAAAAAGAAAGTGAACAAAGAAAGGGCACAATATTTTAAAAAAGCACGGAATAATGCATTTAGCAAAAAATCAATTACTGACAAATAAAAAATATATACATCACAAAATAGATTATACTTACCTTAAAAGTAGCTGCACAAAAGTAAACCAAACAATGGCAAAATATAGACTAACCCACGGAATAATACATCAAACCAAAAAGCAAGCACTAAAAAAAATATATATATATATATACATTCGAAAATAGATTACACTTATCTTTAAGTAGCGTTATCCCTACGTCTGTACAGTTAGCTATAAAGTAAAGAAAACAAAACTTGGCAAATACAAACACATATTATTGTAATAAAAAAAGTGTACGTGTGTGTCCATGTGTTGCAACAGATTGATTCCTAGTGATCCTTTCAACACGGACTGCCTTTCAGCTGCAAAAGAAAAAAAAACATTAGTAAACGAGAAAAGGCAACATAAAGCAATTACAATCAAACAAAAAGTAGCAGAATACAGAAAAGCCAATGGATTCATAATGTAAACAAAATTATTTTTAAACTAAATACATATAAACATTACACAAATATTACACTTACCTAAATGTAGCTGTGTCACACCCTGCCATACCGTTAATTCTGGAACTCTACAAAACATACCAATGGCTGCAAATTTGATGAAATACGTGACCCGCCCTGTCGTACTGTCAAATGAGGGACTTTCCCCAAAATACCAATGCCTGCAGATTCGTCAAAAACAAAGTACATTAGCAATACCCTAAAACATTACCTATATATTTAAATCAACCCAATAACTATTACAAAAAAGCTAACCAAAAACTGGCAAAATATAGAATAAAACACAAATACATTAATCTAAAAATTATTTATTAACAAAAAAAAATATATACATCACAATATCGATTGGACTTAACTTAAAGTAGCTGCATCCAAGCGAACAAAACAACGGCAAAATATAGACTAACACACGGAATAATCCATCAAACCAAAAAGCAAGCACTAAAAAAAATATATATATACATTCGAAAATAGATTACACTTACCTTTAAGTAGCATTATTCCTACGTCTGTACAGTTAGCTATAAAGTAAAGAAAGCAAAACTTGCCAAATACAAACACATATTATTGTAATAAAAAAACTTGTACCTGTGTGTCCATGTGTTGCAACAGATTGATTCCTAGTGATCCTTTCAACACGGACTGCCTTTCAGCTGCAAAAGAAAAATAAAACATTAGTAAACGTGATAAGGCATTATAAAACAATTACAATCAAACAAAAAGTAGCAGAATACAGAAAAGCCAATGGATTCATAATGTAAACAAAATTATTTTTTAAACTAAATACATATAAACAAAACACAAATATTACACTTACCTTAATGTAGCGGCGTCACTCCCTGCCGTACCGTTAATTCTGAAACTCTACCGAACATACCAATGGCCGCAGATTCGATGTAAAATGTGACCCGCCCTGCCGTACTGTCAAATGAGGGACTTTCCCCAAAATACCAATGCCCGCAGATTTGTAAAAACAATGTACATTAGCAATACTCAAAAACATTACCTATATATTTAAACAAACCCAATAACTTTTACAAAAAAGCGAACCAAAACTGGCAAAATATTTATTAAATAAAAAATATATATACATCACAATATTGATTGGACTTACCTTAAAGTAGCTGCACCAAAGCGAACAAAACAATGGCAAAATATAGAATAACACACAGAATATACATTATACCAAAAATCAATTACTAAAAAAAATAAGTTCCCACCTGTGATCGTGGGGGTGTCGCGGGCCGGAAAATCAGGCAAGGAGGCCGAATGTAGTGGGCTATAGTTGGTTTTTATTGGTACGAGAGTCAACAGACAGGATGGCAAAGGTAGTCCGGTAAGATGGGATGGTTCTTCCTGGTCGACGATCTTCTGCTTGCAGGGTCTCGGGAGGTTCTTCGTCTCCGTTGCTGGGGAGGTACCTCGGAGGGCAATAAGAGAGAGAAGGGACCGTTAGACCGAACCGGGTCTCAAAACGTATGCTGACACCGACACCGGGACGTGCGTGGGAAGAAAAGGAAGGACTAGTGAGGTAGGGTTCTATGGGGAAGAGGAACGTACCGAAAGATAGGGAAGTAGGTCAGAGAAAAGAGTGTCAGGGTGAGGGTGACGGGAGGAGGGCGTTTTGCAGGGTGAAGTGCTTTACAATAATCACAGTGCAGTTAACGTGCGATAAGTGCCTAAAAGTGAGAGAACTATACAATATATATACACCGAGCACCTAGCGTGCTCACGGGGAGGTTTACGCTACTCACGCGGTCCGCCGTAGCTCTCCAGTGAGCCACGGCCGCTCTTCAGCCACCTCCTCAAGGGCTCCACCAGTCCTCCGTCCACTCGTCTTCTTCGGCTTGCTCTTCCTCTCGCTCACCAACGCCCGTCTGAGTATCCTGCCACAATGCTCCGACCTCGTCCTCACAGTGGCGTTCGCTTTTCACTGGTGCTGTCGCTGCCTCCGGGGTGGGACTTCCGAGTTCACGGTGACGTACTTCCGGTGCCTGAGGCCCGGTGATAGGTTCCTGGAACAGAGAGAGGGGCGGGGCACTGTGGGTCAGGCTGTTCGCTCTGACACTGTTACGGACCCAAGGGGGTTGTCTAAAAGTGCGTGAGTGGGAAGTCCTTGACAACGGTAAGGTTTCAGGGGGGCACAGTCCAGGCGGGGTTGAAACAGGGACTGGGTCACATTCCCTTCCCCTGGCTGTCTTTCTTGTACCGGTGAGAGAACTGGGGTACCGGGACAAAAAGTCTGCGTTGCCTTGTTCAGATCCTTTTCGGTGGCGTGTCTGAAACCGAAAGGGTTGGAGAGACAGGAACCATCGGAGGACCCGGTCGTTATGCCCCTTATTCCGGGCCATCCATTCCAAGGGGGCATGGTCGGTGTAAATGGTGAACTCCCTACCCTCTAGGTAGTATCTCAGGCTTTCGACAGCCCACTTGATTGCGAGGGCTTCTTTCTCTACAACAGCATAGTTAAGTTCCCTAGGAAAGAGTTTTCGACTGAGATACAATATTGGCTTTTCATTTCCTTGTGAGTCAATTTGGGAGAGGACTGCTCCTAAACCCTGATCGTACGCATCTGTTTGGAGTACAAAAGGCCGGGAATAATCAGGGCTTACAAGGACAGAACTGGAGGTCAGGGCGTCTTTCAGGTCGTTAAATGCATGCCATACAAGAGGACTAGGGTGGTTTAGGGCTAGCTCGGTGTGTGTAGCTTTTTTTAACAGGTCTGTAAGAGGGGCGGCCCTTTGAGAGAAGTTGGGGACAAATCTCCTATAATAACCTAGGAGCCCTAGAAACGCCCGGAGATCTTTCTTTGTCCGAGGAAACGGGAGAGTCTCAATGGCTTTGGTTTTGGACTCCTGGGGTCGGATCAGACCTTCACCCAAAAGAAAACCGAGGTACTGGACGGTTTGGGCGGCCAGGGTGGTTTTGGCCGGATTGATGGAAAACCCAAAGGAGCCCAAGGAAGAGACAACCGCATGCAAATGGACGAGGTGTTGTTCCCAGCTATCGCTAAAGATGACTATATCATCCAAATAGGCCCCTGCATATGCTGTGTGGGGACGTAGTACCAGATTCATGGCTCGCTGGAAGGTGGCAGGGGCGCCGTGTAACCCAAAGGGCATGACAATGAATTGGAACAAACCCTCCGGGGTAGAGAAAGCGGTCTTCTTCTTATCCTGTTCTCGGAGGGGGATCTGCCAATAACCCTTGCAGAGATCAAGGGTTGAAATGTATTTGGCCTTCCCTATCCTTTCGACCATTTCGTCAACTCGGGGTAGAGGATATGTATCGAATCGGGAGACCTTGTTTACCTCCCGGAAGTCTATACAAAACCGGACAGAGCCGTCGGGTTTCGGCACCAGGACTATAGGGGAGTTCCACTCACTGATCGAAGGCTCAATGATTCCCATCTTTAACATGTCCTCGGTCTCCCTCTTTATAACTGCTCTGCGGGCCTCAGGGACTCGATAGGGACGCAGTCTAACCACCTTCCCGGGTTCTGTCTCAATCGAGTGTTCGGTGACGGTAGTACGTCCCGGACAAGAAGAAAAGACCTTCATTACAGGGGTCAGGGCTGCTTGGAGGGCTTGGACGTGTACCGGAGTTAAAGCAGGGTCCAGACAGGGGTCGAACGGAAAGGAAAAAGGGGGCCTACTTCCCATTAGAACAGGACGGGGTCCCTCCCACTTCTTCAAATGATTAACATGATAGATCTGGGACGTGCCTCTTGTGGGGTCGAGTTCTATCTCATAAGTTACGGGGGTGACCTGTCGTTGAATGGCATAGGGCCCTTGCCACTGGCCCAAGAGTTTTTGATCTGAGGGGGGCATCATCAAGAGGACCAGGTCGCCCACGGCGAATACCCTGGCCTTGGTACCTTTATCATATTGTTTTTTCTGTGTATTTTGGGCCTTTTCCATATTCTGTTTCACTATCTCTCTTATCTCAGCTAAATGAGTCTTTAGATTGTTAACGTACTCTGGCAAAGGGCGGGTGCGGTCAGGCTCGGCTTCCCAGGCTTCCTGGGCCATATCCAGTAAGGTGCGCGGGGGTCTCCCATACAACAGTTCATACGGGGAGTAGCCCGTACTGCTCTGGGGCTTACATCTTATGGCAAAAAGGGCCAAAGGCAGGAGTTCCTCCCACCTTTTGGCCTCCAGGCCTAACAGTTTTTTTAGTGTCTGTTTCAACGTTGCGTTATAACGTTCGACTAGACCATCCGTCTGGGGATGGTAGGCCGAAGTCCGGAATTGCTTTATTCCTAGCGTAGAGCAGACTTGTTTAAGTAGGGAAGAAACGAATGGGGTGCCCTGATCCGTGAGGATTTGCCGGGGAAAGCCTACTCTGGAAAAAAGTGTGATTAGCGCCTTGGCAATGTTCTGCGCTGTGGGTTGGCGTAATGGAAAGGCCTCAGGGAAGCGGGTAGCATAGTCTACTATGACAAGGGCGTAACGGCAACCTGTTCGGGAGGGTAACAGGGGCCCTATTATGTCCATCCCCACCCTAGTGAAGGGGACATCAATGAGAGGAAGAGGTTGTAGTGGTACCTTAGGGGGTCGGTATCAGCTGTGTTTCTGGCAGACAATGCATTCGCGACAGTAAGTTTTGATGTGCTGATGGACCCCGGGCCAGTAGAACTTATCAAGGACAGTCTGGCTCGTTTTTTCGTCCCCAAAATGACCCCCTAACAGGTGACTATGTGCTAGAAAGAGGACCTTATCCTGGAAGGGACCGGGAATCAACAGTTGGGCGGATTGTAACGGACCTCCCTTTCGATATAACAACCCCCGCTTCTTAAAGAAATAAGGACCTACTTGTGTGGGGTCTTCCTGTTCTAAGGCCCTTCCCCATGCTTCTTGCAGGAGCGGGTCCTCCTGTTGGGCGGCACGGAACTCTTGGTCGGTTTGCCAGGGTGAGTCATCCACATTCACTGGATAGGCAAAGGAAGGGTGTTTCTTCTCCTGTCTTTTCTGGTTCTTTGATTTGTGAGGTTTTGGTTCTTTGGACGGAGAGGATGGACCCTGAGGGTAAGGGGCTTCTTTCCACCATTGTGACAGGGAGTCCGTAGTGTCCTGGAGAAGGGTCGGGAGTCCGGGATAATCGCTACCTAATATAGCTTGTTCGGGTAACGCCGGTACCAGACCGACCGTGAGGTGGGTTCCCGGGTCCCCGGGATGTTGAACCCAGACTTGTGTGGTGGGATAGCGTTTAGTATCGCCATGTACACACTGTATGGCCACTGTTCCGGTTGGTGATCCGTGGGGAAGAACCAAATCTTGCGGACGAAGGACGCTTTGTCGGCATCCGGTATCTGCGAGGGCCAGCATCTCCTGTCCTTCAATGGACACGGGGCAATGAAACGGAGGAGGAGTGTCCCTTGGCGTGTTGCAAACATAGTTCCGAGCCAGTCCGATTTCCATGGGTACCTCCTTCTGAGGACACATGCGGGCTATGTGTCCAAAGTTCCCACAATGGTAGCACTGGGGTCCGGGATTGGGGGGACGATATAGGACTGGAGAATGTAAGAGAGGAGGAGGGTCAGGTCTTCGAGAGGGCAATGGACGTGTTGGACGGCTGGCTGTGGGTTGTGTGGTCGGTGCGGGTTTTCCTCCTTACCGCGTTGTAGCTCCTGAGCACGACCATAGGCACAGGCTATTTCCACTGCAGTTTCCAGAGTCAACCTAGTATGTTGCCGAACCCATCTCTGAGTGGCGGGATGCAAAGAGTTCAAAAACTGTTCCAGATAGATTTTCTCTAATATCTCGTCTTTGGTGGAGTTTTCCGGTCTAAGCCACCGGTTGGCGAGGTCCTTGATACGGAAGGATAGAGCACGCGGATTTTCTTGCGGCCCTTCCTTAGCTTGTCTAAGCTTCACTCGGTAGGTGTCGTCGTCCACCCCCAAGCGCTCTAGGATGCACTTCTTTATGTCGGCATAGGGGTTGTTGCCTTGGATGTTGGCTTGTTGATAGGCCGCCTGTAGGTCTCCGGTGAGGAGGGGACCCAGATATTGGCCCCATCGATCCGCGGGCCAGTTTGCCGCTTGTGCCAGCCTCTCAAAGTTTGTAAAGAAGTAGTCCGGGTCTTCCCCCGGGACATATTTTTGCAACACCACGGAGGGGAGTGAAGCCATGGCTCGTGGTTGTCCTAAGACGTCAGTCAGTTTGCCCATGGCTTGGTCATGTGCGGTTCCTTGGCCCTTCAAGACGTCATGTAGCTGCCCTCTGTCGTCCTCGGCGGTTTTCAGAAACTGCTCCATACGTTTCCCCAGTTGTTCTTGGGAGTCGGCCATTCTCTTCATGACGGCCTCCATGCTTCCAGCTGATCCCACTTCTGACACCAAATGTGATCGTGGGGGTGTCGCGGGCCGGAAAATCAGGCAAGGAGGCCGAATGTAGTGGGCTATAGTTGGTTTTTATTGGTACGAGAGTCAACAGACAGGATGGCAAAGGTAGTCCGGTAAGATGGGATGGTTCTTCCTGGTCGACGATCTTCTGCTTGCAGGGTCTCGGGAGGTTCTTCGTCTCCGTTGCTGGGGAGGTACCTCGGAGGGCAATAAGAGAGAGAAGGGACCGTTAGACCGAACCGGGTCTCAAAACGTATGCTGACACCGACACCGGGACGTGCGTGGGAAGAAAAGGAAGGACTAGTGAGGTAGGGTTCTATGGGGAAGAGGAACGTACCGAAAGATAGGGAAGTAGGTCAGAGAAAAGAGTGTCAGGGTGAGGGTGACGGGAGGAGGGCGTTTTGCAGGGTGAAGTGCTTTACAATAATCACAGTGCAGTTAACGTGCGATAAGTGCCTAAAAGTGAGAGAACTATACAATATATATACACCGAGCACCTAGCGTGCTCACGGGGAGGTTTACGCTACTCATGCGGTCCGCCGTAGCTCTCCAGTGAGCCACGGCCGCTCTTCAGCCACCTCCTCAAGGGCTCCACCAGTCCTCCGTCCACTCGTCTTCTTCGGCTTGCTCTTCCTCTCGCTCACCAACGCCCGTCTGAGTATCCTGCCACAATGCTCCGACCTCGTCCTCACAGTGGCGTTCGCTTTTCACTGGTGCTGTCGCTGCCTCCGGGGTGGGACTTCCGAGTTCACGGTGACGTACTTCCGGTGCCTGAGGCCCGGTGATAGGTTCCTGGAACAGAGAGAGGGGCGGGGCACTGTGGGTCATGCTGTTCGCTCTGACACTGTTACGGACCCGAGGGGGTTGTCTAAAAGTGCGTGAGTGGGAAGTCCTTGACAACGGTAAGGTTTCAGGGGGGCACAGTCCAGGCGGGGTTGAAACAGGGACTGGGTCACACCACCTTTATATGGTTAGCTATAAAGTAAAAAAACAAGCCAAAAACAAATGTTTTACCTGTGTGTCCGTGTGTTGCAACAGATTGCTTCAATAACTGTTACAAAAAGAAAGCAAACAAAAAAAGTCAAAATATAGAATAACACATGGAATAGCACATCAAGCTAAAAATTAATAACTTAAAGAAATGGATATATACATCTCAAAATAGAAAAACTTACCTTAAAGTGACTGGTAACTTTTCTGGCAAAGGCTGCGGTCTGTCTGCAAAACATAAAAAAACCATTAGTAAACAAAGACATTCGATATTAGGCAATTACACATATTTAAAAAAAAAGAACAAGACGGAAAACCATACAAATTAATAATGTAAAAAATAGGACAATTTCCAAACTAAATATATAATAAACATAAAATACACTTACCTCTAAGTGGCTGTGTACTGACCTGCCGGACGGTTAATTCTAGAACTTTTATAAATATAGCAATGTCCGCAGATTTGACACCAAAAACACAAAAAAATAATATTTTACAGAAGCATATTCTACATATTAAAAGCAATCTAATTAGTTAAAAAAAAGAATAAAAAAGCAACGTAAGCAGAACTAAATAAATATACTTGCATTTAATTTAGACAATGTACATTTTTAAAGCAAATATATACAAAACAATATCCACTATATACTTACCTAATAATGGATGCCCCTGCCCTGCCTTAACGGCTACAAAGTAAATAAAAACTAAACATTATAAAAACAAAAAATATGTTTTGTTCAAATAAGGAATTGTACCTGTATGTCTACGTTTTGCAACGGATCGCTTCCTGGTGGTTCTTTTAGCACAGGTTATGGTCCGTCTGCAAAACAAACACAAAACATTATGACAAACAAAGGCAACATTAAGCAATTACAATTGTTAAAAAAAGGCAGAATGCAGAAAAACATACAAATTTATAACAAAAACATAATTTCTGAAAAGAAATTATATACAAACATTAAACATTAAATAGACTTACCTGAAACTGCCCGCAGCCCGACCGAAGATACAATTCATTCTAGAATTTTCATAAATATAGCACTGGGCACCAATTCGACAAAAAAAACACGCAAATTAACAGTTCACAAAAGAATATTCGACACATCAAAAAACACAAATTTAGTTAAAAAAAGATTTTAAAAAAAAGAGATAAGTAAAAGAAACAAAACACATACAGAAAGACAGGATAACTTACCTTAACACAACGCTGCACGATCACGACACGGGCCGGGGTACCCCAAGAAAAGAAACACAAAAATACATTAGAATAGCAAGAAAGACAAGATGGCTTACCTTAGAGCCGCAAACAACAGCATACATACCGGGGAAAGCACTCCATGCACGCCGCTGCACGATCACGACACGGGCCGGGGTACACCTGCAAAAGAAACACAAAAAAACATCAGAAGAGCAAGAAAGACAAGATGGCTTACCTTAGCCCCCAAACAACAGCATACATACCAGGGAAAGCACTTTGTGCACGCCGCTGCACGATCATGACAAGGGTCAGGATACACCTGGAAAAGAAACACAACAATACATTAGAAGAGCAAGAAACACAAGATGGCTTACCTTAGACCTGCAAAAAACAGCATACATACCGGGGAAAGTACTCCTTGCATGTCGCTGCACGATCACGACAGGGGCCAGGGAACATCTGGAAAAGAAACACAGAAATACATTAGAAGAGCAACGGACGTAGCTTAGTGTAGCTCCGTCCCGCCCGCCACTTATCCGTCATTTTATCCTCTTCCCCCACGCCGCTTCGAGGTCCTGAAGCGCAGCGCTGGGCTCCGAACAAAGGGGCGAGGCTCTGGTGCCGCTGACGGGACGCAGGGCCACCCAGACAGTCAGCAGAGCAGAGCGGTGGACTGAGGCCTGGTCTGCGCCAGCGAAGCCGGGGCTTCGATTTCGGGCCTCCCGGCCCGACGCACGAGAAGCGGCCGCAGAGAGCAGCGGTTGGGCCGGCGCTTCCCGATCACTACTGGCGGATGCTCCAGGCCCCCCCTCAGAGCTCTGGAGGTTCGTGGGCAGCCACAGTGAGGCCCGTTCCTTCCCGGGCAGAGGCACAGAGGCCCAGATGTCGTGCAGGCCCAGTGGTAGGCCGTGGAGCCGGGAACCACAGTTTGGTGCCGCCGGAGAAGGGTATCCTTATGGGGCAGGGCATCAGCAGGGGCTCGGGGGGCAGATCGGCCCTCGGTGGAGGTCAGAGATCGGGGGTGCGCACAACTGGGGGCGGAGCCCAGCTCTCCCAAAGCGCGAAGTGGTGGTGGGCTGCAGCCCTGTGAGGAGCCAGAACACAGGGGCATCTTGCCTGTCGGTTGAGGCCCCAGGGTCCCGGGACCAGGGGCGACATTGGCAGTGCCAGAGACGTCATAGGAGGTGATTGCCAGCCTAAAAACATGTGGCGCATATCTGTGGTGAATGGCCTGCATGGGCTGTGGCGGTCCCTAAGCTGTTGCCCTACTGTGTTGAGATCTCTGCTGCCCAGCCCCCTGGTGCAGGCCTGACCTAGGCGCCTGAGTGCTGGACATATTTGAGAGGGCTGGCACACCTTGCCTGGAGACAGCAGGATCCTACAGATGGCCCAGGAGAGCAGCGACGGCCCCCTACTGCGGAGGGCTGTGGTGAAAGGTGCGGGCCCTAGAATCAGGGCCTGACCAGGAATTCCACCGTAGAGGGGTCTACACACGCATTGAAGGAGCCGGGGGGGAGTGGAGTGGGCACTGGTTGCCGGGACGCATAGACTGTTGGTGAGTGTCCCAAAGTCCTGCCCAAGATGACGATAGGTGGGAGTGGAGGGGGCGCCACGAAGCATGGGCCAATTGATAAATATACGGAGCCGAATGGAGGGGCCGGGGGGCCTCCAAACCCGGGGCCAGATGACGCAACACTGTTGGCAGCTATAACCCAATCCCGGGATATGTTGGACGCAAAAATTGGGGCTGTGGGAGCGGACGTCACCCTACTGCATCAAGACTTGCGCAACGCTGTAGCCCGCATCACAGAGGCCGAATCAAGGCTCTCGGGAGTGGAGGATGATGGAGCGACCCTGAAGCGCAAAGTCGCCAACATGGAGATTGTCCAGAAGAATCTAGCACTCCGGGCAGAGGACGCGGAAGGGCGGGCTCGACGGAATAACTTGCGCTTTGTTGTGCTTCCGGAGGGCTGAGAGAAGGGCAACATGGAAAAATTCTTGGCTCAATGGTTGATGTGTTGGCTTCCTCCGGACTCCTTGTCAAACTGTTTTGTGATAGTATGGGCACATAGGGCTCTTGTTCAGAAACCGCCGGTTGGGTCGCGCCCCGCCCTGTCATTGCCAAACTATTGAACTACCATGATCGCGACACCATTCTACAACAGGCACGGGCGAAAGAACCTCTCCTGTATGAAAACCAGCGGATCCTTATTTTCCCGGACTACACGAAGATGGTGCAACAACAACGGCAATCGTTTATGGCGGCAAAGGCGAGTCTGCGGCACCTCAAGCTCCCATATCCTCTGCTATATCCGGCTCGTCTGAGGGTGGTGTTCCAGTCTCGCACCCATTTCTTCGACACTCCATAGGAGGTCTTCCATTGGACAGACGAGACAGTGAAAGTGTGGGTGAATTCCCGCCAGGCATGGACTCCGATGTTTCGCAGAGTGGAACACAGCCACAAACGGCCCGAGGGTCACGGAGCAGGGGGAACTGGCGTTCCAGGTCCAGAAGGTGCTCCAACTCAGGGGGGGCAGAGGGGGGCTCAAGGGGTGCTTCTGATCCTCCCATAATAGATCCTTGACTGCGGGTACTAAAGGTAAGGGGACCATAGCTGTGACTGAGGAATTACAATGCACCAGTCATTTCTGTGGGACCGGGGTTGTGTTGCTCTAGTGGAGATCTCAGACTAAAAGGACTCTGAATGTATGATGCAGGTACTATTTGAGTTTAGCGGGGTGGGGGGGATGTAGGAGGGCGGGTTCTTCCCCTGGTTCGGGTCTTGTTGGGGGGAGGCTAGTCTATGGGTAGTTTGGGGGGATCCATTGGTGGGGTCGGGCTCAGTCCCTATGTTGTGGGCCTAGGGCTACCTACACCGCGATAGGTACTTCAGTGTTCATGAGGTATGGGGATGGGAACCAGGTGGGGGGGCAGTTTTTTGATTCACGAAAAGGGTCAGTTGGGGTAAGGTCACACGAAAATGAGGATGTCTCCTTGTTATATTTGCATGCATTTAAGGGGCCCGGCACCGAGGCATTTCCTTTCATGGTTTATCAATGGCGAGCGCAGAGGCTAGAGTGATTGGTCCCGGAGCATCCCTTCGAATCCTTAGCTGGACTGTGCGGGGAATGTTGGACCAAATTAAGAGGGGCGCTGTACTGCGACAGGCCAAAAGAGAGCGCGCTGATATACTACTCTTACAAGAAACACATTTACTGGGTAACAAAGCACTTTCCCTGCAGCGATTTGGCTATCAGCAGGTTTATCATGCGGGCTTTGTTAGAGGCTCCCAAGGGGTGGCCATACTAGTGCTCCGCAGAATCTCCTATGTCCATGCCACTCAATGGGTCGATCCACAGGGTAGGTACATATTTATCAGGGGTAGAATTGGGGAGGAGACCCTGGTATTAGGTAGTGTATATGCTCCACCTCCTCTGCAGTGGTCCTTGGTCGAGAGGCTCTTTGCGCTCTGGGCCGACATTCCTGAGACACTAGCGGTGGTGGGGGGGATTGGAACGATGTCATGGATGGGTTGGTGGATAGATGTAGGCCTGGAGGTAGGCGGGCACCAGCAGCCTCTACTAAGTTGGGGGACATTTATAAAAACTTAGATTGGGTGGACACATGGCGGTATCTACACGTACTTAGGCGGGAATACACGTATGTATCTGCAGTCCATAATTCCTTCTCCAGATTAGACTATATCTTTGTCCCACGAGCAGTTATTGGTAGGGTAGGATCGGCGGCTATTTTGCCGCGGGGCTATCGGACCACTCCCCTGTAAGTATCGAGTTCCTGCTGGGTAAGGGGAGGCAGCCATTTCGGTGGCGTCTATCCACGGGGCACCTTCACAGCGAAGACTACCAGAAACACATGAGGGAGGCCATTGCCCACTTCTTAGTAGAGATGTAGGATCGGTCACAGCTGCCAGGACGGTGTGGGAGGCCCTGAAGCCCACGCTGCAGGGAGTGGACATTGCGTGGTGCGCGGCGGCAGCGCAAAGCGGACTTAATACGTGCCGCGGCGGACACAGAGACTCTGGAGCGTCGTTGTAGCGTAGGTGGAGAAAGTCAGATGGTGGGGCAACTCCTCTTGGCACAGCAATCTTATTCGTCCCTGCTCTTAGAGGAGGCACGCCAGGCGTGGCTAGTGACGCGCAGCAGAATTTGTCAGTGGGGGGATAAGTCGGGAACGATGCTGCACCGACTTTGCCAAGGCACGTTCCAGGCTCAGACATTGCAGGGGCTCCTGGATGCTGCTGGAGATCCGATTGCAGACCCAATGGTGCTGGCGGAAAGTTATGCGTCCTATTACGCAAACCAATACGCCCCAAATGAATGCCTTCCAGCGGATATGGTAGACAAGTTCATAGCGGACCTGCCACCACGGTCGGTGTCGGACTAGGTGCGTGAGGGCCTCGATCTCCCATTGACGGCAGAAGAGTTGGTAAGGGCCCTGGGAGAACTTAATACTGGAAAGGCTCCTGGGCCAAATAGGTTTCCAAGCGAGTTCTACAAGAAATATCACCTCCAGCTCGGCACGCCCTACAGGGCGGCATTGGAAGAAGCACGGGAACGGGGCCGTCTCCCCGCAGACTGGAGACATGCTGAAGTGGTAGTGTTTCAGAAGCCGGGCAGGCCTCCGGAGCAAAATGCTTCTTACAGGCCCATATCTCTACTAAATGTTGAGGCAAAAATTCTAGCCAAGGCTCTGGCTAATCGTCTCCTGCCCCACATTGCGGGACTCGTCCATCCAGATCAGTCTGGGCCATAGGGCTACCAGACATAACATTCGTAGGGCCCATGTAGCAGTAGCGGCAGTTCAAGAAATCGGGGTGCAGGCGGCACTTCTCCTAGCTGACATTGATAGGGCCTTCGACTCACTGAGTTGGGTCTACCTGTTTGGTTTACTGCCTCGGCTTAACCTCGGGCCTCGTTTCCTATCCTATCTGAGACTATTATACACAGACTTAACGGCCTCGGTTAGAGTGGCAGGTGCCATATCATCCAAATTTGCAATCGGGCGAGGCACTAGGCAGGGTTGCCCTCTTTAGCCATACCTCTTCGCCCTAGCCATGGAACCACTGGCGGCACAGCTTAGCGGTTTTGAGTGGGAAATGGGTCAGTCAGATAGAATTGCCCTATATGCGGATGATGTCTTATTCTTTCTTACCAACCTTAACAGATCAGGGCCACGTATACTTGAGATAATGCAGATCTTTGGCGAAACTTCGGGCTTGTATCTGAACCCACGTAAATCGACTTTGTGGGTGCTCGGAGCGCAATCCAGAGTAGGGGAATGGGCATCCACGCTACAGGTAGCAGTTGGAGGCATTAAATATCTAGGAGTATTTATCTCAGAGGTCCCGGCGATCTCCTGGGAGCGCAACTTGGTACTGGTTTGGGATCGGGTCCGGACCGAAATGAAGATGTGGTCCTGAATGCCCCTTACTATATATGGCAGATCCGCCATTTTTAAAATGGTGGCCCTCCCCCGGTTGCTTTATCAGCTACAGAATCATCCCTATCCGATATCACCTCAGTGGTTCCGCCTAGTAAATTCAGCGCTGGGGCAATTTCTTTGGGCCGGAGGTGCGGTGAGGGTGGCCATGCGGACGTGTTTTCTCTCAACGTATTGTGGTGGTTTAGCGACCTCAGATATCCTCTCCTATTACCAGGCCTCCCATCTCCTGGTCCTAAATGAGTAGTGGTACAGGGATAGGGGAGACCCGGTATATGCCCTGGAATGACACCTTATGAGCTCTAACTCCCTACATGGGATACTGTACACGGCAAGGCTTCGAAGGAGGCTGCCGCCGGCTACTCAACTGGTATTCCAGATTTGGAGGCGGGCACTGCATCGCATGGGATGGTGGGGCACGCTGACCGAAGAAACCCCACTGTGGAATAACGGACGCCTTCCAGCTCTGGAGTCCCTTCGGGGCTTCAGGGGCTGGGATAATATAGGGATTTCAAGGCTGGGGGATGGTAATGTCGGGAACGACACTTTAATTCTTCTAAGATCTCCGAACAGAATATGACATGCCCCATTCCCAGTTTTTTCAATATCTGCAGTTCCGCCATGCCATTACACCGAGTTTGGAAGGTCTGGATTCCCTCCCAGAATTTAGTTCATTAGAAGCCAAGGTCTTCATGGGGGACTTAAGAGATAAAAAGATATCTCGCATCTATCAGACACTGGTCACACACTGCTCCACAACATTGCAGAAGCTCAGAGAGTCATGGGAAAGGGATGTAGGGGTACTGGAGGAAGAAGATTGGCGGGAGGCATTAGAGCCCTCTAGAAGTGCTCCCCAACGTCTATTGTCATCCTCCCAATTACATTTCCTGGTCTGATCACAAAATAATAGACTTTACTTTTCTGCACCTACCTGAGTCTACTAATCACCCTATTACACAGTCAGTCAAACGTAGATCATGGCATAAAGTTACTCCTGCCAGATTTGCACAAGTTTGGAAGCAGCCAATATTTTTAAACACGGATGACGTTGAGACATCCCTCTCTAAATTCAATTCTACCCTGATGACTGCCATTAACACACTAGCTCCCCAGAAAACTGTTAAACAGCCAACCACTGCTAAGAGGGAAACATGGTACACTGAGGCCCTCAAAGTGGAAAAGCAGGGGTGTAGAAAATTGGAAAAGCTGTGGAGACGGACACGTAAGGGAGAAGATAAGGATCGATACTTGGCAGCCATGACCACTTATTATAAAAATATAAAAAAAGCGAGGAAATTCAGTCTTACCTCCCAAATAACAGAGGCAGGCAACTCTACTCGAGAGCTATTCAAAATCATACAGGCCTTCACTAATCCAGTAATGTGTTAGCCCGGATATTTTTACCCAAGATCTTTGTAATAAAATCTCTCAATTTTTTGAGGATAAAATTGAGGGGATATATAAAAAAATTCTGAAAGTCGCAGGTCCTTTAGAGACTGAGACCTCTGAAATCTCCCCAATGGTGACCCATGGGAATACCCTTCATGCAATCCCTGAAATAACTTTACAAGATCTGACTACACTTATCAACAAAATGAAAACCGGCTCCCCCACTGATTTGATCCCTGCTAAAATGATTTCCCCTCTGACGGAATCATTAGGCCCCACTATTCAAAAACTAATGAATCTCTCCTTTGCCGAAGGACAACTCCCACAACCCTGGAAAGAAGCGGTAGTGAACCCTATACGCAAAAACACCACTCTACCTTGGTCAGAACTCTCAAACCTCCGCCCCATCTCCCTCTCCCTTTTATTAGCAAACTGGCTGAGAAACACGTTAATACCATCATTTCCAGCTTTATCGAGGCGACAGGGGGCCTGGACCAATCACAATCTGGGTTCAGGCCCAACCACAGCACTGAATCGGCCCTCCTCTCGGTGACTGATAATATCAAAATGTCACAGGATAGAGGGGGATCCATGATTCTAGTGCTGTTGGACCGGTCTGCGGCCTTTGATACCGTGTCTCATAACACCCTTCTCAGCCGTTTGCAGGGAGTGGGGATTGGAGGCTCAGCACTATCTTGGCTGGAGAGTTTCCTTTCCGGGAGGTCGCAATCTATCAGCCTAGGCCCCTATCGCTCCATCTCGAGGGAACTCACGAAGGGGGTGCCACAGGGCTCATTTCTCAGCCCTACATTGTTTAATGTATACGTGGCCCCCCTTGCTGAGATTGTGCGGAAGTATGGGTTCACACCGGTTTCCTACGCTGATGACACCCAGCTTCTCTACCCTTTCAGCTCCCTTGGCCCTAGAGTCATGGAAAACTTTGCTGAGGGTATTAGAGCAGTGTCACATTGGATGGCTGCAAATTGCCTCCAATGTAACGTTGCAAAAACAGAGGTTATGCTCTTCGGCAAAGCAAGCCTCCTGTGGTCCCCAGATTGGTGGCCGCTGGATTAGGGTCCAATTCCTACATCAAAGCCACATGTTAAAAACTTAGGGGTAAAAATTTATCAAAAATTGACCCTTAAGGAACATGCCAACTATATTGCAGGACAGTGCTTTCACACTATTGGCCTTCTAAGACGAGTCTTCCCATATCTTCCGGATACCTATAGGAAGACACTCGTACAGGCTCTGATTACTAGCCGCTTGGACTACTGCAACGGCCTGCTGACATTAGCAAATGCGGATGCAGTAGGCCGTTTGCAGGTAGTTCAGAATACTGCAGCCAGACTGGTCATGAGTGCACCGGCTAGGACACCCTCTAAGCCATTGTTGGAGGAGCTGCATTGGCTCCCTATACGGCAGCGTATCAGCTTCAAGATATGCTGTACGGTCCACAAGTGCTTATATGGGGATAGTCCTAAATACCTGTCCCAATCTCTGGAGCCGTATCAACCCAGCCGATCACTCCGTTCAAGCAATCAAGCTCTTTTGAAACCCCCTGCAACAAAAAGATCCAGACAGGGAGACCGAGCATTCTCCTCAGTTGGCCCTGCCTTATGGAATAAACTTCCTACAGACTTGAGAATGACTACCAACTATCTGTCCTTTAGAAAGGCATTAAAAACTCTTCTCTTTCAGGAAGCATTTCAGACTCTTTAACCATCTCCCACTGACTCTGTTAATGCTCTGACCGGCAAAGCGCGGAGATACCCTTACGGGATTGATTCCAGCACTATAAAAGAAATTAAAATAAAAAAAAAAATTAAATAAAATAGCGATGTGCCTGCGGCTTATCCAATTTAAATACTTACACAGAATCTACTATACTAGGGAGAGATTGTGGCGGGCAGGCCTCATTGCATCCCCAGATTGTCTTAGATGTGAGAGGGAGGAGGGGACGTTGATTCACACGGTGTGGAGTTGTAGCTTGCTGGCCAGATTCTGGAAAGGGGTGTGGGATTGTCTGTCCGAGGTTCTAAGGTGAGAACTCCCATGCACAGCGCAACTAGGTTTGCTACATGTGATGGACGAGGTGGGAGGGAATAGGTATAAGAGGCATCTATTGTTACTAGGCCTGACCCTCGCCAAAAGGGATATAGCCAAAGCATGGAAGGATCCCCAAGCTCCTTCTGTTCCGGTATGGAAGAAGGGGTTAGATTTTTGTATGGGGCTGGAACAGCCGATCTTTGTGGCCCAGGGCTGCCTGCGTAAGCACTATAGGATATGGAAGAGGTGGGCCAAATATAGGGGCCTGTGGCTGGAGCCTCCGGTGGAGCGAGAGGCTACTATGGAGATTGTATAAAGAGCCACGATGGACGGTGCATGTAAATTCTGGACCAAGCACTGATTTGCAAAGTGGAGGAGACAGTGGTGTGTGTGACCGGGGGGGGGAATCCGGGGGGTAGGGGGTGAGGGAGGGGGGGGAAGTTGACATTGTTAAGTTTGATATTATTGCCTGACACAAAATGATGCAACGATTTCTACTTCATTGATGCTTTGTAATGATTGGCAACCTACTCCGGAATACGGGGTGCTCTGCTATGTGTGCAATCTATCAAATAAAATCTGTTTTCAAAAAAGAAGAGCAAGAAAGACAAGATGGCTTACCCTAGACCCGCAAACAACAGCATACATACCGAGGAAAAGACTCCGTGCACGCCGCTGCACGATCACGACACGGGCTGGGGTACACCTGGAAAAGAAACGAAAAAAAACATTAGAAGAGCAAAAAAGACAAGATGGCTTACCTTAGACCCGCAAACAACAGCATACATACTGGGGAAAGCACTCCGTGCACGCCGCTGCACGATCACGACAGGGGCGGGGTACATCTGGAAAAGAAACACACAAAAACATTAGAAGAGCAAGAAAGACAAGATGGCTTATCTTAGACCCGCAAACAACAGCATACATACCGGGGAAAGCACTCCGTGCACGCTGCTGCACAATTACGACACGGGCCGGGGTACACCTGGAAAAGAAACACAAAAAAACATTAGGGGCCCGATTCACAGAATTAACTTAAGACAAAATCCTAAACTTACTACCATTTTCGTATTCACAGAAGGCACTTACTCCTTTTGGTATTGTCTGAAGACACTTCCTCATTTCGGTATTCACAGAAGTTAGGACTCCTAAAGTTAGGACTCCTAACTTCTGTGAATACCGAAATGAGTAAGTGCCTTTTGTGAATACCAAAATGAGTAAGTGCCTTCTGTGAATACCAAAATGGTAGTAAGTTTAGGATTCTGTCTTAAGTTAGTTCTGTGAATCGGGCCCTAGAAGAGCAAGAAAGTCAAGATGGCTTACCTTAGACCCGCAAACAACAGCATAAATACCGGGGAAAGCACTCCGTGCACGGCGCTGCACGATCACGACACAGGCCGGGGTACACCTGCAAAAGAAACACAAAAATACATTTAAAGAGCAAGAAAGACAAGATGGCTTACCTTAGACCCGCAAACAGCAGCATACATACCGGGGAAAGCACTCCATGCACGCCGCTGCACGATTACGACACGAGCCGGGGAACACCTGGAAAAGAAACACAAAAATACATTAGAAGAGCACACGATCGTGACACGGGCCAGGGTGCACCTGGAATATAAACATAAAAAAACATTAGAAGAGCAAGAAAGACAAGATGGCTTACCTTAGCCCCCAAACAACAGCATACTTACCGGGGAAAGCACTCCGTGCATGCCGCTGCACGATCATGACACGGGCCAGGGTACACCTGGAAAAGAAACACAACAATACATTAGAAGAGCAAAAAAGACAAGATGGCTTATCTTGGACCCGCAAACGACAGCATACATACCGGCGAAAGCACTCCGTGCACGACGCTGCACGATCACGACAGGGGCGGGGGTACATCTAGAAAAGAAACACAAAAAAACATTAGAAGAGCAAGAAAGACAAGATGGCTTACCTTAGACCCGCAAACAACAGCATACATACCGGGGAAAGCACTCTGTGCACGCCACTGCACGATCACGACACGGGCCGGGGTACACCTGGAAAACAAACACAAAAATACATTAGAAGAGCGAAAAAGACAAGATGGATTACCTTAGACCCTTTTACAACAGCATACATACCAGGGAAAGCACTCTGTACACGCCGCTGCACGATCACGACACGGGCCGGGGTACACCTGCAAAAGAAACACAAAAAAAATTAGAAGAGCAAGTAAGACAAGATGGGTTACCTTAGCCCCCAAACAACAGCATACATACCGGGGAGTGCACGAGCAAAAAGGAGATGGAGTGGGCAGAGAGGGCAGAGCGAGTGAGTGGCCGGGACGTGAGGGTGAGGAGAGAGGCGGCAGCACGCGCTTGAGAGCAGTGAGCTTGAGAGCAGTCTGATCAGTCTGCTCATTTTCAAGCACTGCACTCGTGCTTGTGGTGCACTGCTGCTCGCTCTCGCAAGGTGGATGCCGCCACAAGCATGAGTGGGTGCTTGAACCTGAGCAGAGCGACGGCTAAAAGCCCTCTTATGCAGCATAGGCGAGACCTAAAAAGGGAGATTTGGGCTTTGATATTACTTTAAATGGCAAAGTTAAGTTATCTGTTTTTAACTGCCCTTCCAGTCTGCTGTGGCTGACTGGGGGCCATGTTTTACCTTGTCATACTCATGGGGGGCACAACTAGATTTTGCAGCCCACGAGAGACACCTCAAACTAAGGGCCCTAGGTACTCCTGGTACCATATACTAGGGACTTACAAGTAAGTCAGGTTATGCCTATTGAGGACAAACCAATTAAACGTACACCATTGTAAGGGTCAGAGCACATACACTGAGTCCTGTTTATCAGGGCTCAAGGCATTTCAGAGCCATTACACCGGTACATAGTAGTCAAAATGGAGGCAAAACGTGGGATGAAATCCAGGCGCACATGTGTAAGGTAGCAGCTACCCATAACCTCCTAGGCCCAGGTAATGCCTCAATATTTGACTCATTTTTCAGATGTTTCTACTGTAACAGAACCCATGGAGACTTCTTTAATTCCAAGTGATGTAAAGCTATGACTTGCTTCATACTATTAAGTGAGCTGTTCACTATCCAGCTAATTCTGCTTTAATTGCCTGCAATTGGGAGAACTCTCATCGGAGTCTTTGGGTAGTCATAGCTTAGATGAGGGGACAGTAGCCGCCACAACACAAGTTGGGTGTTTACTTTGCGTAAGCCCCCTTGTCAGTGGTGTTAGGCTCTGCTGGCGAACCACATATTATGTACTGTGTATAGCTGCTTATTCTTATCCATCCCCTTCACGCGCCCATCTGATGCTGTAGCCTTTGCTAGTTCTTCTCAAGTTCCTACTCTGACTTCCTTCTTTTCTGACCTGTCATTTAAGAATCACCTCCTCTACTGTCAAACAGCAACAGTATGGACATGTGTCCTGCTGCTTGCTGCTTTTATGCAACAATGCAAAAGTTACTAAGGGGATATTCAGGATAAGCTATCCTTGTGTACACTGCTCTACTGACAGCTCTACTGTCGGTTATGGAAAACATAGTGTCAAAGTGTTCACAGGCAAACTGCCCTAATGCAGTCATGAAACTTGTATTATATGATTTTATGGAAGGCACATGGATAACAAATAGGTTGTATTCACCCTGTATAAATCTGCATAAATAAATAAAAGAGGAGGCGCCGTGGTCCTGTAAAAACGTACTGCACTGTATTGGATAATGGGTTTTTTCCCGGCATCTAGGTATAGCTTGTCAATTCTGCCTGCACGCCTCAATCCTGACGTGCCGAAAGCAAGACTATGCAGTTCTGGAGTTCACACAAGCATGGCTCTGCTAAAGCACCCTAGTCGTGACTTGCAGAACCCCCTGGTTTTTCAACACTGGGAGCCGCACACGGTTCTTTTTATCCCCATTCTGGCCTGCAGCACTCCATGCAAAGGCCCATCAGAGGGACCTCAACATACAGCTCCGTGACGTCATCGGCAGATGCTCCCACCCAGGTGAGAGTAATCCACAACCGTGCCAAGTCTTCTCAGTGGCTCCCATAGCCATTCAGGGGGCACACCGCCAACTGTGCGAGTGCACCTCATCTCTAGTTCACACCCCCTGCTACTCCAGCGCCGGGACCCACTTCGTTCTAATGCACCTCGACCATGTGCCTTTCTTTCGTGGGCGCTCTCGGGTGCCTACAACAATCGGAAACCTAATCTAATCAGTGCTCCTCACCAAGCTCACAGGGAGGGGTGGTGACGTTCTGGGATAGGAAAAAAGATGACATCCTAGTCCTACTGGGCCCAGGTAAAGTGAACGCACGAACCCCGGAGCCTCCTCAGACCCTTCGAATTAATCTTCCTGACCAAGGGAGAGACCATTCAGGGGTTCACGAAAGAAACTCCCAGTCCCCTCCATTGCTCCTCAGCCCCTGCCTCCAAGTAGCTGCTCTTATCAGTGGAATTCCTCGGCACCGGGCACCGTGTTCAGGACCCGTGACAGAGATTAGATAATCAGCCCTGATACCCTCCGTGGAGAGAATGTCTGACCGCGAAGACGTGTGTGGCGCGTTTTAAGCATGCTTCTTTTAAGCTCTATTTTAGTGTCTTCAAAGCCGTGTAGAAAACCATGCAGTTCAGGATAAAAACAGATTTATCTCTGTGCCTGGGTGGCTGGGCATTTTAGGGCTCCCCGCGAGAATGTGCCAGGTGACCAAGGGCCCATGGGTACCACCAGTAGGAGTCCTATGTAAGAGGCGCGAGGAGTGGTCAGCCGCCCGCACACTTCACACAGGAACAGAAAGAAAGGGTTTGTTACACAGGTAACGAGGGGATGACCCGCTCAGCGCATTTAAAAGAAAGAGGCATTCGAACCGGAGTCTCCCCGTGCCTGAAGCCAATGAAGGATATGGTACCCCTTCTGTGGTATTATTAGCTGTCAGAATTACAAGGCACTGCCCCGCCCTACTTTAACCGCACTAAGTGGACTCCACTCTGCAAGGACCCTCGTGGGTGGGGGGGGGGGGGGGGGGGGGGGGTTACCTGGAACTGACAATCCCTAAAGTACCTGTACGAAGAGGAATGGGATGATCAGTAAAACTCGTACATTATTGGTCATTCATTCAGGGCGAGTTAGTGGAAGCTGAGAAGCCCAGTAATATAGGCAGAAAGTAACTGGGGACGTTTCCTGGGGGGGGGCTAGGGTGACCAGAATTTTAAAACCAAAAACAAAGAAGAACACTAATGTTGCTTCAACAGAATGACAGTGCTCCTCAGCAGAGAATTTCAGAAGAGACAGTAAGAACATCAATAAAATGCGATTTTTAAAGCCAGGAGCTTGCCTGTTAATTTAAGTTCTTTCTTATAATAGCTACTAACTCTCCCCACTTTGGAAAACATAAAAATACACCTCCCTCTGTTTTCAGTCGACTCTCTCTAAAAACCTAGACATAAGCTAAATTTCCCTAAATCTGCCAGGATAGCTGTCTAAAAAGCGGGTCGCCTGTTCACCCTATGGGGGACTCACTTGTAACTGCAGAGGTCTGCGGAAAGTGCATAGAGTAATCTGCGGAAGGTAGTGGGAACTGCCCAGGTCTGCAGTAATTTCATGACACTATCAGCAGGTCAAAGCATCCAGGAGGGGTTACTTAGCGATGCCCAGCACTAAGTACATGATGTGTTATCTGCTGGTGGTGATCCAATGGGGAGTCACTTGGCATTTGCCCTTTCTGTGTTGAATGTTATCAGCTGATGAAAGATGCACAGGGAGTTACTTGACATTACCCAACACGAACCGTAGAATGTGCTACCGAATACGGTTCTTAGTCGTAACTTTGCATGTTTGTTTCTTCTGGAGTGTAAGTAATTGGATTATTTTTGGGGGGTGGGATGACTACTCACCTCATGGAATGATCAAACCCCTTGTCAGGATGAACCTTCAAAATAACTAAATTAACCTAACTCCCCTTCCCCAGGTAACTATGGCACAGAGCAGACAGGGCAATGTGTACAGTATTTATGCAGTACTAAAACAGTAATAAAGCCAAAATGCAAAGCAATAAAAATCACAAACTGAATTGGAAAAATAGAGTAAAATCCAATAACTAAAATAGCACCAAAATGACAATCTTCCAATAAAGGGAACAGGAGAAACGAATCTTTAAATATTTAAGAGAAAACAGCGCCAAAAAAGGACAAAGAGCCAATATTAGTCATTGGTCGCAATAGAGTCAGACCTAGAAGCAATTTGAGGGTCAATTCAATAGAGCGAGTGTCGGATACACCAGCCAGATTCGTCCTTGTCAACGATTTTGCCTTCTGGCTTAGGGCCAACTTCAAATAGGTGGTAATTAGCGATTTCCTTTAAAGAAGCACTTTTTTGCTTTTTTTTAAAGTGCCACGTGGCACACATTCATGCCCTTAGGGCATGTATGTGCGCCACATGCGCACACATTCCCATTTCAGGGGTGCAACAAGGTGTCCTTTTGACACCCTGGCACCATTGAAATAGATCCCGCTATTTGCGATTATTTAATAGTGAATCGCAAATAGTGAATATCTTCCCATACATTCCTATGGGCTTCCTAGCTCATAGGAATTAATGGGTAGGTATTCCTTATTAACAAATCTCAATTTGCAAATCATTATTAAGGAATATTAAAGAATTGCATAATATTTTAGCGATTCCTACCTACATTTAATTTTGCGATAGAGGAGATAGCATGTAGGAGTATGCAGTGAATATATGAGAACTGGTAGAAGGAGAATGGAGGTATATGTGAGGGAGAGGGGCGTGGTTAGTGGGTCAGGTATAATGCATTGAGAAACATAGCGCAATAATGGGCAGGTTGTGGGACACCTGTAAGGTGACGATATTAAGGACCCCAGTATTTGAGGAGAAAGTGTCGCCTGAGATCTTTTTTGAAGCTGAAGTATGAGGGGTTGCAACCTAGATCTTTAGGGAGTGCATTCCAGACGGTAGGCGCATTACCGGAGAAAGAGCGCGACTGGGTAGATTTCTTGTTTACCAAGGGCGGTACCAGTATGAGAGCATTGGTGCTCCTCATTTCTCTAGAGCAGCCCGCTTTGTGAAGTTTTTGTGGGAGATACAGTGGGGTTTGAAGATGCAAGGCTTTATGCGTAATGCATGCGTTCTTGTAGATGGATCTGCCTTCGTAGAGAAGCCATTGGAGATCTTTGAGGATGGGGGAGATGTGATCAAACCTCTGGCAATCAGAAATAACCCTGGCCGCGAGGTTCAGGACAGACTTGATTGGGGCTCGGTGGACTTTAGGTGTTCCGAGGAGCAAGGCGTTACCGTAGTCTAATCTGGAGAGTACTAATGATTGAACAACAGATTTAAAGTCATCAACAGGAATGAAGGGTTTGATTTTCTTGAGGTGAAGTAGGGAAAAGAGAGCGCCTTTAGCCGCGTTTTTTATGTGGGGAGAAAGGCTGTTGTTTTGGTCAATGCTTATTCTGAGGGATTTGACTGAGCTAGAGGTGGCCAAGGAGCAGTTGAGAGCTTTGAGGTCAGAGAGCCAGTGTTGAATGGGGAGTCAGTTGTTTTTAGGGGCGGAGATAATGACTTCACTTTTTTGGGGGTTGAGTTTCAGGTGATTGTGATGGAACCATTATTGAATCTTAGTTAGGGTATCATCGAGGTGCAGAATGTCAGCATGGGATTTGATTTAATAGTAAAAGGGGTATCGTCCGCATAGAAATGGTAGTTGACACCTGCTTTCTTTAGAATGAGGGTGAGGGGCTCAATAAAGAGGTTAAATAAAGAAGGAGAGAGAATAGACCCCTGGAGAACGCCCAAGGAGACAGGCATAGGTTTAGAGAGGCAATTGCTGATTTGAATTAGTTGGGTTCTGTACTGAAAGAAGGAGGTGAACCATTCCAGAGCAGGACAATTGAAGCCAAACCGATCTTTGAGGATGTTGAGTAAGGCAGAGTGGCTAACAGTATCAAAAGCAGCAGAGAGGTCAAGAAGGATGAGAAGGGAAGCCTCCCCCTTGTCTAGGGAGTGATGGATATCATTCACAATGTTGAGCATCGTAGTTTCTGAACTAGAGCCCTTTTGGAAGTGTGACTGTAATGCGTTCAAAAGGTTGAAGGAGTCAATGTGTTTGTCCAGTTGGAGCAAAATGCATTTTTCGAGGACCTTGGAAAGAAGAGGCAGGTTAGAGATAGGATGCACTTTGTTAAGGTCGTTAGGGTCAGCAGTAGCATTTTTGAGGATGGGAGAGATTTGGCCAAGCTGGAGGGAAACAGGGACACAACCAGTGGCCAAGGGGGAGTTGATGGTAGTCCAATAAGGTGCAATGATATGCTTTAAATCTTGAAAGAGGTTGGCGCGGAGCGGGTCAAAGGTATGAGAAGAGAGTTTAAGCTTAGTGATAATGTTGCAGACTTCACGCTCGGTAACAGGGCTAAAGTAAAGCCACAAAGCGTTCCAGGGCGGAAGTGTTCCAGGGGGGTGACGGTGTGCGGGAGAAGAACAGGGTCTGGAGGGGGTGAAGGAGAAAAAGGAGACTTTGGTGGGAGGACATAGGGAGTGAGGAGCTCTGTGGTGGGGGATTTAACGTAAATGATAGATCAATCTTGGCAATTTTCTCAGAATTTTTTTTTTGCAATTTCTTCACATCTTTTGGCAGTGGCAATTAATTTGGGGGCGGGGCAGAAGCTGTTTGATTTTTGATAATGTTGAATAGTTCCCTAGGTCTATTCTTAGCTCGGTCGAGTTGAACGTGAAAGAAGGAGGCCTTTCCTAGCAGTTCTGAGGAGGGCAAAGTTTGAGGGCGAGGGATGTTGTCTCTATGTGCATTCAGTCATCCTGAACTCGCGTCTCTCATTGTTGAGATCAGCATTAAACCAGGATTTTGCGGGAAGTTTGTGGTTTTATTTTGGCAGGGGCAATTTGGTCAAGGACCGCGATGATGGATTTGTTGTAGTATTCAGTGAGATCATTAGCATTTTGTGAAGGCGGTAGAAGTTGAAGTTTCGCTTTGAGTTTGGACTCCAATTCGCCTGGAGGGATAAGGTGAAGGTTTCTGGGTAATTTCTTATGTTTGATGTTTTTGGGGGGAGGAGGAGGTGTAACGCTGATGATCGTGAAGAGGATAGGGTGATGGTCCGACCAATCAATACGGTCAATGTGCGAAAGGGAAGCCAAATCTTTGCTAGAAATGATGGCGTAGCTCCTTTGTCATGTGTTGGGGAATGGAAAAGTTGAATCAAGTCTTTAACGTCGAGGAGGTCATTGAGGATACTAACCGAGGGATCAGTCTTATTGTTCCAGTGAATATTGAAGTCTCCGGGAAGATGTTTTTGGAATTGGAAATCATGGCTTAGGAAAGTAGGTCAGACAGTTCCTCTACAAAGGGCAAAGGGTCACCAGGGGATGGTAAATGTTATGTAGCCGAATAGCAGGGGCCCCCTTAACTTTAAGTTCAGCTACCATGTATTTCGCAAGTGGCTTGATCGGAGTTCTTAACAAGGGAGAGTGGGAGTTCATCTTTATAAATTATGGCTAGGCCCCCACCGATTTTGTCAAGCCTATCTTTTCTGAGGATAGAGTAACCCAGGAGGGAGAGCATGTCAAGAATAGATGAGGAGTGAGCCTTGAGCGAGGTTTCCGTAAGAAAGGCAATGTCAATGGCTTCACTGAGGATAGTCTCCGCGATTTCTGCAGCATGTCGTGCAGCAGATCGACAGTTGACCAACATGCAGTTGAGGGGTTTGTGGTTGGTCTCAGGGGAGTATCCAGAGTGAGTTGCGGGGGAGGCCTGGGCGAGCCGGGGGAGGCAGGAGTGCAGCTTATCCCCAGGATCACGGGGATAGTGGAGTGAAGAGTGGGAGGATCCATAGTCGCCGTGAGTTGCGTAGGAGGCCTGGGCAAGCCGGTGGCGTTAGGGCAGAGGCTTCTCCCCAGGGTCACCAGAATAGTGGAGTGAGGCATGCGAGAGTCAACAGTCATGGAACTGGGGGAGTGGGAATTATTTAGCTCCCCAGGGTCTGGGGAGGAGTGATGGGTCGGTGCTTGGGATGGTTAAGGAGGGTATTATCAGGGAGTCCCTTGGATGGGATGCCATAAAGGGTGGTACATCTTTGTGGAGGGAAAGAAGTGTCGGTATGAGCGTTGGTGATTGTAATGGGATGATTGGCAGGTTTAGTTTGAGAGAGGGCGTTAAAGTCTTTCCTGAGAGATGAAAGTTCCAACGTCAAGATGTAGAGGTGGAGTTCAATGTTAAGAATCCATTGGGTTAGAAACGTGGACGGTAAGGAGGCAGGGGGATCCGTGGGGAGAAGGGCATGTTCCACATCAGTCAGGGTGAGAGGAATGGGAGGTGGATGTGGAGGGAACCCAGGAGGCGGAAGTGAGGGGTGTTCCAGATGCTGGGCTGAGGAAGAATTGTAGTGTGAGCGCCCACATGCCCAGAGGCTTGAAGGTTGCTATGGGAAGAAGAGGGCGAGAGGGGCAAGTGAAGAGAGGTGCACTCATCTCTTAGAGGTTGCAGGTCATTAAGATAGGATGGGATTAATATTCCTCGTGGGGCGGTAGGTCTGATGGTGTGAGGAGACTCAGTGTTTAGGGGGGTCGAAGTAGGGGGATCAGACAGCGGGGTGGAAGGACTGATAGTTAAGAAGGGCGAGATTGGGGCAGGGTGGGAGAGCGTCAATAGGAGTGGAGAGGGTTTGGGTGGACGAGGGGGATAATGGAAAATCAGGAGAGGATGGAGAGGCCAGTGAAGAAAGGGGAGAAATGATTTTGGTTGCTAAATAAGAAGAGGAAGAGTCAAGCGAGGGAGAAGATGCAACAGGGGTGGTGGTCAGAGGTCTGGGATGGGGAGACTTCGAAGTTAGCAGAGGAGCCAAGTTGAGGAGGAGTTGGGTGTCAGAAGAAGTGAAGTCGGGATGACTTCCTGTGATTGTGAGGCTGTAGAAATATGAGCAGGTGAGGTTAGTAGATTGTATAGTGTGCTGAAGGGCGCTCAAAGATGGTGAGGTGGTTTTGAGAGGCTTGTATGAGGATATTTCCGGATTTAAAAATAGAGATGTCAATTTCGCCTGAGAAAGTGGGGGAAGGAGTGGTGGACAGCTTCCAGCCGTACTGGATTTTGCAAGATTTCTTTATGGGGAGGTGGTGGAGGAAGATACTTTTCCATTTGGAGGGGCGTCTAGATTAAAAGATGTAAATAGTTTTGATAATGGATGTGAGGCTTAGGTAATTATCAACAAATAAGGTTTCTTGGTGACAAATTAATAGTTTGTGTTTCAGGTTCCTCTTGGCATTTTTACAGAGGTTGGGAGGGTAAAGGATGGTCCAAGAGTTGGAGCCAAACTTAGTGATTAGTGTGTCCGGTGTAGTGAGGGTGTGATTGGGGGGAGGCATGGTAATACCACTAGGATGATCGAATGTGTGGGTAGGAGATTTGCAGGATGCAAAATGGAGGGGGAGAGTGGGAGAGGATGGTAAGAGAAAAGTATGTGAATATGAAAAATAGGTCCCAAACCTGGGGCAAGGGCCTTGTATTGCAGAGGTTTGAGACAGAGAGGTGTTGTAATACGGAGGGAGATCCAGAGGTAGCTGTGAGAAGTTGGCCCGATATGCAGCGTTCGCTATTCTAGCGACCGCTATGTATCGTTCCAACGACCCTTATGGTGATTGGTTGTAAGTCAACCTTAGACCAGCTATCCTAGTAGCGTGGATACGAGCAGTCTTCGGGCTAAACTCTAGAGGGCGTGTTAAGCCAGCTGTTACACCATCACAAACCCTTGAACCCCAAGTGAAAGGACACCACACAAGTGTTATGAAAATAAACAGAATATTTATTAAGAATCACAACAGCCCTGGACTCTTTATGAGGACAGGGTACTAAGCACAAACCAAAACTCTTAGGAGAATACTTCAAGTGCACAATTTAAACAAGTGTCCGGGGACACGGGAAGTTTAGTGGTCTCGGGCGGACCCGATGAGGCAAGTCGGAAGCGAGGGACTCGGGACCCTAGAGTAAGGAGGCTATGCAGGCACCGAAATGCCGAAGTTACCTAGCCACGAGGGCTGCGGCTGCACAAGTCTTACAGGCGTCGGGGTCTTCGCTGACGAGCCAGGAGCCGGAAGAAAAGGAGTTGCTGGCCGGCGACCAGTGCTGAATAGTTCGTAGAGATCCAAGCCTGGATCAGAGATCGTTGATACCTGAAAGCAGAGGGGACCAAGTTCGTACTACTAGCCAGTAGTCAGAGGGTACCAGGAAGGCACCGGTTGGCCGTCACCTCGACTAGGTGAGCGGGCGACGCTAGGCTCTGCAGTCTCACGGACCAGGAGGCGTTGTCGGCAACCAGGATGGAGGTGCGAGCTGTCCCACGAAGGTTGATGCGGTCGGCGTCGCTGGGCCCAGGATTGGGGCAACAAGCCTTGGCAGATTTCAGGGCCACGTGGTGGGCCTAAAATGGCGTCTTGAGTGAACCGGGAGGGTCCGGGGTGCTTCTCTCAAAGATGGAAGCAAAGGCCAGTCTGGAGCAACCAGACCAGCAGCGTTGGTTGTCGGGTGTCGTCAAAGAAGGGCACAAGCCAGTGGCCAGTGACCAGACAACGTGCTGAGCAGCGAGCAGAAGGGCCCCACGCAGATCGTGGAGATGCTGGGCGACTGCACTTCGGTGCTGGAGCTGCTCAGGGTCGGGGCTTCTCGGACCCCAGAGCACTCACCAGAGAATTGCTTCGATGGTCGTGCTGATTAAGAAAGAGTGCAGGTTTTGTTGATGGCCGGTCCCTCGAGGTCTCGTCGCACCCACAGATCACAGCTGAGCTGATGACGTGGGTAGAGGTCAGAGGTGCCAGGGAAGCCGGTTCTCGTCGAGCTGGGCTGTCGGATTCCTTGAGGAAGGATTTGCAGCAAACCGCAGAGTTCTTAGATGGTGCCCGCTGGTGCGGGGTGACTACTCCTTAGCCACAAGGGAGAAATCTTGAGAAGAGTCTCGAAGTCCTTTCGTAGAAAGTATTCTTGATTCAAAGATGATCTAATTTGGAAGGGTCCCCGCTCCGGCCTTTATCCTAAAGAAAGGGGTGGGTACATGACTAGGTCCTGCCCTAAGGGTGGGACCAGGAAGGGGGGTAGTTACACCCCTCTCCCCTGCCGGACTGTCCCCAGGTCAGGGGCTGGCGCCCCTGGAACTGGTTCTGACCGGCAGATGCGTAGTGAGCACCAGGGTGCCACTCCGCAGTCACCTTCTCGCAAAGCCCTACCTACCCAGAATACACAAACCCTGTCTGGGACGGTGCGAACACCGCCCTTGACAGGAAACCCTTTGTCCAAGCTCTCCTCGCTTGGAAGGACTCCCAGCAGCAGGAGGTCAGACTCGTGTCTGTGGTGGCAGCATCCATTTTGTGGAGCTGAGGCTTTAGTTAACTTTAACCGGGGTTCACAGTTACATACATGTCGTGTCCCTCTAGAAGGGCGGAATGCTAACCTCGTCGCCAGAATTGGTGAGGGGGTAGCACCCCGATTCGTATGACACCTTACTCGACATGTCTTGATAACGCAATACCGAAGTTACCGATATGGCACGCGTTATCATGGAACAGCCATTGGGTCTTGGTTCCGCCAGCTGCAACCGGGCTCGGCTCGGGCCAGAACCCAATTCACACGATTCCAAGCACTCTGCCTTCAGGATTGTCAAGGCCTGCCATAGGAGTGTCTGATAGGAACTCAGGTGTCCATTGTGTGGTTAGATATAGGGCTACTATACCTAAAGCAACGAGCGGGTACGCTACGTTGCCCCAGCTGTCGTGCAGCCAGTTGTGTCAGATTTAGATGGCCATCCAGGGGTGGCATAATACATGCTTCAGCCCCTGGTAGGCCCCGGGGTACACCGATGCCCTGAGTTACAGGGTCTGACAGGGTGGCCCAGTTCCAATTGGGTAATGCACCTAAGGTACATGCATCAATTTAGAGAGAGAACAGCTAGGCTGTGGGTCTGATTAGCAGGCCCGCAGCCCGAGAAAGTCGTAAACCAGTGAAACAAAAGCAAAAAGTCCGGGTGATCATAGGATTGCAGACCCTACTCTCCTACAGTAGCAACCTTAGTTTGAGTAAGTACGATAAAGGAGGAGGCGAGGGTGACTTAGTGATAGACCGGGTGGGGGACCACACAATAGAGGTAAATGGGAAGAAGATGTGAAGAGTACGAGGGAGAACAGAATATTCTAAAGGGGCAGAGTGCTGTGTGCAATTATGTGGATACTAAAATAGAGTCTGGATGAGGAAGATCAGTTTGGGCGTATGAGGGACAATAGAGCCAGGAAAGTCGGGTCACAATTCAAATAAAATACAGTTTAGACTAGCAACAGGTAAAATCACATTTGAGATATATGGCATCAAAATGAGGTAGCTGAGTTAGGGTGCAAGTAGCACAAAAGGATTATAAACACCAAGAGCATAGTAGCAGGTAACGATTCATTGGAGAGATAAGCGCCACAAGAAGAGGAAGGTCCGTTGGGAAGCACAGATCGTCAAAAGGTTAAGAAAGAAAATAGAGGTGGGGCAATTATTACAGATTGTCAAGCAACAGGCAAGGAGACCCTATAAAACAAAATTGAAGCCTCACATTGATGTAGATAAAAATAAAATAAAAGGGGAGGGACATTGCACATTAGGTAGAAAACATCATGGAGCAATCCGAATAAAATAAATATTAAAATAAGAGGTTCTTTAGCAGCAAGTAGAGAAACTTTCGCGATAAAAGCAATCACCTTATGAGGTTGTTCAGTTTTAATGCAATAGGTGGGAGGCTTCTGGGTTGGGAATGTGCATAGGAAGTAGTTTGTCGAGCCGTCGGGAGTGAAGCCAATAAATAAAGTAGCATTAAAAACATTATGGGGGTGAATTAGTACAAAAGGAAAGTGTATGGAACTCAATACCCTCAAAGCTAAAATGCACAACATGAGAGGAGGGAAGGCTGGAGCGGTGTTTGAAGTGAAGCTTGTCATGTCAGTCCGAAGTGTAGGCTCATATAGTGGGGGTGGGAAATTTTGATGCATGAAAAGAAAAATAAAGATAGTATCTTGTAGCAGAACAGGCAGCGTGACTTATCTTAAAGTGGTAGTGAGCTCCGTTCGAAAGATAGCTCCCATAGGAGTGAAATGGGGCAGGTCCTTTTTCACTTTCACCTCTATGACCAGCTTAGGGGGTCATTAGGATCGCGGACGGACTTGAGTCCGTCCGCGACCCCTGAGTAGGAGGGAACGTCCGCATGGGCTGCGGCGTTCCCTCTGTGCAGATTAGGATGTGACCGCCAGGGTGGAGGTCACATCCTCTATTTTTAGGTCTCGCCTGTCGATGCGCATGCGCATCGAGCAAGCGAGACTATGGGGGCTTATCCACTCTTTGTCCAACATGCAAGGAATCGTGGCGATTCCTTGCAGTGCCCGTGACTTTTAAGCTCAATGCGCATGCGCAATGAGCTTAAAAGCGCGTGCACATCAGTTCCCTCACCCCGCCGTGTCGCATTTCTCCTCCCCCCTCCCCTTATCTGCCGTCCCTTCGTCTGTTCCCTCTCCCCGCTCCGCCCCCTCCCCTGCCCGCCGTGTCGTATTTCTCCTCCCCCCTCCCCTTATCTGCCTTCTCTCCGTCTGTTCCCTCTCCCCGCTCCGCCCCCTCCCCTGCCCGCCGTGTCGCATTTCTCCTCCCCCCTCCCCTTCTCTCTCTTCCCTCTAGGAGACCCAGTGAGCACATGAGAGCCCTGACCTGCCTCGACCCACATGGGCCGCCTCCCACAGGCCAGCACGAAGATTCTTCTCGTGAAACGGTGAGCGACTTTCTCTTATGCCCCTTTGTCACAATCCCCTGACCTTAAAATGGCCGTTTAACTAGGACCCCCACAGGCCAGCACGAAGATTCTTCTCGTGAAACGGTGAGCGAGTTTCTCTTATGCCCCTTTGTCACAATCCCCTGAACTTAAAATGGCCGTTTAACTAGGACAAGTCCAACAAAGGTCTAACTATAAATCCTTAAAACTCTCGCCTGTAGTCAAATTGTTGGCGCCGTGTAGCCGACTCACAAGACCCTCTTCTTTGACTTTTACGAACTGCCTCCCATGCCCGGTCACCACAGGGATTTCAACTCGGTGTCCCTCTGCTGCGGCCTGCTCCGGCCGAGACGCATTTCTCCTCCCTCCTCCCCCCTCCTGGGTCAGGTTACCCTGCTTTCTCTTTCGCTTTTTTTTCACGCTCATGCTTATGATTTCTTTATTGTATCTTGTGCTTCTCCGCCCATCTAATGGTTGTTAGTGCGCTTTACGTTTGAACAGCCATAGAAAATGAGATTTCTTATATAATAAATATTTAACTTGCATACAAATGGGAGTGCTTTAGTGGGAGAGCGTGACAATTGTTCGTAGGGATCATTTGAAGATAGGGAGGTGCGTCATTTCCTGTGGAAAACGCGGAAGAGACTTTTCACAGTTGAATGGAAGGGGTGATGGTAAAGTGTGTTATAAGAGGCATTATAGCATGTACACATTTTGTTTGGCCGTCTCATTGAAGTAACACGCATGCAATGCACTCTATACTATTTTAAGCTCATGCAATAAAATAAACTCTTGAATTAGTACTTGGAAAATATTTCAGTACATAGACTTATGACACGTGCATTGCGACTAGGCTCATTTCAGTAATATACGTGTGTTCCAATTGTGAAATGACATCCAGAATTGATATTCTATTTATCACACCAAGCCACCCTGTGCTTAATCAAATCGCTCCCTGTATTATATCAGAACGCAATTGATAACGTGTTTTTAAATATAAGCCCCTTTTCCATCTTTGTTTTGTTTTTGTTTTGCCAAGTAAGCATAGGCATTCCAGCGCCTATCGAATAACGTTTCGAGGCACAAAGGGTCTCACAGTAATGCTTTTCACCACTTTTATTGTGACACTTTATTATCGCCAGGTCATTATTAATAATTAAAGGATAGGCGATTACACACGATCCTTACTTATCGTATGCATAAGCAAATGCATATTATTTTTGGTAAATGCGGGTTTCACCAAATTCAAATGCCTACGCAGCGCCAAATGAGTTTGAGCGATAAAGGCGACACTAGAAAGGGAGCCGGGAGCAGAGGAAACTGTCCTGTAGCATTTGTACTTGCATAATTTTACTCAAAAGACCATACCCTTTAATTATTTACATTTTTCTCCAGCCACATACAATAAAATATATATTTTGTGAAGAACTTCTTAATCCTCTAGTGTGGTTTCCTGATTTTTTTTACTTGTTTTTTATCAAATCCGCCTCCACTGTATCAGGGGTTTCACGATTAGTGCTGGAAAATCAGATTTAATGGCGCTGAAAAAATGTAGATTAATCGTGCTGGAGCAGCGGTTTAATCGAACGCCCTCTTTGTTTATAGCATCCAGGGTAAGCTGTCAGCCTCATTGGGAAGCATGCCTGCCCCTCTCTTTGAAGTGTTTTTTGTACAGCAGCGCATTGAGGCGGCGCAGGCGCTCTACACGTGACCTATGACATAACACGCGGTAAAGCTTCTCAAAAGCACATCAGGGGTTAAATGTTAAATTTAAAAGAGGACCCTAGACACATATTCTCTCTTCCATCCTACAGAGGAGCCCAAGCGCCTATCTTACAACTTTTCGAGGCTTCGAGGCACAAATGGGTCTCACACCAATGCTTTTCGACGCTTTTAGTGCAACATTTTAATATGGCCAGGTTGTTTTTTTAATATTTTAAAAACAGAAACATACATGGGATCGTTACTTTGTTACTTTTTTTTTATTTAGCTGGGACTGAGGGGGGGGGGTGAGTGTGATTTCGGACAATATATGAAAACACTTCCCACTGCCCCCGCCATTAACTAAAATATGAAATGGTTATTCAGCAGTCTTTGGAAATTCCTGGAGGCAGAACAAGTGTTTGCACTTGAAGGGTGTGGTTGGCTTCTCGGATTGCAATAATGTCCAATTGTCTTGAAAGAGCTTGGCAATTCAAATCACACCTGTACTAAAATGCAGGGCACTTAGCTGCCCTCCTTCCAAAATATCAGATATACACATACATTGTATTTTTTTTCTGTTTGGTGCATTTCTTATCTGCAAAGGACACTCTGTAAACAGAAAGCATCTCCAAATGTGCCCTCCATAGCAATACATATTATTATTATTATTATTATTATTATTATTATTATTTCTCACACCCTCACTCACCCTCACACACACTCACGCAACGTCACACACCCGAAGCCTCACACCCCCTCACTCACACTCACCCTCACACCCCCTAACCCGCACACCGCCTAACGCTCACACCCCCTAACGCTCACACCCCCTAACGCTCACACCCCCTAACGCTCACACCCCCTAACCCTCATCCCCTAACCCTCACACCCTCACCCCCTCACCCCTCACCCCCTCACCCCTCACCCCTCACCCCCTCACCCTCACCCTCACCCTCACCCCCTCACCCTCCACCCTCACTCACCCTCAACCCCTCACCCTCACACCCTCAACCCTTCGCCCTCAACCTCTCACTCACCCTCACTCACCCTCAACACCTCAGCCTCACCCTCACTCACCCTCACCCTCACTCACCCTCAACCCCTCACACTCACTCACCCTCAACTCCTCACCCTCACTCACCCTCACTCACCCTCACCCAAACTCACCCACACTCACCCTCCCTCAACCCCTCACCCTCAACCCCTCACCCTCACCCTCAAACCTTCACCCTCAACCCCTCACTTACCCTCACTCTCACTCACCCTCACTCAGCCTCAACTACTCTCACTCACCCTCAACCCCTCACCCTAACTCACCCTCACCCTCACTCACCCTCAACACCTCACTCACCCTCACTCACCCTCAACACCTCACCCTCAACCTCAACCCCTCACCCTCACCCTCACTCACCCTCACTCACTCACCCTCGACCCCTCACTCACCCTCACTCACCCTCACTCACCCTCACTCTCACTCACCCTCACTCCCACTCACCCTCAACCCCTCACCCTCACTCACCCTCACTCACCCTCAACCCCTCACCCTCACTCACCCTCACCCACCCTCACCCTCACACAGTGCAATAGGTCTCAGACCATTTCAGTTACAGCTTTAAGAAATGTTTATGGCTTTTTTTATTTGTAATTCTTTAGCATTGGCTACAGGAAACAAAAATGCTAAACATTTACAAAAAAAACCCATAAACAATTCTAAAAGCACTAACTCTAATGGTGCGAGACCTATTGCATTTCCAATGCTTGTTAACATTGCGGCGGGTGGAGCTTCAAGCTGCACCCGCAGCAATGTTAAAAATGCACGCATTGCATTTGTATGTAGAAAGTGGCAGGCACTGCGCGGTACCTGCCGCTTACTGCATACAAATGCAGGGGGGTACCATAGGTACCCCCCATGTGTACCCCCCAACCCCCCTTCACCTAGGGGGCCCGCAACGGGCCCCCGCAGTGAAGTTACACATGCTTTTCCACGGCGGAAAAGCCGCCGCGGAAAAGCATGTTTCCAAGCACATCCTAATCTGGCTGACGGTGTCTGAGAGACACCGTCACCATATTAGTGCTTTTCCCCCGCGGTTGTAAGCCAACCACGGAGGAAAAGCTGCGGACGGGAACCAGGACCCACCAGCCATCCTAATGTGGCAGTGGGTCTTTGGTGGGTCCGCAGAGGATTTTCCGCATCCTCCAGGCCGGCGGTGGCTTCTGCCGGCCCGGAGGATGCGGAAAATACTCCACCCTAATCAGCCCCTTAGTGTTTAACGGCAGTGGGCAGCGTCACCTATTCAGATAGAAATGTACAAAATGGTGGTCCAACCTCCCAACAAAATGGGAGCCCAGCTGAGAGGCAATCTGTCCAGTCAGGGCCCTCTGTATAGGCCCAAACCATCACAAAAAAACCACATCAGCTGTACCAACCTCGGGCTGCCCAAGAGATGCACAAGCATCAACCCCATAGCGCTGGTCTGATTCGTCTTGGCCGGTACCAAGAGCTGCCTCAGCTCAGGGTGTGCAGTGCCAGCCCATCATGCCTCGAATGGAAGCCGGCACAAATGGGACCTCCGGCGGGTCCAGAGGGAGCAGGGCCAAGCCCTATCTTGACTTGGGGGAGTTGGAAACAAGATGACGGCGGCTCCTGTGCGGGATTGCAGAGTTGGGGCAGCGATGCAGGCCCAAGCTAGGATGGAGCCGGAAGATGAAAACCCCAATAAATCAAAGAAGGGAAAGCCAACAACCTAGGGAGGCGGAGAGAGCAACCAGCGGGAGGCTGCAGCTGCCGAGCTCTTTCTCTGTGCCAACGGGCAGCGAATCTCCAGTGACTGGTGTGAACTCCTCGGCAACTTGCCTTGGCACCGTGAGCGACCCGGGGAGAAGGCAGACAATGGGGGGGGGCGAAATCTGCTGACAGACACGGCCCCTTAGCTCAGCACCAGTGCCTAGGGACTGCGGCTCCAACGCAGCTGTACGGGGCTCCCAGGCAGCTGGTAAGGACAGCTCCTGCAAACCAAAGCAAGGGCGTCCGCCGAGAGGATCGCCATCGCCCAGCCAGACAGTCAGGATCCTCAGCGGGGCTGGCGGCGCCACAATAGTGGAGCCAGTAGCAGCCACAACCGGGGGCCCACTGCAGCTACACCAACCTCAACGATGCTGGGATAAGTGAGACAGATGAGCAGCTTGGGGCCCAAGCAGCATCACGGCCCATAGTCTCTTAGCTCCCAAACAACTACAGGAGTATGTTTCTAAGGCCCCATGCCACCCATGACTTTCGGGAGGCCCTCAGAAACTCACAGGGTGTGAGACAGAGTCCACCAGCTGGGAAATTCATGAAAAAAGACCTCTTGCAGCTTGTTAGCCTTCTGTAGCCACAAATGAGGTCAGCCAAGGGACCCTTGGAGTCCACCTCCTTGTCCATGGTTTAAGAGGAAGCTGGTATAGTCCTTCAGGGCGCTTCTCAGGTCACAGACAGCAGAGCTAGTCCTCTCCTGATCTTCCCTCAGTCCAGAAAGTGAGTTCCAGGAAGTGCAACATTTATGCCTGAAATCAGCTATACAGGTGGGCACACCCTAGCCAATGGCTTAAAAGTTATCAAGACAAACCCTACCCACGTTTTCAGTAGTTCCTGGTTCTCTTACTGCAAACAGACCAAAAATGCAATGTGTTAGGGCAAAAGCATTTAGTCACACTCAGGTTCGCAACTGAGAGCTGGTTGTGTGTATGGGGAGTATACAATGGTAATCCTAGTGTTCACAGTTAATACTAAAATTCAGTTTGAAGCAGGCACTTCACCTACAACAAACACAAAGGCAGAAGCCGGTTAGGACAAAAGCAGGGCCTTACAGGAACCAGAGAGAACATTTACAAAAAAGTGTCCTGGCATCCAGTTCTCTCCCTTTCAAGGCTGTCCCAAGTGCAAAATGTAGTTCAACAGACCAATGGAGCAGGATTTGACACTGTAATGTCAAAAAGGTTCTCTCAGCCCCCATCCTGTATATTCAGTGGAGTTCACAAAAGTCATCTTTGCCCATTGAGCTCATTCTATTGTTTGCTCCTGAGAGGTATTTCACACCTACCCAAGGCTGCGCACAGGCAAAACACTATCAGACTTATACCAATAAGCGTTTTGACAGTTCGACAGGTAAAGTATAACTTTCTAAAATTAATGTTTCCTTAATATTTATTAAATATACGACTTTAGCATTGAATTGGAATTTTTCATAACTTTTACAACCTACTGTTTAATTATTTTTTTCAGCTGGTCCCATTCCACAGATACATTATTAGTATTGAATCTTAACTCTGGTTTTCAAAGTAGGATAGGCAGGCCTGCCATAGTGAAAATAACTTTTGGGGTCTTGACACGGTAGGGGCATGGTAACATTAATTTCTACATGTCCTACTTTTAAATACCATGCACCCTACCTTGTGGACTAAAAGGATTACATGGGAGTGACTTACTAATATGTAAAAGGGAGGATTTTTCCTTTCCAAAAAGGTTTATTTTGACAGTTTGCAGTGCATATATACGCCACGACCTCCAGGCTACACAGGCTAGGCCTGAAGCCATGATGGAGAATGGCACCATAGGTGCTGCCGTTCACAATTGGAAGTTAACTTTCAGGCGCTGGGTGCACTTTAAACACCATATCCTATAGGCAAGTTAAAGATTCCAATTACAACTAAGCCAATTTTACTGTGCTTAAAGGGGCATTACAGGCACTTTATTGCTGGTTAGTGGAGAAAATGTGCATATAGTTCTAAAGCTGGCAAAAATATAGGCTCCAGCAAAAGACAAAAAATCTAGGGTGATGTAGGAGGGACGGGAGTAAATAGAAGCTTGGTGTGCTTATCAATTGCTACGTTTTATTCAAAAGCTTGAGCAAAAGAAAATATCCTTCTCGGTTTTGTGCCTGGCATCGTGTTATTTTACTCTCCTCTTCTTCTGCATTTCAGGTTCTTGTCCTCAGCTGGACGTCCCCCAGGAAACTCAAAAGAATAAAGAGGACGGTGAGTATTTTGTAGCAGGTAACATTCTACTTGAGGGTTGGGATAATGTCCATCACCCCACCAGGACTGAAATGTAGGGATTTTTCGGACTTTGTCACAGGTCAGGGGTAGGATTATGAATTATAAAGGAAAGAAAGAAGGGAAAGTAAAATATTTCAGGGCTCCCTAGCCCCATTTTCTATGGTCTCTCTTTTGTGGCCTTAAACAGTTCATGGGTAGCACGACTAGACTTCAGATGCTCATAGGTCTCCGCAGTACATAAGGTTCCTGACTTATACAGCCCTATATATGGGTCAATCTCCTATTTCAGTGCCTCAAGCCCTTCCTTGGTGGCTGCAAATTATTGTCAGTTTAGCCTATGTAAGTCCGCCTGCACGACTTATACGGAAGGAAACAGGGATTGGAGAACAACAGCAACATCCCCAAAGTGAAAAGAAATTTAAAAAAAATAGCGTTTGGTGTTTTGAGGTCTTTCCCATCCCCTTTTCCACGCCACTCTCCCCACTCCTTCAAGACTTCCTCCCCTTCCTAAGTGTCACCCGTTGCAACCCGGTTACGGGTCACTCACTGTCCGAGCTGCAATGATGCACCTCCTGGGAGGACTCCACCAGTCCTCATACTACTCTTCGGTCACCTCATTGTAGTTGAGGTCGTCTTCTGCTTCTCCATCTTCACTCCTCTGCGTCTCCTCTTCCTCCGTCTCTGGCGTCCTGCAGCTCTCCTTCACTCTGCCTTCGAGTCTCTGCCTCCTCACGCTACTCCGGATCTGCCTTTTCTCTTCCTCTGGTAAAGTTTGATTGGTTCAATTCCTCCAGGAATCGTCCTTCTTCTTGCAGGGGAGAGGTTGGGAGCAACAGTTAACCCTTGCTGGTGCCTCCTGGGTTTGTGAGGAATTCAGCTCTCCGGTCTGCAGTGCGTGGTGAGTTTTGGGGGGAGTGATGTTGCCCCCCCTTACAGGTGAACACGTAGAAAAGACAGATTTCCTACAGCAAGTCATTGCATTGGACCATGGGAAGTCATTAGTATATACTAATTTGAAAGTTAATTAAATAATTTGATCTCCTTTTTATTTGCATTTTATATATCTTTATTTTTATATACACTTATAAATAGATATATATTTAAAATATATGTATATATTGAAATTAATATATGCATATATATGTTAATTAAAATATAGTTGATATAATTACATATATTTAAACATATGAATATAAAAATAAAGATATTAAAAATGCAGATAAAAAGGGATCAAATACATTAAATTAGGATATCTATATAGAAGTATATAATTTCTTAAATATATATATATATATGCTTAAATGTAAAATAAGAATATATATATGTATATATACATATACATATATATGTCTCAATGTGGAGGCATCAATGGAGGATTGACAAGCCAGATGTGCGAGTGGAGGCCCATTGGTGGGCTTTAAATATTTCAGACAGCGGCACATAACTGAGGCACACATTACAGGACCCACAAACCAACGTGGACTAATTCGAGTTGCCCTTTAGAGGGTTCATATTTTTAAGTGGGAGGTGTGGCCTCTATGCCAAAATGACTGTCGCGCCGCTGAAGAGTGCAATGAGCACGAAACGCATCAGCGTGAATCGACAGGCATGCTGTAAACTGGGTCCGCCCGCCGATCCAGCATTTACCTCATGAAGGTTGCTGCAGTGGATGTCAGAGTGCGTCACCAACTGGTTGATTTATACGTGGCCTCCCAGCCGCGGGAGATGCACCACCTGGAAATTTGGTGCCACGGAGCTCCGAATCATGGAGTCTCAATGTGGAGGCATCCATGGAGGATTGACAAGCCGGATGTGCGAGTGGAGGCCCATTGGTGGGCTTGAAATATTTCAGAAAGCGGCACATAACTGAGGCACACATTACAGGACTCACAAACCACCGCGGACTCATTCGAGTTGCCCATTGGAGGGTTCATATTTTCAAGTGGGAGGTGTGGGCTCTATGCCAAAATGACTGTTGCGCCGCTGAAGAGTGCAATGAGCACGAAACGCATCCAGCGTGAATCGACAGGCATGCTGTAAACTGGATCCGTTCGCCGATCCGGCTTTTACCTCATGAAGGTTGCTGCAGTGGATGTCAGAGTGTGCCTCCAACTGGTGGGAGCCTTGGAGCTTTGATATATATATATATATATATATATATATCTTTGATATATATATATATATATATATATAGACGTGCGCCATTCTTCACGCTACACGGACCACACCAGCAGACTTGACAGAGTTCTTTATATTTGCAAAGAATACCGGCATAACGCGTTTCGAGTTTAAGCAACTCTTCCTCAAATGCCATCAGCTACCATGTCCGTGGGTTCGTTAGGGTTTTAATAATGTAACTCTTGAAACAGTGAAAAGGGACTATGGTCCATTGAATCCAGTTAAAGGGACCGTAATTCAGGAATTTTGTCCATGTTCTTTCCAAGCAGAACAGCAGAGATGAGTGCTTCATAATGTGCAAGGTTTTCAAGTAACCCCCCAGTGGTGCCAGTGTCACAGTTTCCTCTGCTGTTGTAGCTTCAAACTGTAATATCCGTTTGTCAGGAGCTACATTGCCCAGAATCCTCCATTCCTGCCCTTCAAATATACACTGGTTTCACTGCCGATTATGGTAAAATCATAATTAGTACAAAGTGTCCCGAGTGCAAATCGTGCATTTAAAAGGAAAGAGTTCCATACCTCGGTTTTCATTGCACTATTCAAATTTCACTACCACGCAGATGCCATGCAGCTTTCAATGTTTTCCCCAAATTTAGCTTAAAGTCTGTCGTGCTGAGGGGAAATCCTCGGCAAACCCTAGCTGCACCAAATGTCCATCCACCAAGTTCGGGCGGGCCCCTCCTGGGGGCCCTTCCAGTACAAACTCAGTTTGTGTAATTTTCAGCAACCGGAGGACACCCTTTTAAAGAAGCTTCACGCTTCGTGTCCCAATGCCCTGACAAGAAAAGGCGCCTCTTCCTCGCGGGTTGGGGTCCGTTTTGAGATGTGTCAAGCATCTCTGTTAAATCCAAACAAAGAGACGTGCGCCATTCGTCACGCTGCACGGACCACACCAGCAGACTTGACAGAGTTCTTTTTATTTGCAAAGAATACAGGCATAACGCGTTTCGAGTTTAAGCAACTCTTCCTCAAATGCCATCAGCTACCATGTCTGTGGGTTCGTTAGGGTTTTAATAACGTAACTCTTGAAACAGTGAAAAGGGACTATAATAATATATATATTATTCAAAGCTCCAGAAAGTAAGAACCAGCACTCACGGGGGGTTTAAATCCGAATAGGATTTATTAAGGCACAGAGAAAGAATGCACAAACGCGTTTCAGCGGTACGCCTTCGTTATATATATATATATGTGCTTCACCAAAACTCCCACAGCTGCTGGCTGATATATGGGACACGGACACCAGTTGAGTGCAACATTTCTTCCTTTATTTGCTGGTGCTGAGCATGGCACTTCAAGCTTGTACACAAGAACAACCTGAATGATTTAAGCTATTATGTAAACTATTACAGCAGCTGGAATCTCATTTCGTTGTATGTTTAGATACTAGGATGCCATATGGCCTTAACACAGGGGAGGACTTGAACAATTTTTATAACATTCTTTAGACAATGAATTTTTTATGGGGAAGTCTTAACATTTTTCAGAAATTTTACAGCATAATTTTTATGAGTATTTTTTATGAATTTAATTAGAAAGTTGTATAGATTTTTATGAATGTCTCGCTTTTCATCAGAGAACTTGCTTCATAAAAAGAACCCTCCCGCGCTATATATACATTTATTTATATAGCCAGATGATACTTTCAGCATTGTTCTAGCATTTGAACTAAGTATATGATATACAACTAACTGATTATTCTCGCATAATGGTTTCCAAATGATCCACACTAACAAGGTTTAGTTCCTGAATTACTTTTCTATCATCTGAAATTAATTGTCTTCTTGGAAACATCATTATACCTAAAATTTGAAGGATATTTTAGGTGAGCCAGTTAACTTTGCCGAAATTGCACCCTTAATAGATAAAATATTGCACTTGCACTTTATCGCTAGTGATTGGGGATATCTAGCCTCTGTCATGGTCCAAATGTTCAGTATTTTGCACATTCACTGTAGGTTTGTAACAGTGAGCAATGGTACACTAACATGTCTTAACCCCTTAAGTGCGCCCGTTGGCCAGCGGCCATCGCAAGCACTCCGCCCGTTCGTCGACGCGGCCCGCCCGCACAATCGAACGCCCACAGCGGAATTGCCGCCACAGTAAACGGGTTAAGGACTCCTTATCCTGCTCAACGATTGTTATTATTTGTGCATATTCTAGGAAAGACTTTGTGCTTGAACCAGCTGTATTTGGAGCAGCATTCACATGTCTTTTACCTATAGAATGATATATAGTTTACAGCATCTATTTTTCATGTACCAATATTATGTATTACTTTTTTACATGTTGTAGCTGTATGTGGAGCCATTGTTTAACATGAAAACAGGCATTTCAGTTTGAGTGTTTGTTTTTAGGATACAGGAGGTACTATATCGAATCAAGTCTGTTTACCATGCCCATTGCTCAGGGGAGTGGCTATATTTGTTCATTTCACTATAATAATGTTTGTAGTGGTCCAGCGTGTCATGTGATAAAGACCGCGGCAACGCAGTCGAAACGCGTCAGGCTGGACACTTGTCTCAGCATCATGGTGGTTGCTGCTATATTTCACCTGCAATAAAATGTCATCGAAACGAATGTGCTGTGGTCCGTTCCTGCTTTCCTCACCTTGTATCTGGTGTTTCAGGAGTTTGGTTCTTACATCAATTTGTTCGGAGTATGGCTGTCTCTGATCCAGCGGACCCTCAATTCAATTGCCAGCTGGCTGATGTGCAGTCAATTTTGCGGACGCAAAGTATTCGTTTGACCCGGAAGGAGTAGCTTTCAGGCCAGCCCCCCGCAATAGAGGACATTGGTGATTGCTGGGTGTTTTCCTAAGGAAGATTCTGGGGCTGCCGAGCGGTCGGAGGACACTGGGGAGTCAAATTAATTTCACCAAGGGTAAGACGATATGGCATTTACACTTTTGAAATCGGCGGGTGAAGGTATTGCATTCCTATGTTCTGTTGACTAGGTAATTTATCAACGTCAACACACAGCTTACATTTGTGCAGCAATTTGATACACCATGGCTTCAGCTGACGCGCTACGGGACCGAGAGGCCGTGGGGGACGTTCTATTCCTCAACTTGCCAGACATTGAAGATGAGCATAGAGGCAGAAACACTGGCTCAAGTACCAACAATGATATCAAGCCCTTGTTAAAAAATCTGGAGAAATTATTAAGGACTGAGTTAAAGAAATGGTGGTAGAAAAATATCGAGAGGTTAACAGAATTCCACGGGGTTTAAGCGTTATGATAGCCCCAATATCCGAAAACCCGAACCCGCTCATGATGAAGGAGTGGGATACCAACAACCTTGAGGCTTCGATGAGTATGGTGTACATATTAATTAAATATGCGGAAATCGACAGACTTGAAATATTAAAGGTTAATCGACAGAATAAATGAGTTACTGGAGGCCAATGACAACAAGGATTTAGTCAAAAAAGGAAAGGATGAAATCGATATACGTTTGAAAAAATTAAAGGATACCATAAAGGCTTGGAAAGTTCATAAATTCGCAAGAGACAAACAGAACTACGAAACAGGAAGGGTTTTCACTTTTTCTCAAAAATATGACACAGTTAAAAGGCAAGCTTTAACAATGAAAACTCCCAGCTTATCAACTGTTACCCAAGTGGGGCAGTTCCCAACGATGTCTGACATGAGCTCTGATTTCAGCAGCAGTGATTCAGAGGGCAGCAGGGGCTCAAAAGCTCAGGAGCAGGTGCCTTCTAACTTCACACCTGGGTAAGAGCTTACTTTTTAGGTCTCGGCCTGCGAAAGACTGCGCATATGCGCAGTCGAGCTGGCGAGATTTAATGAGGTAGAGTGAGTTTTACTAGTGAGGTTAAGCCCCGCCCCTCTTTTCCATTGGCTGGCGTCACCGTTCATGCAAAACGGTGGAAAGCCATTGGAGAAGAGGTCCTAGTGACGTTCTTCTTTCTTTTTAAGCCCCGTCCTTTTCAGACTTGCTTACTTGACTTACTGCTGGCGTAAAAGGTTTCTTATCATCTTTATGGGTCCAGAAGGCCCCATAAAGAAGATGAGGAACCTTTTATGCCAGCAGGAAGTCAGGCGCTTGTCGGGTGCTTTTTATTTCCATTTCGCACACTGCACGTTCCTGACGGGGTGCTTGCTACTCGCGGTAGGTAGGTGTGGTGTGCTAGTTTAAGCATCGAAAGAATGAACAGTGCGAAGAAAGGGTGCACAACTACCAAAGTCCCGTCCCTTTAACTGGGGCTCTGGAGCTTGTTAAGGGGTGTTCAGGTGCGAGGTCCCGCCAGAAACGTCCGTCTCTGCACCCCTAGCGTGATGGCATGGTCCAGGTATGTGCTTCTGATTGCCCCATCTTTTTATCAGGTGCTGTTGGGGCGAGGGGGTGTTGTCGCTTTTGGTGCTTTTCCTCACAGCAGCATAACCCCACTGTGCATTAATAGATGGAGAAATTAGGTAATGGGCCGGGTGATACAGATGTGCGCTCCCCTCCCCTCCCCGGGCTCCCAAGTTAAGAGCACTCTGGTATGTCTGTAGCTGCGCTCCTGGCGGCCCATCCTTCCAGCAGCAGCGCTCGGCCGCGATGTACAGCCTCCGGGCTCCTTGGCAAGCAGTCGTGAGCGTTGAGCCGGCTGCTCTCCCTAGAGCACCGCCGCAGATTGTAAATCGCCTGAAACCCTGGAGCCTGCCCCTCCCTGCGTTTCGGAGACACCAATTATCCCGAATTACACGTGCACATCGAGCGGCTGCAGAGCCGGCAGGGAGCAGCTGACGGTGACACCTCGGGCCGAGGAGCGGCCGACCCCGGAGCTCCGGCTGTTGAGGAGCCCAGCCCTGTGCTGACAGATGTAAGTGCGCCCGCAGCAAGCCCGCTGCGCTCGTCTAGTGTTAAACAGGGATCAGTTACTTGCAGATCCGATGGTGCTGGACTCATTCATTTAGGCTCCGTTCGGCAGCGAGTTCAGTCGGGGCTCTGTTCATCCCAGGTGGTGAGTGCAGGCTGCTCTCGCTTGGAGTGGATGTGACCCCCTCGTGCGGTTCAAGATGAGGCCAGCGATTGGGGGTGGTCCCTCTTATGGTTTCGCGGTGGTAGTACTCCCCTCTGTGGTTTCATTGCGTTTTCGGGGTACCATTGCACCCCTCTTGAGGGGTGAACAGACAAAATATCGACTCCAAAATATCGACTGGACATAATATCGAGTTTTAAATATAGACTGGACAAAATATCGACTGGACATAATATCGACTACAAAAATATCGTTTTTCAGGTAAGTGAAGTAATATCGACTGTTTAAAATATAGATAGCAAAAATATCGAATTTTTAATAATATATAATATTTTATAGTGTATTTTTATGTAATAATATGTGTGAAAAGTGTGTATTAATGTAATAAAATATTTTATTAAATGGAATTTGTTTTTTTAATAATTGCGTTATGTAATTCTGTAGCGGGTTGTGGGTTTATAGGGGAATAGGGTGGGAAGTAATTTAATAATAATTAATTAATTAATATATGTTTGTAAATATTTATAATTAATAATTAATTGATAATTAATAATAATTAGTTAATTAATTAATATAATTGTGTACATATTTTGAATTAGTAATTAATTGGTAATTGATTAATTGTAATTAGTTAATTACATTAATTAGAGTACATTTTAATATATATAATTTTGTGTTATTGTTAAGTAATTAATTGGGAAAAATAATATTAATTAATAAAATAATTACAGCTAATGTGCTAATATATTTACTTTATTGTTATTGTTAATTAATAATTAATTGGTAATTAAATAATATTGATAAATTTTGGGTAAAGGAGTATTTTTAGGGTTCAGGGTCAGTTTTTAGTTTTTGGGTAAAGGGGCATTTTTAGGGTTCAGGGTCAGTTTTCAGTTTTTGGGTAAAGGGGCATTTTTAGGGTTCACGGTCAGTTTTCAGTTTTTTGGTAAAGGAGTATTTTTAGGGTTCAGGGTCAGTTTTTAGTTTTTGGGTAAAGGGGCATTTTTAGGGTTCAGGGTCAGTTTTCAGTTTTTGGGTAAAGGGGCATTTTTAGGGTTCAGGGTCAGTTTTCAGTTTTTTGGGTAAAGGGGCATTTTTAGGGTTCAAGGTCAGTTTTCAGTTTTTGGGTAAAGGGGCATTTTTAGGGTTCAGGGTCAGTTTTCAGTTTTTGGGTAAAGGGGCATTTTTAGGGTTCAGGGTCAGTTTTCAGTTTTTGGGTAAAGGGGCATTTTTAGGGTTCAGGGTCAGTTTTTAGTTTTTGGGTAAAGGGGTATTTTTAGGGTTCAGGGTCAGTTTTGGGTTTTTGGGTAAAGGGGTATATTTTAGGGTTCAGGGTCAACAAATAAGATTGTAATTTTTTTTTTATTATTTTCATTTATTATTTAATTATTATAATTTAATTTAAGTATTTTTAAGTATATTTTAGTCATTAAAATTTAATATTAATTTAATTTAACACTGTTTTTAATAAAGTCGATATTTTTTACATCTATATTATTGTTAATGATATTTTGTACTCGATATTTTTGTACTTACCTGTTTGTAGATAGAAAGTCGATATTTTGTCTGTCGATATTTTGTCAACGATATTTTTGCAGGTCGATATTTTGGCAGTCTATATTATTTCAGTGATCCCTCTTGAGGTTATGCTGAGCCTTGGGCTCAGTCCTGTGGTGGCAGTGCGGTCCTCTACCCATTCTGGGATGCAGTGCGCCCCTCCTGCGAGTCCATCTTGCAGATCTCTTTGGTTCGCGGTGGCAGGATTGACCCCATTTTGCAGTTTCTCTTGTGGCTCGGTCTCTGCAGCCGGCGAGGGGGCACCTGAGCATCGCACCGGCAGGCCGTCATGCCCAGGCTCGCACGGCTCTCTGTGGATCCAGGGCGTGCCATGCCCTTCTAATCTGGGCACAGTACAGCCTTGTGCAGATTACTGGGGCCGGGAGGCCCCATACAGCCTGTTATCAGCAAACACACAGCGACCGGCCCAGAGCATACGGGGCAAACTGACGTGTCTGTGTGTTACTGTAACCCAGCCGCAAAGAAATGCGATGCTCAACCGAGCTGCAGGATGCCTCAAGGCTGATGCGTTCGGCAGTCACCAAGCTGGAAGCCTGAGTACCAATATATGTGTTTCATTTTTCTACCAACATGCTTGATGGTAGGCCACTTACGAAATCTGCTTATGCCTCAGAATCCTTATTTGAATACATTGAATTGGTGTTTGTAAACAACTGTTTGTTTACATTCCTTCAAAACTGCCTTAGCATATGCTGTATAAAAAGAACACAAATACTCAAACCAAGGATTGTTTTTCTCACAGCTTAGAGCATTGCGATGCAGAATTTCGTTAAAAACCTGAAGTTACTGGGGTGATATGAATACTAGAAAGCACACTTTGTATACACGCAGTTTGTGTGTCAGTGGGGAAGCTGTGCGCATTTCCAAACTCTGTTATGATCTTACCTGCTGATGGCCATCTCCTCTTAGGTCTGTTTGTGGCCTGGGCCCGCCATATTATGAACTGAGAAATAACACCACTCTTTTTTTTATACCCAAGTGCGTTTTATTGAAATTTCTTATGAAACAAAGTGAACGTCACTTCTTAGCCACAAACACTGTGCACACTTGGCCAGACATTGGACCTCAAATCATCATTGTAAAGACATACATGTCGCAGCGGTGATCCACGTTCACAGGTATTCACACCTCGAAGGCTACAACAGGTTCATGCTGTGAGATGGTGAGACACCGTCGGTCCAGGGCACACATATACAGAGGTCATAGGCTTTCAGCAATGGAGAGGATTAATGATCAGATACCCCGTTGTTATTTGCAATGTCAATAGCTCAAACTCTTGTAAATACGCAACCAATTGCATTGCAAATGCAATAGGTCTCGCATTTGCGAGAGATTAAGCTATTGGCATTGTAAATGACAGTGCGATTTATTTATCAGTTTTCAAAACCAACACATAAATAAAAATGTTGTTATTTGCAATGCCAATAGCTCTAACTTTTGCAAAGGCGAGACCGTTGCATTGTAAATGCTTGTTAATACTGGGATCATCACCAAACCCTGAGACCACAAAATCCTGCCAAGATACCAGGTGATGGAGAAACCAGCAGAGGAAACAAAGGCGCAAAGTCCACAAACAGCAATCGAGGCAGAGGGAACGGGAGGAACTAGAAGAAGTGGCCTCAACAATGAATGATACTGTAAATATAGTACTCAATCTCTCGGAAACCACTTTAACGGCTGCTGAATTGCAATTACTGTCATTAGGACTTCCTTATTGTCTATCAAGGAACTTTAAATATGTTCAATCTAGGGTTGATACATTTAAATGTATTAGGAAGTGGAAATTGCTTATATTTTGTAAACTGAAAAATACGACTGACATAGGTCAATGTGACAAACAACTTTCTTCGGCCCTACCTACATTACAGGTTTCAGATGTTAGCATGTTAAGAACTTTGCAAACTCTGGCCTCAGAAGATGACTCAATCAAGAATTCTACACAAACTGATTTACAGGCAGCAGTAATCAATTGTAGTTCAACGATAAACAGTACTTTCTGCCCACCATCTAGATTCATCCCCATGATGCCCAGGGATGCCATTGACGTTTTCAATGACTGTGTCACTGAGGACCTGAAAAATCTAAATAGAAAAGTTTTATGTAAAAAGTTTCGTAGGAGATACCAGGATGTGCAATACTTCAGGCTTATGCAGAAACTCAAAACCAACAAAGACCTGATAATCAATCAGGTCGAAAAAGGGGTCAAGATCATTTTGTGGCCGAGGGACCTCTACATGCAAGAAGCCAAATGTCATCTAGGTGATGCCTTGTGCTACAGAAAAGCCTCCCCTATGGAATTGATACAAGTACGGACAAGGTCTTCAAAGAATTGGCCCAGTGGAAACGAATGGGTTTACTCAGTAAACAAGAGTACAGTTTTTTTGCAAAATGAACATCCCACAACCCCAGTTCTGTACTTTATCCCAAAAATACACAAGAACATTGTCCTGATACTTGGAAGACCCATCATTTCAACCCAGCGTAGTCTTTTGGAACTGATCTCAAAATACGTAGACTACTATCTCCATGAATTTGTTGAGGATCTTCCTTCATTTATCAAGGATTCAGGACATTTTCTGTCTAAACTGCAAAATGCTGTGTGGTATGATGACTATCGTTTTATTGTAATGGATATTATTTATACTAGAATTAACCATTTAAACGGTATTAAGGCAGTTCATTATTACCTGGGCAAAAGTAACATTGAATTTTATGATCATAGTGTGATGATTTGCAAGATGATTGAGATGTGTTTCACTAATAATTTTTTCTTATTTAACAAGTTGGCCTGTCAACAGTTGCGGGGAGTGGCGATGGGGGCTTGTTTCTCCGGCAGCTATGCGTGTCTCCATGTTGGCTGGTGGGAGGAACAGGTCCTCAAAGTCATTCACAAAACCATCTATGATTCACACATTCTCCATTGGTGGCGATTTATTGATGACGTGTGTGTCATCTGGAAGGGGTCTGAGGAATCTGCTCAAAAATGTATCAGTGACATCAATGATAATGATTACAATTTAACTTTTACTGCGAATATCAGCATTAGCGTTGTTCAATTCCTCAAAGTGGAACTATATGCCAACAATAACCGCATCAAAACTAAACTTTACAGAAAGAGCACTGCAGGCAACTCTATTTTGCATGCCAGCAGTTCTCACCCCAGTCATCTTATTCGCAGCATCCCTTATAGAGATTTTCTGCAAATTAGGAGAATTTACACCTCTGAAGTTTGTCAATCGGAAGCCTTTCAGAGATTTTTGGCAAGAGGCTATTAAGCGAAAGATTGAGAACAATCTCGAGTTAGAGCCAACAACTACAACAGGGAGGAATTCTTACAGGGCCAAACTGCTGCAACTAGAGCAACTATCGCAGCCTGTAGTGTGTCATCCAGTACTACTGATTCAGTGAGGTTTATATCTATGTACAACTGTCAAGACAAACAGCTAAGGAAGATTTACAAGGTGAGGAAAGCAGGAACAAACCACAGCATATTCGTTTCGATTACATTTTATTGCAGGTGAAATATAGCAGCAACCACCATGGTGCAGAGACAAGTTTCCAGCCAGACGCTTTTCGACCACTGCCGCGGTCTTGATCACATTACGCTCTGGACCAATACAAACATTATTATAGTGAAATAAACAAAGATAGCCACTCCCCTGAGCAATGGACATGGTAAACAGACATGATTCGACATAGTACCCCCTGTATCCTAAAAACAAACACTCTAGCTGAAATGCCTGTTATCATGTTTAAAAATGGCTCCACATACTGAAAAAAACATAGGTTTTAGGGAAAGTTGTAGTTAGTTGGAAATGTCACATACTGAAAAACCATAGGTTTTAGGGAAAGTTATAGTTAGTTGGAAATTTCACTTGTACAAAACCATAGAATTTCCCCCGTTATAGTTAGTTCAGCTAACTATAACTCGTGCCCCCGCAATGCACTGCTGATGACGTCACATATTACATCACTCATGACATGGTCAGTGACATCACTCATGACATCAATGATGACATCATTAAGTGACAGTGTGTTTCTGTAAAGTTTTAATATGTTTAATATATATAGGGAAAGGCGTTTCGAAGAATGAGTGGGTGTATAAGTGTCTGAAATGATGATATAGTAGGTGCGTGACTGACTCTATAAGTGAATGATTAAACGTATCTTACTAAATGCATGGGTTAGTGAGTAAACTGTGTGAATGTTTGTATCCGTCTGATTGTTGGTGTGTAAGCGGCTGCATGGGTTTGTGAATAGCTACATGAGTGTCTATATGGGTTATTGATTGGTTGTCTGAGTATCTGTATGGGTGCCTGAGTGTTTGTGTGGGTGGGGTGTGTGACTCTGCGCATAGAGTTGTGAGTGGGTGATTCACTGGGTGCATGGTTTCAAGAGTGCATCTGTGATGGACTGTATGGGTGGGTGAGTGTGTGTGTGAATGGGTGTGTTAGTGAGTGAATGTATATCTCAGTGGTACATGTGTGAGTAACTACACATGTGAAAGGCAGTATATATGTGTGTTGGAGTATATAAATGGCTGTAAGAGTGGCTGTATGGATGAGTGTGTGCTTGTATCAGTGATTGTATAAAAGCGTAAGAATGAGCTAGTATTTGTATGAGTAATTGAGCTGGTGTGTGTATAACTGTATAAGTGAGTAAATGGCAGTGTGATTAATTATTTGCATGACTGACTAGGTGTTTGAGTACCTCTATGGATGAGTGGCAGTGTGTGAGTGTCTATATAGGTGTATGAGTGCATTTGATAGTTCTGTACTGAGTGACCATAAGTATGAGTGACTGTACGGGTGAGTGAGTGGATGTGTGTGTAAACCTAAGAATATCATGGTTGTCACTAGCACCAGAATATAACATTAAAGCGCTCCGGCTTTGCAATCTGCAGCTGCACTGTTTCACAAAACAAAACAAAGTAGAAAACCAATTCACGGCAACATGGAAAGCGCTCCTACACTTCGTTGCGTTATCGCAGCTCTCTTTAACAGGTAAAACAGGAACGGATAAACGAAGGAGGCACGCCAGCGCTTCTTCCGTGAATACCTGGACACCCGTCTGAATGCTCTCGGGTGTTTCAGGAAGGGGGCAGGACACGGACTGCAGGAAAACACAGGAAAGAAGCTGCAATGCTTCTCACTGAAATCCGGTGGGGAACACCATCCGCCATTCCTAGTCTTCATGAACCGATTGTCAAGCACCTTCCGCTTTCGGAGGAGGTGCTTATATTAGGCCTGCCCTCCGCCTCTCTTTGAATCACCTCACTGCCTGCTGGGAGCTGTAGTCTAAGGGGCCTTTGCGTACTCTGAGCCCGGGAGTTGGCTTAGAAACGTGGCGGTACACAGCCCGTTTGGCGGTCCTCTGATAGAGATCGCTACATGAATCAGTGAGTAGGTATGTAGTTATTGGTGTTAGAGTGTCTATGGTTTTCCGAATGGCAGCCTGTAATTTAGAGTGGGTGTATCAAAGGTTATATTAGGGTGTAAGAAGGTGCATCAATTTATCACATGTCATCAGTGATGTTGTTTGAGATATCATCAGTGATGTCACTGACCATGTCATGAGTGATGTAATATGTGACATCATCAGTAGTGCATTGGGGGGGCACGAAATATAATTAGCTGAACTAACTATAACAGGGGAATTTCTATGTTTTTGTAAGAGTGAAATTTCCAACTAACTATACCTTTCCCTAAAATCTGTTTTGTCCAGTGAATTTCTAAGTTTTTTTAAATGCTAATTTCTAACTATAACGTGCCTGAAACATGTTTTTATCAGTGAATTTCAAAGGTTTTTTAAATGCTAATTTCTAACTATAACGTGTCTGAAACATATGGATTTTTAAGTGAATTTCAAAGGTTTTTTAAATGCTAGTTTCTCATTATGCCTACTGGTAAGACATGTGACGAAAGAAGAAAAAACGCATAGAAAGAAGCAAAAGAAATGCAGAAAGAAGCAACAGAAGTCCACAAAGATGAAGAAAAGTCCAGGAAGAAGCAAGACATGTGCAGAAAGAATCAACAGAGGAGCAGAATGAGGTCTTGTTTCAAAATCATCCTGTGCCCACAACTTTTTCAGACGGGTACTGGTGGTAATTGACTCTGACTAACCTGTCCTAGAGCCAGTGCTATGCTAAAAGACACTTAGAATACAGTGAAAACACCTACATACACTAGGGAACACTATGAATTGGGGTACCCCTGTGATTAGCATGACTTCCTCTGTAAGGCCCTAGTACATAATAGGGCAGGGGGATTAAAACTACCTCTAAGTCAGAGGTGCAGAAATATGCTACTTTAACTAGTAGTCACGTTTGCAGAGTGGTGGAGAAAGGGTGCTGGGCAACCAACCAACGCTTAGGAATTCCGCTGCATAGGACTTACAGGAGGTACCAGGAGGGATTCTTAGCCCACAAACTCCCTCTGGACTAAATTGGACTTCATCACCCATCCAGTAGTCTGCCACGAGGCACGTTTGCAGAGTGGTAGAGAAAGGTGGCCATGGCCTCTGAAGACGTCTTAGCAATCCCTCTGTGTGGGACTTACTGGCGGTAACAAGAGGGGTAGTTGGCCCTCAAGGACATCCTTGGGGGCCAACTTCCCAAACTATTACCTCCAGCAGCACTGGTAAGTACTCGTACCAGGCCATGCCCACTTTGCCCACCACTCTCGATCGCGCTCCCTGGCGCACTCTTGGATGGGGAATGAATTCCCCTTCACTGCTGGGGGTTCGTTAGGGGCCAACTAGCCTACCTTTTACCTCCAGTAAGCCCCACGCAGTGAGATTGGTGAGAGGTAGACAAAGGTCATGCCCCCTTTCTCCAGCACTCTGCAAACGCGCCCCCTGGTGCGTTGTAAATTGGGGGATTAAGCTCCCTTGGATCCTAAGGGTCCCTGGGGTCCAACTAGCCCACGAGGTACCTCCAGTAAACACCACAGAGCTGTGTTGCAGAGAGGTGTAAAAAGGGGCATGGTCTGGCCCACCTCTCTGCAATGCAGCGCAGTGGCACTTACTGGAGGTACCTGGTGGGGTTGTTGGCCCCCAGGAACCCTCAGGATTGAAGAGGAGTTAATTCCACAATTTAAAATGCACCACAGGGAGTGTTTGCACACATGTCACCTCAGGCCCCATCCCCTCCCTTCACCACTGTGCGAATGGGCCCTGTGGTACATTTTAAGTTGGGGGATTAAGTCTCCTTGAATCCTGAGGGTCCCTGGGGTCCAACTAGCCCACCAGGTACCTCCAGTAAGCGCCACAGAGCTGGGTTGCAGAGAGGTGTAAAAAGGGGCATGGCCTGGACCACGTCTCTGCAACGCAGTGCAGTGGCACTTACTGGAAGCACCTGGTGGGCTAGTTGGTCCCCAGGGGCCCTCAGGATTGAAAGGGAATGAATTCTCCAACTTTAAATGCGCCACAGGACGTGTTTGCACACATGTCACCTCAGGCCCCACCCCCTTCCTTCACCACTGTTACAAACGCGCCCGTGGCGTGTTTTAAGTAGGGAGATTTAGTCCCCTTGAATCCTGAGGGTCCCTGGGGTCCAACTAGCCCACTAGGTTCCTCCAGTAAGCGCCACAAAGCGCTGTTGCAGAGAAGTGTGAAAAGGGGCATGGCCTGGACCACCTCTCTGCAACGAAGGCCTGTGGCGCTTACTTCAGGTACCTGGTGGCCTAGTTGGCCCCAGGGGCCCTCAGGATTGAAGGGGAATTAATTCCCCAACTTAGCATGCACCACATGGCGTGTTTGCACACATGTCACCTCAGGCCCCGCCCTTCCCTTCTCTACTGTTTTAGCGAGCCCCGTGGCACGTTTTAAGTTGAGGGATAAAGTCCTATTGAATCCTGAGGGTCCATGGGGTCCAACTGGCCCACGAGATACCTCTCCAGTAAGCGCCAAAGAGCGATGTAAAAAGCGGCATGGCCCAGACCACCTCTCTGCAACACAGGCCTGTGGCGCTTGTTGCTAATACCTGGTGGGTATGGGGTCCCCAGGGCCCATAAAATTAAAAAGGCAGGGGGGCCACACAGCTCCCATTCTTAAAAATAAAAATAAATAAATAAAAGTCCCCAACTTAAAATGCATCACAGGGAGTGTTTGCACACATGTCACCTCAGGCCCCGCCCCCTCCCAGCAACACTCTGCAAACGTACCCTGTGGCGCGTTTTAACTTGGGGAATTAATTCCCCTTCAATCCTGGGGGCCCTCAGGATTGAAGGGTACGTTTGCAGAGTGTTGCTGGGAGGGGGCGGGGCCTGAGGTGACATGTGTGCAAACACTCCCTGTGGTGAATTTTAAGTTGGGGAATGAATTCCTCTTCAATCCTGAGGGTTCTTGGGGGCCAACAACCCCACCAGGACTTTTATTTATTTATTTTTATTTTTAAGAATGGGAGCTGTGTGGCCCCCCTGCCTTTTCAATTTTATGGGCCCTGGGGACCCCATACCCCAGGGCCTGGCCTCTCATTGGGGACCGTGAGGGGAGCCCCAATGCCCCCACGGTACCTGCCGGCTCCCCGCGTCCTGTGGGAACCAGCATTGCTTTTCCACATGGGGAGCTGCTGACATGCAGCTCCCCGTGTGGAAAAGCAATCTGGTTTGGATTTTGGAAGAAAGAACAGGTTTCCTGCTCTCTATTCCAAAATCCAAACCACAGTTTGCTATGACAGTGTCGTAATTTGGCAGTGATCGGGTTAGCGTTAAGCTTTGCTACACGTATTTCCCCTTAACTTGACTATGGTGTTCAGGAGCCATTTTGAATACGCTGGCGGCCATTTTATATGAATGCGTCGCCTCGTGGCCAGCATACTCTTTATTTTTTTTATTTTTTTATTTTAATTTCTTATATCGCGCTGGACTCAATCCCATAAGGGTGTCTCCGCGCTTTGCCAGCCAGAAAGTTGTCGTAGTCTTCAAAGTGCATTAAAGGGACTGAAATGCTTCCTGAAAGAGGAGTGTTTTCAGGGTCTTTCTAAAGGATAGGTGGTTGGTGTTCATCCTCATTTCTGTGTGAAGTTGATTCCATAGGGCAGGACCAACCGATGAAAATGCTCGGTCTCCCTGTCTAGCTCTTTTTGTTGCAGGGGGTTTCAGGAGTGCTTGGTTACTTGAACGAAGTGAACGGCTGGGTTGGTACAGTTCAAGAGATTGAGAGAGATATTTAGGACTTTGTCCTTCCTCTGTACCACTGACCACTTGAATTTGCCCAGCAACAGGCTATTTTTAGTACTGGTCAAGCTCGCACATGCGCAGTTAAACCCTCTGTATTAGTGGACAGTCATCACCTAGGAATGTCCCTCCAAACTGACCAGTGGTGTTGTAACTCCTCCCATGAGTTGGCTGTGTTCCAAAAATGACCATATATGTACCTAAAACTTTGTAAATGTGTTCCGCCTACATTTTTATTACTGTAAAACTGTATAAAAGAAGGCTCGCACCGATGTTCGGTGTGATACTTCTTGCATTACCGAAGGGTGCTGTAGGAATGTACCACCACCCCATGGGGTCTTAATAAACTTGTCCTTTGCATTTTCCAGTTTCCGTGCCAACATCTTTTTATGGTGTAGCGGGTTTTGCGGAGTATGCCTGGAGAACCCAATACCACAACAGGGTGGGAGCCGCACTGCTCCAGCTCTGCCATAGCAAACAGCCACCCCGGGGACACTGCAGGAGCCAGCCCTGGGTGGTGGCGGTTCCCAGGGCCTTCACAGGCTCCAGGAGGGGGCCGCGCGTCCCCCCTCCCAACCAATTCACAGCCCCGGGTTTGGTGGTCCCCGGGGCTCGGGTCCGTAACGGACTTCCAAATTTGCATTATAGTGGCCCAGGGAGGAGGCAGTCCCCGGGGCATGTGGGGGGGCCTTGAGCCCCGCAAACAGGTATATTGAAAAAAAGAAGCCCGGGGGTGGCGGTCCCTGGGGCTGCAGGGGGGACAGTGTGCCCCTTGCAAATAATTAATGAAAGCCCCAGGGGTGGCGGTCCCTGGGGCTTGGGAGGGCCTTGAAGGCCCCTAAACATTAAAAAAACAATCCCCGGGGGGTGGCGATCGCCGGGGCTGTGGGGGTCCCCCTGGGCCCTTGCAATTTTATTTTAACATGCCCCCTGGACTTGGCCCACCCGGGGGTAAATAATAACGAAGCCTGAAACCTATGGAATATATATATATATATATGAAAAAACCATAGGTTTCACACCAGTTATAGTTAGCTGGAAATTTTACTGACATAAAACTATTGAAATTCCCACGTTAAAGTTAGTTGGACTCACTATAACTTGCGCGTCTGCAATGCACTGCTGATGACGCCATATATTACATCACTCATGACATGGTCAGTGACATCACTCATGACATCACTGATGACACCATTCAGTGAATGTGTGTCTTTCTGAAAAATAAATATGTTTTATATATGTATTTGTAAAGGTCGATGGAAGAATAAATGTTTAAATAAGTGTCTTAATGGATGTTTTTAAAAAAAAAATTGATTGGTTAACAGGTTTTTTAAGTGTATCTTAGTGAATACATATATTAGTGAGTAATTTTTAAATATTTAAATATAAATATCAGTGTTTCACTTTGTGTATAAGTGGCTGCATGGGTTGGTAAGTAGCTACATGTTTGTGTGTATGGGTTATTAGATGTTTTATTTAGTATCAGTATGAGTGTCTGTATGGTTTGGTGGAGGTGTTACTTAGCACATAGATGCATTAATGACTGACTCACTGTTTGTATGTGTTTTGAAGACAGCATATGTGTTGGATTGTAAGGGTGGATGAGTGTGTATATGTGTGTGTTAGTGAGTGAATGACTGTCTCACTAGTGTCTTTATTAGTAACTAAATATGTTTTATTCTAGTATATGTGAGTATTGATGTATATAAGTGAGTATATGTGAGAGTGAGAGATTGTAAGAGTTCCTGTTTAAATAAGTATGTGTTTCTATAAGTGATTGTTTAAGAGATTAAGTATGTGTAACTTTCCTTAGAAGTAAGGTGGTAGTGTGTGTATAGCTGTATATGCAAATACATTGACGTTCAATAGTTTATTTGCATGTGTGATTATGTGTGTGAGTAACTTTTGGATGACTGTCGGTGTGCAACAGGATGTATAGGTGTTTCACTACATATGATGAGTGAATATATGTATGAGTGACTATATAGAACTGTTGGTGAATGAGTGAATGTGATATATAGATTGTGGTATTACTGAATTGGTTGTTGTAACTGGTATGGGTATCTCTATTTTTGGAAAATTTTAGTTTCTATTTTTGAATATGTGTTTCAAGGGTTACATTACACTGAAAGGAGGTCTATCACTCTGTCACAAGGATGGTGTCATCAGTGATGTCATGAGTGATGTCACTGACCATGTCATGAGTGATGTAATATGTGACATCATCAGCAGTGCATTGCAAATGTGAAACCTATGTTTTTTTCAGTGAATTTAATAGGTTTTTTAAATGCTAATTCCTAACTAGAACTGGTGTGAAACCTATGGTTTTTTCAGTGAATTTCATAGGTTTTTTAAATGCTAATTCCTAACTATAACTGGTGTTAAACCTACGTTTTTTTCAGTGAATTTCATAGGTTTTTTAAATGCTAATTCCTAACTATATATAGGGCCTCAAACCTATGTTTTTTTCAGTGAATTTCAAATGTTTTTTAATATCAAATTTCTTTTTCTATTTTTTTTATGTATATTGTTCATGTTTTTTTTGCCCTGGAGCGCTCCCGGTGCGCGTCCTGGTGAGCGCACCAGTAAGCGCAGTATTGCGGCGCGCCCCGGGGAGCGTAACGGTGAGCATCCCGTTAGCGCTATTTCCGCGAACGAAAACATCATTGTGACGTATCGCGTAGCCGGGTCCACGTGATACGCACAGCGTAAGCGCCCCTGGAAGCACTCGAGTGCATACGATCGGGCTACGTAACCATCCAACGCGCTTACGCGACGTGCCCTGGGGCACGTAGCATAAGCGCGTCGGGTCATGTGACCTTAAAATAACACTTTTTATTGGTTCAGGACAGTTTTGGTTTCCAAATGATGAAAGCCCTGGTCATGTGACCTGAAAATAACACTTTTAATTGGTTCAGGACAGTTTTCTTTTCCTAATGATGAAAGGCCCCACCTTTTTTCCTCATTCTCACTTTGTACTTTGAGTCAGGAAGACCTGTTTCCAGAGCTATTGTTAATTTGTACTCTGAAATGGCTTCAGCAGCAGCAGGAGCATCTCAGCCACCACCACCACCACCACCAAGAGGACCACCACAACACCACAGTGGTGGAGATGAAGAAGAGGAGGAGGAGGAGGAGGAGGAGGAGGAGGAGGAGGAGGAGGAGGAGGAGGAGGAGAGGAGGACGTTCCTGCCAGAAGATAATACCCCATGTAGGCCAAAGCAGCACATTATCTGGGAGTTTTTTGTCCATCCCAAAGGACCTCAAAAAAGTAAATGCGCCAATGGTTACTTGCCTAATCTGTGGCACTGTACTTTCAAGGGGGAACCATAACAAAAAGTACTCTTTTGGCAATAACAACATGATTCGCCATATGCAACGGCGGCATCCTAACAACTATGCTGCGGCAGAGGTCCGAGAACTGACCAGAAACCCTCCCCAATCTTCACCCAGCACCTCCAAAAGAAAGCAACCCACTCCATCGGGTCCAGAGACAAGGGAGATGGTCCCAAACATACAAGCCCAGTTTGGACAATACAAAATCAGTTGTATATTTTGTGGTAAAATAATTACCTATGATGAGCAAAGCATAAAACTCATCAACCGTGCTGGTGACAACCACAATTGCCCCAAAAAACCTTAATTTTTTCCTGATTTTTTTTTGCTCCAGTTGAGCCGTTTACAATTTCCTGTTTTTGTTTCTCCCCATAAAAATAACAAAAAAAATATAAAATTGTTCATAAAAGCCAAAAAAAGTACAAAATGTTCAAAAAAACAATAAAAAAATATAAAACAACAAAAAGAAGAAAAAAAACAGTTCCTTTTAGAACTACCTTCAATTTATAAAAAAAGGCTACTTTTTTTCAAAACTCTGTCATTCTTTTTTCCCCATGGTACGCTCCCCGGTGCGCGTACCGGGCGCTCCCCCCACGGGGCCCTTTTACCTTTGTTCTCGATCCTACCGAGACACAAGATGGCGGCCGCTCCAGACTGTTTGGAATGTTGACAGACACCCGAGAGCCAATCAGCTTTCCGCGCGCGTACTCGCGTAGCGCGCTGGTACGTGCCCCGGTGCGCATACCGGGGCGCGCTTATAGATATATATATTTTTTTTAACCTAAATTACTCAAAATCCACTGGAGCACATATCTTGAGACATAGCAAAGGCACATCGGGCTACCAGTCCCTACAATTTTGGTGGAAATCCATTCAGCCGTTCGGGCTAAAAGTGAGTTTGACCGCCCTATGGAAATTAACATGGGGAAAACACGTTTTGGGACCCCCCTTTTATCTCGGCCCCCGCTTGAAAAATCCCCCTAAACTTTCAGGGAAGGAGCGGAGCTTCGCGCAGCAAATTTGAGGAAAATTTCAGGCAGATTCCTCAACCGGCGCCAAAGTTATTCTCAATAGAATGTTGCGAATTCCCTATACAAAATAATCCTAACTATAACTACCTACTGGCGACCGCCAGTAGGTAATATATATATATATTTATAATATTAAGGATTATATGATACTGTGTTTTCACTATTGTATCTAACTATGTGAGAATCCTTTATGGTACATGAATTTTGCTATGTTTTGCACAAGTATTTAACAATATAGATGTTTAAAATCCTGTCACCTAAATGAATTAATTCGGTGACCATATTACACTGTGTTGTATTGCACATTGATTGTTCCGCTTATAAGTCCGCTTTCTAGGTCTATGTATTACCATCCAATCAAAGCTAAGCACTGTCACTTTAAATAGTTCACCCTCACTTATGGTCGCTGTCATGTGAGCAAGGCACTGGAGTGCCGAAACCTCAAGGAACCGACAAGTGAATAAATTATTCTTCACCGCAAATCTAGTCCGTGCTTTGTGTTCCTGCGCATGCTGAGGGAGAGTTGCAGCGTGCTGGAAAACTTTGGTTGTTAATATATTTGGTCGCCGGGATCTACGCGACTATACACGAGACCCTCTCTAACAATGGAAACTCTGCAGGTCAACGCCATCACAAGTGGATTTCCACCCGGGTTTTACCTGGGCATCTTTGTCTTCTGGGAAGAAGAAAGCGTTTGACCCCTTCTATCGGTACAGCTGAACCGGAAGTAGTAGGAGCCTTCGGTAGTACCACGCCTGCAGCAAGACTGAGAGGCGGGAGACCCGAGACGAGCATCACGGCACCAAAAAAAAATACTGTATCTGGATTGAAGGCGGAGAGCTATATGGTAAAGTGGCAAGCAGCGTGAATGTTATATCTCAGGATTTCGGCTACTGTGACCACATAAACACTTCGCATTACTGCCATGTTGGCTTACAGCGTGAGGGAACGGGAGGCTCGAGTTAATACCCAGTGGCGGTCCGTCCATTATGGGCGTTGGGGCGTTGCCCCCCCCCCCCCGCGCTCAGCCTCAGCCCCAGCCCGTCTTTGAAGTGAATGAGTTCAAAGACGCCGGGCGAGGGCTCCGAGAAGAACTCAACTAACTGCATGATGCCAGACCGCCCTGAAGGGGGCGGGCGGTCTGCCGTCATTTGTCAGGCGTCTCAGGCTAGGGGGCATGCAGCAGCACCACAAGTGCGCATGAGTGGGGACGGAGGGCGAATTTTCGCACCGTGTCCACTCAGGCGCACTTGTGTTTTTGCTTGGTTGCGCATGCCCATTAGGAGCCCTTTGGCCTCCTAATGGGCGTGCTGCGGGCGAGAAGGCCTGTGCCCCCCTGGCGCCAGGATTGGCTGAGAGGGGCTGTGACTGTGAGCCTGTGACGTGATACATGTGAAGGGAGCAGAGCAGAGCCCAGAGGTGGCGCGGACCGGAACCAGGAGCAAGCAAGGTAAGGTACGAGACATTCTGTCTCTTTCCTGCACTGGTATACTTCACAAGTTCACATACTCCTATAGATTGTAATTAAAATGAGCCGTGTCCTCGTGCCCCTGTCAGAAGCAGCAGGCCTTTCTAGCGCCAGGCCACACACTCGTGCTACAGTACTACCCCCACGGTGACGGAAGGGCTGGCCCTGATAAACACAACCACATGGGGCCCCCGGTGTACAGTCATCAGTGGAGGTCAGGCGAAGCAAACGGGTTAGGGTTCACGCAAGGGCCTTGGCATGGCATGTCTGTACCAGTACGGAGTGAGCTGTGCGCTACATGGATCCCCCAGCTGCAGGACTCCGGGTATTCCTGTAACTTGGATTAATAATTAACACATTTCTGTCACCACCGCTCTCGTTTGTATTGTTACTTTCTAGGTATTCAGAATAGGTGTAATTTAATTTCTACTTAACTCATTTGATCGACTTCGGAAAGATGAAAGGCTGAGAGGAACCGGGAATCGAAGCAGTGGCATTCATGCCATCCCCGGATTCTAGCAAGGACTACATTATTAACTGAGCTATCTTCTCAGCTCATACGGACGTTGCAGGGATGTTGTGTTGTGTGTAGGGTTCCAGTGCTGAAGTAGTAGGAGACACAGCACCCCAGGGCAAGGAGTAGGAGGGGTGCAGAGGTCTGTGTATGTGGCCCAGTACTGGAACTTCAAGGTCCAGTTCTGCAGCAGCAGAAGGCACCGCAGGGCTGTATCAGTGCACCTGTAAGAGTGTGTGTGTGTTTTTCTTTGATTTTAAAGTGTTTTGTGCGAGCGTGCGTGCGTGTATGCATGAATGTTTGATGGGGAGTTTTGTAGTGAATGGATGTGTTTGTGTGTATGCGTGTGTGAAATTGAATACATTTCTTTGAGTGTTGTCTGGTGTGTATGTGTGTGTGTTGTCTGCAACGCGAGAGCATTTTACTCATTCACCCGGCAAAATCGGTAATAAAAAATACCTATGCGTCATGATTTATAACTTTTAGCGCAGGCGGCTTGAACAATCTGCCCCCAGAGAAAACAACAGATAACCATGGTCTGGCGTGCCTAGACCAACCGTTCTTTGCAAGGCTGCACTGACTATTCTTTGTAATACGTTCTCCTGTTAACCCAAAAACGGGGATTTTCTTACTTTGCCATTTATTTTTTTAGCACGATTCGCATTAAAGGGTCGTGTAATACGCGCCATTCGATCAGAAAGTGTCCTGGCACTATAAATTAATGATTCTTCATGATTTTGAAAGTTAATTATCAGACAAAAAGAGAGAGTAAAACTCGAGAAGCTTCGGGTTTGTGAAGGTGTGTGTATAATTTATATAGTTTCTAATTGATGCAGAATATGTTAATTTCTGATTTATTGTATTTAGAATGCTAGGCCCAGCAGAGTTCCCTACTGTACAAAGATCTTGACACGAAACGTTGCCTGCATATATTATTTTGACAAATTCCCGAATTAATACCCCTCTAATAAAACTTATGTCTTGTATTCTAGTAGTAGACCAGCTGCAGGGATATCTTACTGCTAATATGGCCGTGGTTGGATTTGATATAATTATGTGGAGAAATATGATGTGCGACCTGTAGACAGACAACGAAAATGTGATGGATGAGGAACATTTTAAATCCTGTACATCTGCACTGATGAATTTAATCCATCTGTGATTTCTAGAGCCTGCTACCCTTCCATACTTTCACTCTAGGCGCTTTATTGACCCTGTCTATTGTAATGCTGAATGCACTTCCTATCAACTAAAGGGCCGCCAGCATTGTTTCTTCTTCGCATGTTGTGTGCGCTTGTGATGATGAACATGTGAATGCCCGTTTTTGCAACAGTAACAGCTGCAATTTACAGCTCTCGGGGCCTCAGTCCCTCAGTAATTTCTCATTTCCATAGGGTCCCTCAGGGTCTCACTGGTAAAAAGCAAGCAAGTCCAAGCTACCCAGCCCTGCCAGAGTAATTGTACTAGCGGTTTCAATAACTCTTTTGAGACCGAGTTACCAGCAGGCAGGCCGCGTTTCAGAATCGAATAAAAGTAGTATTTTATCGATCCAACTAGCTGCTACCCACGCTGGTTACATGAGGTAAAACGCACGTACATGCCTAAGAGGAACCCGGGATTGTCTACAACGCGATGGTAGGAGTCCAATTAAAAACGCAATCTGAGCCCACAGTTAAATTAAACACTGCCCGGCGTCAACTATGTCAGCTCCTTGCCTGCTCTTGGCTGAAGGGACGTCTGGTTCTTTCCTGAGTCCTTGAACTTTTGGCTGTCACGCTGTCAGTCTTTAGTGTGCAACATTATGCGTCCCACTGCGCTCCCTCTCAAGGGTGCAGTATGCCAATCATTTTACGCCCCACTTCTTTCAAATGTCACCAGCCGCCACTGTTAATACCATGTTCTCTGAGGAACTCCCTGCTACATATACCGCTACACGTGACAAATCAGACACACACGGGGACACAAGCACCAACACGCTACATAACAAGATTAAAGCCCTGGAGAAAAAGTCTCGCCAAGAACAAAGTAAATGGTGGGAGGCGAGGTCCCTACAAAAATACATATAGGTCAATAGAATACCCAGGGGGCTCAGGATATTAACATCACCCACCTATGAAAACCCGAATCTGGATTTGATGCGGGAGTGGGCGGACAGCAATCTGAAGGCATCCAGATGTTTAGTACTGATCCTTATCAAGTACGCAGAAATCGACAGAGAAAAGCTCCTTGAAGAGATTGCAACAATTTACGAGGAGTTCAACGCATTGGAGGCATCTGAAGAAAAGACCAAACTTCTAACGGAAATGTCTACCCGATTGAAAAGAGAGGAAGAGAAAATAATTGAACGTAAAACCTATAAATTTGCAAGGGATAGACAAGACTACTCATTAGGGCAAATCTTCACTTTCTCAAGAAAGTATGACGGAGTGCGGAGGTCAACTGGAAGCGTGCAACAAAACTTACACGGCAAAAGAAATTACAAACGGGCACAACCTAATGCCGGTGATTCGACAGCCTCTGATTTTAGCTCGGAACCAGGAAGTGAAAATGAATCCGAGTTCAGGGGTACCAATGCCACAAGCAGGGGTAAAAAAAACATCTCCAGGTGAAGAGATTAGTTTTTTATGCGAGGAACGCCTCCGATCCCTAAGATCGAGAAAGAATTACAAAGAAAATGGAAAAACTATGCCCGCAGAAGGAGGAAGAGGGCGAGGGCAAAGTCAAGGGAACACGGATCAACAGAAGAGAAAAGGCAGGGGTCAGTGGTACAAGAAATAAACAGCAATGCCGAGCAAACGATAATAAATCTAACACCCATGGAATTGACTACCAAGGAGGAGAACATTCTGAGATTGGGTTTATCGTTTGCACCAAAGACCAATTTAAATTATGCAGCCACTCGTGTGGACTTCTACAAAGCGACCCGCAAGTTGAAATTAAAAAAGTACCATGAAATGCGACAAAGTGGGACAACCAGCGGAACCTATGATGCTGAACAAAATCCCTCATTGACCCAGGAACTGGATACTCTGTGGTCAAATGAGGGGGGCGATACCATCAGTCACAATACCAATGATAACAATGGTTCTGGCAATATGTCTCAAACTACCTTGATACCTAACAGGACGAACCTGAATAAGCCACTCACCCCATTTAAACCACCATCGACATTTTGCCCCATAATGCCCCGGGACGTAATCGATGTGTTCCATGAGAATTTGGTGAGCGACCTGAAGGAATTACATGGGAGGATCAGCAAAACAAAATACAGACATGATCAATTGACATGTGACTTTGAATCGTTGGTGGAAAGGTTTAAGAAGGATAATAAGGTGATTGTCCGCCCCAGTGACAAAGGGGGCAACATTGTACTTCAAACAAAAAATGACTATGACAAGGAGGCATTCAATCAACTCAACAATCGGGACCACTACGAAAGACTCAATGGGGATGAAGTTAAAAACATGCAGGGTGAATACCACCTTTTGTTACAAAAATGGAAGGCAATGAAACTTTTGAGTGATTCGGAGTACAAATACCTAAAAACAGATCACCCTGTGACACCTTCTTTGTACTTCATCCCGAAAGTCCTCAAGGACAGAAACAATCCCCCTGGCAGACCCATCATCTCGGCCAGGGGGAGTCTATTGGAAAGGACATCTATATATCTAGACCATTTCCTCCAGAGTCAAGTGAAATGATTAGACTCATACATCAAGGACATGGAAAATCAGCAATATACAGGTACGAGAGGGAGATTGGTTGATAGCCCTCGATGTCACTTCCCTCTACACAAGTATCCGCCACTCGGATGGTGTGGCAGCAGTACAGCACTACTTGGGGAGGAGGGATATGGAGTTTCATCAACACAATGACATGCTGATTTTAATGTTGAATCTTTTTTTTTTTTGGAGTCAAAATACATCACATGAGTAAGATACATTATTAGATTAATCTGGACATAAAAACAACAATTGATCAACAGAGTCATTAAATAAATACTTAAGGCCAATAATTGAAAAAGTGCATAAAACCATCAATATTCAGTTATAAAAAAGCCTATTTCAAATAAATATATCAAAATATTGTGCAAAGTAGCAATTCATACATTTATTGCGTTAATCTCCCTCCAATAAGTGACCGGGGCCCAAAACCTTCTTCCAAAGTCCCGTACTTTCACCCCCTTCCGCTCATATAGGCAGGTCTCAATATTATGTATTCCAAGAAACCTGGATAGCCACATTTGGAAGGACAGTGCGGCAGTATCCTTCCACCCCGCTGATATCAAAATCCTAAGGACAGCCACAGATATAAAGACCAGAGCTTCTTCTTCCTTGCCCAAATTTAAATTAGAGTCCGTGCCCAAGATCATCAGGGTAGGGGATAGATCGATCTTGTGACCTAGCAGCCCCTCCTAGAATTTTTCGATCTCATTCTTCACTGGGGTCAGGTGTCTGCAAATAAAAAACATATGCAGAAAGTCTGCTTGTGCCCCCCTACATCTTGGGCAATTATCATCTGCTCTAGCCCCCATGCAAATAATTTAGCTGGGGAATAGTATAAGTTAAACAGTGTTTTATAATGCTGGGCTCTTAAATTTGTGGCTCTAAATATCCTTTTGTTCAGTGCCAAGGCCAGGTCAACGTCTACATTTGGGTTTCCAAGTTTATTGGACCATGCTACCTCAGTCTTGTCAACATCATTGTGAATCTCTAAAAGAAGGATGTTATATATAGACTTAATTTTATTACATCCATTAGTCAATGCGTCCAAGAGGGGACTGTTACCTGGAGGTGGTGGTTTTGGTTTAATAGCCTTCAGGGAACGAGCCAGTTGGGTATAAACAAACCAAGAATTGTCTGGGATTCCAAAGTCCTTTTGTAAGGCCTCAAAGCTTATAATCCCATCCCCATCCATTAATTCCCGTAGGGTTTTAATACCCATCCCCCTCCAAATTTTTAGGGTCCTTTCTATCCCTAATCTTGAGAAGAGATTAAAAAATTACAAATATGGATATATGAATTAATTTTGGGGATATTACACAGATTTCTACTAGACTTCCATACCCTCCAAACACTATCGATGATCTTGTATCTCGCTTTTTTATAAAATCTTCGCTCTACCTCACATAGCATTATACCCAACGCCTTTCTTCCTAGCAATAGCTCAAAGATAGTGGGGGGCTGGTAAACTTCAGGTCTTGCATTATTAATAGGGGCGTCTGATTGGAAGAGTATCGTAATTTGTGTTAAAAGACAGGTCCAATGGTATAGCCTAAAGTTAGGAAGAGCTAATCCCCCCTTTCCCTTGGGAGAGAGAGGAGGTTTGTAGACCGCCTTATCTTACCATATTGCCAAATAAATTTAGTAAACACAGATTCCATATTCAGCATTATTTTTTCCTCAACAAATAGTGGTATGGCCCTGAAGAGATATAATATCTTTGGGAACATTGACATCTTGACTGCATTTATCCTTTCGATCAATGAAAGATGCAGGCCATCCCATCTTCTCAAATCAGTCTCTATTGATTTAATGAGTTGTAGATAATTTCCTTCCACTATTTTCTCTACTGCAGCATTAATTGTTACCCCCAAATATACTGCTGCATCCACATATCTAGAATCTGTCTTTACTATATTCTTTGTGCAAATAATCTGGGTCTTTGCTTCATTCAGTAAATATCCTGAATTAGCACCAAATTGTTTTGTCAGATCAACCTGAATTGCCATTGCCTGCTGGGGGTCGTTAGAAAATACAGCCAGATCGTCCACATAGGCTAATATTTTGTTTTCAAAACCATTAATTATCACTGGCTTTAGCCTGGGGTACCCCAATATAGCCTGAATGAGAGGGTCAATATATAGGGAGAAAAGAATTGGGGAGCACGGGCATCCTTGGCGTGTTCCTCTTTTTATAGAAAAAATATTAGATTTTTCACCCATGACCGTGACTCTGGCTACAGGATCATGATACATTGCTTTCAATGCTCCAATAGTTTTCTGCCCAAAGCCTCTTCCTAGCAGAATGTTCCAGAGATAGCTCCAAACCACACGGTCGAAAGCCTCTTCCGCGTCGAGCAGGATCATGGTGACCTCCCCCCGTGGCAGCATGGGCGTCGAATATAGCTATTGCTCTGCTTGTATGGTCCGTCGTGCCACGTCCGGGAACACACCCATGCTGCCAAGGAGAGACAAGGCCGCCTATAATCCTGCCCAGTCTCGAGGCCCATATTTTGGAGTATAGCTTAGTATCAGAATTAATCAGAGATCGGTCTATATGACCCCGGATTCTCACTAGGTTTCCCTTTTTTATAAAAGATGATATTTGTCTCTTTCCAAGAATCCGGGGTCCCTCCCGTATATACTATCCCATTAAAAAGATCTACTAACAGGCCTATGATTTCTGATTCAATGCATTTATATACCTCCAGGGGGAAGCCGTCGGGACCAGCGGCCTTCCCTGGGGCTAACTCCAGGAGGGCGGCTTTAACTTCCAATGCGGTAATGTCCCTGTCTAATTCCTCTTGGAGAGAGGCATCAAGGTGTGGGCCTACATCCTCTAAGTTTGTCTGTTGTTCCCCATCCATTATTTCCTCATCATATAGACTTTGATAGAAGTCTCTAAAAACACGCAAAATATCTTTGGTTTCTGTATATTCTCTGCCCCTTTCTACTATCTTCTTAATAGTGTTTTTAGACCGCTCTTGCCGAAGTCGAAGGGCCAGGGCTCTACCAGCATGTTCGCCAGTTTCGTATCGATTAGCTCTTGTAGCTTGGTATTCTTCCATCGCCTTCTGAGTAGTCATTTTCTGAAGGTCTGCCTTAATAGTCATAAGTGCTTTATGGCTATTACTACCATCCCCACCCGAGGCAATAACCTTAACATGCTCTTCTTCTATAGTTGTAAGTCTCTCTAATAGTTTCAATTCGGCCTTTCTATCATAGTTCCTTAGTTTTGTTGAATAGCTGATGGTTTCCCCTCTCATAGCCGCTTTAAAGGAGTCCCATACTATATTCCGGGAGGAGCTATATCTATTAGCAGAGAAGAAGTCATCGGACCAGCTCTTGATATGGGCGATAAATCTGACATCCTCCAGTAGTCTCCTCTCAAAGGACCATGGGGGTCTAGCTCTTCTACAATAGTTCCTCTGATATATGATTACTAAGGGATTGTGATCCGAAAGCACCCTCGGTAATTTAGTTATAGCTACTCTATTAATCTCTGATGAGGAAATAAACAAATAATCCTGCCTAGAGTGCTTCTGAGCTGGGTTTGAAAAGTAGGTAAAACCAGAATTAAGAGACTCCTTGGCACCCCAAATATCCACTAAGTCTATTGATTCCATCAGAGCTTTAATTGCCCTATAGACCCGTGGCTTCCGACCAGTATAATTTGCGTTGTCCTCCCAACTAGCTGAGAAATTCAGGTCTCCACAAACTATTACAGGTGCCACCCAGCCAACCAATTCAATCTCTAGGAAATCAAAGATCTCAGGGTCATCGCCATTCGAGCCATAAATTACGCAAACGGTAAAGCCTAATTCCAGCTCTGCAATCACCCATCTACCGCAACTATCTGCTTTTACCTTTTTAACACCTCCCAGAGACTTCCTTACCAGAATGGCAACCCCTCTAATCATTGAAGTTTGTAGTGAGCAGGCGGCCAGGTCAAACCCATTCACTAACAAAAGGTTCCTTTTTGCCCATGGGAGGTGAGTCTCTTGGAGACATAACACATCAATTTTATTAAACTTAGCAAAGTAGGCCAGCCTTTGTCTTTTCCTCCAATCGTTTAACCCCCCGTATTCACTGTACATATTTTAATGTCTGACATCTTTACTTTTAATTTGACATACCATCCTGTTCTGCCACTTGATCCTGTTATTCATTCTCAACTGCTCCCTATGTCCGGATATACTCAAAGCCGTAACGATGCACTTTGAACTCCATTTTTCATCTTTTTTCATTTTTCCACCCCCCTCCGCCCCCCCCCACCCCCCCACCCTCCCTTCCTTCCACCCAACCCCCCTGCTCGCCCACCCACACTGTGAGGCGCACAACTCTAGTTTGTGCATGTGATGGACACACAGTTGCGATGAGGATATCAAACACCTTACTTAATTACAAAACACCCAGAAAAAAAAACAGAAAAGGATAAAGAAAACCAAACTTAAGCAACAGCAATCTAAGCATTAGCACACATGAGGACTCTGTCCATTAGGCTACAGAAAAATAGATACTATACATGACTATTTATCAAGGCTGTCCAGATACTCCAATTTCAGATGAGAAATATATTGTTTTCCCTTCATTAATGATTTTTAGCTGGGCTGGATTTATTAGATACGCTTGGAGTTTTCTATCTTGAAAGGGCTTTTTTAGCCCCCTTAGACGCCAACGTCTTTTTACTGTCACATGGCAGAAGTCCGGGCGGACAAAAAAGGATACCCCATCGCAGTTCTTCCTGGCATCAGGTCTAGCCCTTTCTGAGATTGCCTGGCGAAGTATAAAATTGCCCAGAAATATCAGCACCGCCCTAGGTTTATCCCCCTCTTTAGCATTTCTTCTTAGTTTGAAGGGGTTGCGGTGCACTCTTTGTATCTCCTTTGACCAATCCCAACCGGACAGTTCGGGGATAGCCTGCTGGAAGAGTTTGATAGTGTACGCTCGGATATCTGACCCTTCTGTTCCCTCGGGAATTCCTAGGACTCTCAGATTGTTTCTCCGGAGCCTATTCTCCATCTCCTCCAGCTTCGACTGCATATCTATCACTTGGGAGCTCTGGGCAGCTACTTTGGATGTGGCCGCTGCCATCTCAGTCTCTGTTGCAACCACCCTCTCTTCTAGATTTGATACTCTGTCCCCAGTGGTAGCACATGCCTTAGAAAGCTTCCGTACTACTCCCTGCATTTTTCTCATTGCAGCCTGTGATTTCCGACTGTCCTGGCGTGTTTCTTCACAATGTGCTAATATCTCCTGATGTATTGTCTCAAGTAGTGACATTTGAGCCTTTTCTATCAAGGGGCTGCCTAATAGGGGCTGAGCAGAGGAATGATCCCAACTTAGCTCCTGTTGCTCCAACTCTTGACCCCAAACAGCTTTCTTTGCCTTCATGGCTGTGGCCGGCGCATTATCCTCCGGGTCAGTGTCCGTCTCAATACAGGAGCTATGTTCCTCTTCATCTTCGGACCGCTCACCCCCATCGGAGACAGAGAAGAAGGCTTCGCTTGGGTCATTTTCTTTGTCGCCTCCGATCCCTCCTGTTGCCCCGTTTGACATTAGTTCCTCTTTAGCTACAGGGGGATTTAAGGAGTCAATTGCCTCCCCTTCAGCGTTAATAGTATCCTCCCTAGTATTTTTGGCCTGAGGGTGCTGAGTATTTATATCCTGCTCCTGAGCCGGTGGAGTATCAGTAGCTATCAAGTTTTCATTTTTTAAAGGTAAACGTACAGGATTTGCCGCCTCTACCTCTGCCTCTGCTTTATTTTCAGTTGTCAAAGTTATTTCTTCCGGCATTTGGATCAGGGGGGGATACAATGGGCTCCCAACTCGTGAGCTACATCAGGGGCATTGCTGTCTCCCGTGTCTTTAACCCCCTTCTCCTTACCCGCTTTCACCAGCAGTTCCAGAACTGACGCCGTTGCCAGCCAGGTCTTAGGTGTTTTCATCGCCGCATGAGACGTCCGGGGCTGCATTACCAGCTTCCTCCTTCTGCATTTTCTTCCTGCTCGCGGATTTTGGGCCCTGATTCAATTTCGGTGCCATTCCAAGCTGGGCTCTCTGCGGACGATATCTCTCTTGTTGACCTGCACGGCTATAACGCCGTTCACCGCTCTGCTCCGCCTCTCCCTACTCCTGCGGCTCCCCTCTGAACTCCGCGTTCGGTTTCGGCTCTGCGGCTGACCTCGCTGCTTCTCTTCACTCCTGCGGCTTCCCTCTGAACTCCGCGTTTGGCTTCGACTCCGCGGCTGACTCTGCCTTCTTCCAGAAGCGTAGCGGGCGAAAGTGAGGGACATCAACGCTTGCCGGACTGCCCTCAGCAGCAGCCTCGATACTCCAATGTGAGTGAGAACCAACATCTCTTCCAAGCAGCCGGTAAAACGCCAAACCGCTACTTACAAGTGTGTTACACGCCGAAACATCAAACCGCCATGTGCGCTGCTTAGATTGAATTTCTGGGCTACAAAGCGGACCGTGTCCTCATCGCTGCACTGCTCCGGCCACTCAAGCGGCCGCCATCTTGCCTCGGGCCCATGCTGTTAATGTTGAATTTTTGCCTCAAACATAATATATTTATTTTTAATAGTCTAATATACAGGCAGTTGCAGGGTGTGGCTATGGGGGCCAGTTTTTCCCCAAGCTTCGCGTGTCTCCACATGGGAGCTTGGGAGGAACTGGTCCTCCATACACGTTTCCAACACGAAATGAAGAATCATGTCATTAGTTGGCATAGGTTCATAGATGATTTGTTCATGGTATGGAGGGGAGACAAGGAAGAGGCTCTGGGATTCATCGATCGCCTCAATGATAATGAACCTCAACATTCATTTTACAGCTGAGTTGAGCCAGTACCAGGTCCCTTTCCTAGACACATTAGTGTATATACAGAACAACAAACTTGAGACCAAACTGTACCGAAAACGTACAGCTGGAAACACCACACTCTATGCAGGAAGTACACACCCACACCACCTCATAATGAGTATCCCATATGGCGAGATGCTTCGCCTCCGCAGGTTGTGCAGCAATGAGCAGGATTTAATGGAAGCTCAAGCTGCTAGCGCTGTGAGATACGCTACAGAGTTAATGCCCTTCCTGTTTTGAGACAGAGCAAATCAGCCGGTCACAATGTTAAATTGTTAAAACTTAGTAAATGTGCCTATTCAAACAAGTAGGCGGGAGGGTCTTGATAGTGACTTGAGTTCCGGTATTCCAAATTTAAAAAGGCGATGAGTTGATAAATACTAGGATTATTTAGTAAGATTCAACTCTCGCGAAAGAAACGCGTATTCATTAAAACTCCAATCCAAACTGAGATAAATAATAGCGACAACATCTTGGACCTAAAAGTATAGTTAGCAAAAGAAGCACATAATGCTTAGAGGATAAAATGAGCTGAAATTTTATAGTAATAGAATTAAATGAATAAATAAAAAGAGATAATAGGGAATTATCCATACCCCAACAGAAGTCTCTTGATACCACGAGGAGTTCCCGATATCGAGAAACAGCTGACGAGGCAAACACAGCACGCGGCTACAGCAATTGACAAAGCTTCCTCTCTTGGTGAGTCCTAATGGAAAGGCATAATCTCCTAAAACCTAGGTTAATTGACGTATAAGGGTTTTAGTGAGCCTCCTTTCATGTTTATTTTGCAGATTAACACTACTTATAAAAGGTGGGACCTCTGACACAGCACGGATTTCATCAGTTTGGCTACAAGGTAAATTCATATGTAACTGTGTTCAAATAAACACAATATGAGCACAACCATGTATACTTTTTGAGATGAATTTAAAAATACCCCCTTGTGTTTTTGATTTTATAGAAATTACCAAACACAACTAGACCCAGCCTTATTATGTTGGCAAGTCGTTGTCTTAAGTGTGGACCTATATTAGGAAACCATCTTAATATCTGATCTCAGTAATTAATACCTGAGCACGATACAGAAAAACTGTTTTGAGGTAAGAGCATTACCTTACTGATTACCCTATTCAGCAGATAATCACGTATTAGCACCTTATTATTTTTTGCGTGCTTATCTTAAATGAAATTTTCTAATAGCTAGACATCCCGCTTGCTTACTGGTACAACCACCAATATAAAATAGAAGATGCATTTCATATATACGACCAAAGTGTAATAGACAGGTCCCATTGAATAGTATGTATTTGTAATGTTATTCTTCCTTACAATCTTGATAAAACCTAAACAACAAGAATATCTAGGAAGGTATATTGTGAATATAGAGCTTCTTTGCACTAACTTTTCTTAATATGCAAATGTATAGTCAGGTTTTTTATATCTATGTGTAAACACTTCATTAACATTGTCAGTACTGTTTAAGTAATTCTGTGTTTCCTTATAGAAACTGTCCTGAAGAAGGTTTTTAACCGAAACGCCGCGTCGACTTTTAATCTCAACATTTTTTTAAACATTTGTTCGGTATTTTTCTTTCTGATCGACTTTTAATTATGTAATAGACTGTGTACTGTGTACTGACTTCTGGTAATCTCTCTGGATATTACCTGACAATTGTGAAGAATTTTTTTTTAATTCACTATCAAATGTAATAAAATCATGTGAAATTTTATGCAAGATGTATCCCGTGTAGTATTGTAAGAAGCTGTTTAAGTTGAAATTGCTGTGATTGTGTTTTGGTTTTACAGAAACGTCTTAAATTGATCTAAATCTACTGGTAGAGACTTGGTGGTTGTACAGTATTATTGCGCAGTGGGTGTTAGAACTTTTCATTGATTAACCCCATGGGGGTCTTCAACCGTAGGGACTCCTCTACCGTTTTCAAGTCTATTCCCCTGGTCCTTGAACCTTCAAATTAGGGGTCCTCCTATACTTTCGTAATAAAATAGGATCTACTTGATCCTAGGAAAGACCGTAGGGGATTCTATGACTATTTGGAATAAGCTACTAATATCGCCCCCATGACTCTTAAAGATATTGATATTTTGTTTGGCTATGTCTTCCCTCAGGAAATATGGGATGAGGTGAGATGGAATGACCATGCACAACTGAACATAGTTTTGGCTACTCTACAGCGCGATGATAGAAACAGACATGCAGGAGATTTGCCCTGCAAAGTATTTTATGATTGCCTCAGCAATTGATTGGAAGATGGCAATTGATTTTTCCCATAGAAAAGATTGATTGGGATAAATTGACTGAATGTAAGCAAAAAGAGAGTGAGTATGAAACAGACTTATTTAGTAGACTTGAAGAAACGTTCAAGGCTCACAGTGGGCAGGATCTAGCAACAGTGACAGGGCAACGCATATTTGCCATTCTGTTTGTTAACAATTTATTCAATGATTTAGGAGACAATATAAAGACATATAAGAGTATGTGGACAGCAAAGAGTCCAACTGTAATCTTAACTATGGCTTGCTGTTACGAGAATAAAAGAAAAGCTGAGAAGGTGAAAAAAAGATAAGAAACTTTGAGTTAAAAACTAAAGCACTGATGCAGCAGGCAAATCCAAAAAGAGATAGATTGCAGGTATATGGAAGCAGTATGAGGGCAAGGGTAAGTAGTAGAGGGAGGGACCGAGCACAATCAGCTCAGCTGCCAAAGAGGACTGAGATCGGATATAACTCGAGTGCCTATTGTTTTCTATAAGGGCACTGGAAGAGTGAATAACCTTTTGTTCAGGAAGAGGACAAGGGCTACAAACAGAAATAATGAGTGAAAGGGACAGAGGCAGAGGACAGACAAGGATAGAAAATGTAGGACTTTCTACCAGTGCTAATTGTTTTGATGGTCCTAATAAAGCTTTTCGCGCACAAGATTACTTGGGAAATGAGGATTATTAGGGTTGGACCAAATAGAGAGCCCCAAGAGAGAGAGAGGAGCGAGTACCACTACCTGTAGGCCAGTCTGGTCCATATGTCAAAATGACAGTTGATGGTGAAGAGCATAAGCTTCTAATAGATACAGGCGCTACTAATACCTCTATTTCCCACCTCTCGCTCCTTCATGCATCTCTCTCGGGAAAAATAGATACGTGTCTGGGATTCTTTAATATTGTTGTGACAAGCCCCATATCCAAACCACTTGATTTTACTATTGGCCCACTTACAGGACAAATTCCATTCGAATTAATTGAAAAACGCTCCTTAATTTTCTGGGATAGAAACCGTTAAAAATGATATATGCCACCATATATTGTTCACCAGATGGCGTATACCTGACATGTAAAAAGATGCTCTAACTAAAAACTACATGGTGACACCGAAAAATGGTTTGCCCCAAGACTTATTGTCTATAGATCCAAAATGATGGGCCACAGGACTGAATGACACTGGTTATATGCAGATAGACCCAGTTCACATAAAAGTGAGCATTAATGCTGTGCTGCAGTGCACACTTTAATACAATATATCAAAGGAAGATGAAGAGGGACTAAAAGAGGTTATACTGGATTTATTGGATAAATGAATATTACAAGGTGTGTCTGGAAATGGTGTTACAGTCTTATTTTACCAGTGGTCAAAAGAGATGATGGAACAGGACAAATTAATTATCCTATGGAAGTTGATTTGCGAGACATTAACAAAATAATTCAGCCTCAGTATCCGGTGATCCCAGATATTACCGCAATGTTTTCTTCTATCCCAGCTAATACAAAATGGTTTACTGTAATAGATCTCAATAACGCGTTTTTCAGTATCCTCATTCATGAAGATAGCCAATATTTGTTTGGCTTCAGTTTTCAAGGTAAATCTTATGTTTTCTGTCGTGAACATCAAGGGTATACCGAAATTTCAAGTATTTATAGCCAAGCACTAGATAATTGTATACTACCAGCAGGAACAACGTTACTATAATATGAAAATGACTTACTAATAACAGCAGAATGTGAAGAGAATTGCAAGAACGCTTCACATAAAGTACATTCTTTGATTCCTTCAAACAGACATAAGGTCCGGTAGCAAGAGGCCTACCAAACTGCCTCTGAAATATCGCTGCAACAGCAACTGCTTTAAAACAGGCTGATTCAATTATTTTGGCACATGAGGCCACATTACATGTACCTCATTCATTTGAGATACTATTGAATAGATCAGAAGCGCAACATTTAACTAATGCCAGATTGCCGCAATATGAACTGATGCCTCCAAATGTCACCCTGGAATTATGTAACACAAGAAATGCAGCCCCTCTGAGGCCTCTTCCTTTGGAACAGGGAGATGTACAACATGACTATGTGATTGCTACTGAAACTGAGACAAAGGGTGAAGTGGACCTGGTGGATGTAGCAATGTCAATTGTTGATGGCACTTTATTTGTAGATGGTTCTTGTCTAAAGAAACTGAATGGGACTATCTCAGCTACCTATGTGATTACCACCAATTATCCTGTAGTTGAGACATGTAGATTATAACAAACATCAGAGCAGGCTGCAGAGTTGATAGCCCTGACTAGAGCATGTGAATTGTCAGAAGGATTAAAGATAAACATATACACTGCTAGTTAGTACGCATTTGTCATGGCCCACAATTGTGGCTACCTTAGGGCCAAAAGAGGATTTATTAGCTCTACTGGGGCTAAGATACAACATGTACATCCTATTTCTAAGCTTTTGAATGCGATCACTCTTTCGACAAGATTAGCTATCATTAAATACAGTGCACACAAGAAAGTAACAGATGAGGTGGGCAAGGAAGTGCTTTTGCAGATGACATAGCATGAGTTACAGCTTTGACTGAACAGTCGCTGATATATGTGATAGGGAGGACTGATGATGAAAAATTAGTATGAACCTTATGCAAAGGTGAAGGAAGTACATAATTTGGCAGGTGTGAAAGAGAAGAAAAAGTGGCAGGAAAAAGGCTATGTGTTTGACCAACACTATTAGGCATGGATGGAAGGTCCAATTGTAAATGGATGAATTCTACCACGCAGTTTTGTTTTGCCTTTGGACCAAATGATACTTGGGCCAGCTCATGTAGGAGCGGATGGTATAGTAAACATAATTTAAAGAATATGGGAAAACAATACGATCAGAAAGGTGGCTTCAATTTTTTGTTAAACTGGATCGTATGTGGTCATCATAATGTGGGGAAATGAATTGCAGTACCAACAGGTAATTTTCACATGCCAGAGTATCCCTTTGAATGCTTGCAGATGGATTTTATAAAGCTGTCTCCATGCAATGGGAAGTGTTATGTACTGATTGTAATATGCAGTTTTATTAATTGGGTTGAGGCCTTCCCTTAGAAAGATAACATAGCTTTGAGTACGGAAAGGTCCTATTGAAGGAATATTTTCCAAGGTTTGGCTTGCCCCGGAGCATTTGGAGTGATAATCAAGTACATTTTTCAAATGAAATGATCGATTTGGTGTGTAAAGGTTTGGGAATAAGGCAGAAATTTCATTCAGTTTATTACTCTACAGCTGCAGGGTTAGTTGAACGGTGTAACAGAACACTGAAGAACAAGTTGTCAAAATTATGTGCATCTAGTGAACTATGTTGGGTGGATGCCTTGCCCTTAGCCTTGTTCTCCATGAGAACGACTATAACAGCAAAGAATAGATCATCACCTTATAAATTAGTGATGGGTTGGCCAGCCAATGTCCATGGGCTTGTATCTCCATCAAGACTGCGTGATATGCCACATCTTGTATCGGTGGGATATTGTAAAGAATAAACTAACAAACTATCTGAAATTTACCAACAGGTCAGAGACACCTGGTCCCCACCACTGGAAGGACTAGTGCATAGCATCAAGCATGGAGACTGGGTGCTGACTAGGAACTTCTTGAGAAAGAACAGTTTGCAAACACGGTGGAAAGGCCCTGTCCAGGTCTTGCTGACAATCCAGACTGCAGTACAGTGCGAGGGAAACACAAATTGGGTACACCTGTTCCATGTTACGAGGGCACCACCATTGTGGCAGGAGCAGCGTTTAGAAGGAGGTGGTTTAGGATATAAACAAATGAACATCTCACAAAAATGCAGGGTATGTATGAAACTACCAGCACACATTGCAACAGGTATGCTTTTTCTGTTTCTGTCATTAGCTTATAATGATTCCTGTTTTATTCTTTTTCGAACAGTAGTGCAGTAGTACATTATAGACAGAATAGATTTCATGCCCGATTTTAGGGATAACATTATGGTCTCTGCATCCTTATAAGAGCTTTTTTTTTAAAAACTCCTTTATGTCCTATCGATATGGTGAATTCCTGACTAGAATGAATGCTACTGTTCTACCCACTGATTCAAGAATGTCATCCCTACCATCTATTCAGGTAACTATTTCACCTGGGAACATATGTCTACAATCTAATGGTTCCCTGTTTTTGGGTAATAGTGTTTGCAAGGTAAATGCTTCAATGGCTAGTGGCTGTCATATTCATCATGTCCTCCCACCAGGTGAAGGTATATATTTTATATATGGTTCCATGGCTAAACCATGGTTGCCACCAGGGTAGGGGGAATCCTGTTATTAGGATTGTCTCTTCCCCACATTTGAGCAACTCCTTCTGACCTTGGGTTTGCTCAATTACAGAGTTCTCTTGGTCATCACAAAAGAGATAGCTCAAACATGTTCTCAATAAATCAAACAGATACTGCTGGACAGGAGACTTATGACTTTGGGTTAGAAATACTACCTATACTTGGGATAGCTATAAATTCCCGTCGGATTAGGAGATTGGGACAGTTATTGGAGGCCACAATAAACAAAACAATGTCAGCATTAGCTAATATAACAGTAGAATTTACTGCTATGACGTCTGTGGTTATACAAAACCGCATGAGTCTTGACATGCTATTTGCAAAATGTGGAGGTCTATGTAGGGTTTTGCATACCGAATGTAGTATTTTTATACAAAACAATTCTAAAAACATACAACAGGCTATTGAGAACATGCATAAAATAGCCCCAACAAGTATGTGTATTTGCTAATGAAGATATTTCCTCCCTTTGGGATCGTATTACTGCTTTTTTTACTAGTTGGGGTTGGAAATGATTGATGATAGTGGCTATAATAGGAAGTATGGTGTTAGGATGTTGCTTGTGTGCACAATGCTTACCAATGTGCTGTGGTATACTGGCAACAATTTGCCGCCCCTCTCCAATACTAAAGCGGCAGACAAATGCAGCAATGGTTCAACGAGAGGAATTCTTTATGTTAATGCAAATAAATGATAAGTTATTCTCCAGCAAAAAATTGAGAACAAAACAACTAAGCGCACCCTGATGTTTTGGGTTAAATGATACTGCAATGTTCAAAACTAATGTTCTACGGGTCGATTGTGATAACATATTTTTATTCGTAATTTTGAACATCAGTTCTTCCATTTTGTTTTCTCCTAAGATATTGAATCACAAACTTTGGTGCATTTCTAACATGTTTCGAGTCAACACAGACTTGTTTTTGCTCATGTCTTTACACATCTGGTGTTGACATACTTGCTCTTTACCTGTCTGAGGCTAATCTATCAAAGTTTAAACTTAATTGTTCAATTGTCTGTCTATGTAAGAGAAGGATCAGGCAATATTCACTTGTAACGTTTATACCCATTTGTTCGATTGTCTACCAAGGTATTAAGGAACCAGCAATGTCCACTGATAATGTTTGAGCTCATTTGTTCTATTGTCTATCAGGATTTGAGAATCTTCAACAAACCTTAACCTTGTTGCCTAGTTAGGGTTTGTTCCTTCTGAAAATATTTTGTGCATCCCCAGCTCGTCCCACATATATAAATATCCTCAGTTCAGTTCAGTTTTCCACAGGACCATAACTTTTTTTGTATTCTGGATCTTCAATAAATATCACGGTGTGCAATGCAGTGTTGTGATTGGTCTGAGCACTTTGACACGGCGCTCAGCCATGGGCTGGAGGGGTGGGCATGTTCTCCATGGAGGTTGTAATGCAGCCTGCATGGAGAGCGGGAAAGTGCGCATGACTGGTATGGGCAGCCCGAGAGGGCTGACCAAACCGTCATTGCGCACTTTGGAGTGGGCAAACCACTCCTTCCCTGTCCCGCTTTGCTCTGTGAGCAGAGCAGCCCCGCCCACCTGCAAAGGAGCAGGACACGTCAGGAAACATAAAATGATAATAACTTAAAAGTTCTTATCATTTTATGTTTCTCTTCTTCACACTGCTTAACCCCTCCCCTGCTGATGACGGAACCGCTCCGTCATCAGATGCGGTGGCGCTGTGCTGATGACGGAGCGGTTCCGTCATGGCCCACCCGTCGCTCATGTGCGGCGCGAGTTCCGCGCCTGCGCTGAGCGTTCTATTGAGCGGGCGGGGCCATGACGGATCGCTCCGTCACAAGCACAGCGCAACCGACGCTGGTGATGGAGCGGTTCCGTCACCAGCATGCGCCCGCCGCTCTCCCGCCCCGCCCCCTTAGCACTGCGGCGGAATAGCCGCCGCAGCGAAGGGGTTAAAAGCAGTGGGGAACGCGCCTCTGCCATAGCGGCACCTGTCTTTAACACAGTTACCAGAGACCTAAATGAAATGACAGAATTACACAGATTATAATTCAAAACAATGAGAATGCTTTATAATATGTCAAAAACCTGTCTAGATATACATACCATCAACAATGAACTGGAAGAAGCATGCCATATTGAATCAAAAATTACCCCCACAAATATATAATCCATGTAAGGAAGTGAAGTCTCTGTAAAAAGCCTTAAGAAAATGCACACTGGAATTTAAAATATAAAACTATTGGAAAGAGTTGGAGAGCCTTTCAGTACACAGAGCAGAGTGGAACAGAATAAAATAATTTGAAGAATCCAATAACATGGAACAACAACAGGTACAAATCCTACAATAATCAGGATGTTGTGAATCTGAAATATATTCGGCTACATAAGTCTGTAAATTACAAACTACATTTCCTAATAGTTAGAAATTCCAGATGTAGCTGAAGAAACACCCAGTGAGATAAAACCCTTCAAGTAAGTTAGATACGCCAATATCTATGCAATAACGTTATAACTTGCACACAATCAGAAGTCGGTTGAGTCAGCTGTCTGAATTTTAGAGATAATGCACAGTGAAGTAAGTAACAATGCAACACGTCAAGTTAATATACTGTGAGGCACTTGGTTTAAGAACAACACGAACGTGTAAACAATGAGTTCAAATAACAATGTAGCAGGATTTCGAACACATGTATAAGCAGCGCAAGCATGTGGTAAATGGTAACAGATACCATTTAATGAGCTAGTCCAACAGTAAAACGACCTAAGCCCATAGCATCATGCCGCAAATGCGAAGGAGCCGCAACAAATTAGAATAAGGCTCACATGTATACAGTGGGCTTATGCAAGCAGTTGAAAAGTAGCAGGAACAGGTCATAACGAAACAAAGAAACAATGGAGCAAGATTGGTATGCCTGTACAAACAGAGTAAGCGAGTGGCTAATTAAAAAAAAGTTCCAGAGTTCATAGCCTCATGCCGTACGTGCGAACGAGTAGAAATAAATCCTAAAAAAGTAGGTGACCAAATTTCTGAAATTTCACGGACAGTCCGTGATTTGGACCTCACGTCCGTTGTCCATGACGATCCCTTACAGCAGTAGTTTTGGGCATTGCAGGGAGCAGCGCTGTTCCCCTGCAAGAAGCTTCAACTCCCTGGCGGGGGGCCTCGCACTCATCCTCTGAGCACAAGAGCAGCCGCACCTGGCCTATTGTCATTCTGTATGCGGACTGATGATTGTCAATTACAGAATGACTTTGGGCCAGCCTTGGTCTAGGGCAGGGCATTCTGTCAGATAAAAGAAATGTACAAAACAAAGGTACAAAAACGCACATGCTGCTATGTGCTAGTTCATGACGAGTCGCCGTGGAAGAAGTTACAAAGAAGAGGTTACAGTTCTTTTCTGTCTCATCATTTCAGAGCTGAATCATTATCAATATTAAATACAAGGAAGCCATAGTTGCTGCTTTTTCATTTTATGCAGCTAACACCCATTGACAAAGCCAATAGGCATGGCTTGTTGTAGGTGTAATGTTGCTGGATGCAATGACAGAAATAGCAAAGTACCAGTCTGGCAGCACACTATGCTAAGCACAAATTTTTAGCTTAGGTGTTTTAAGCGAAACCTTTAATTACATTAGACACGTCCCTTGGAGAGACCCCCACCAACCCCAGTTTTTCATCCAAACTTAAAGCACTGGAAACAACACCATGTCACAGTCACCTCACGTCCTCACACTGTGCATCATGCATGACTCATGACTTCCAAGATTGCAGATTGCCTATGTGCAGGGGCATAATGAACATTCCCCCGCCCCCGCCCCACCCCTTGCTTTTTTGCTTTAGGAATTACAGCGAGGGTGACATTCTTGATGGGCCTCTTCTCTCTGCAACTCTGCAGACAAAGGCTTAGCTCGTAATTAATGTGAAACGGTTGGTGAGTAAGTAAGTGAAGGAATGGGTGAATGGCTGGATGGATTAGTGAATGGATGAGTGAAAAGGTGAATGGCTGGATAATGAGAGAAAGGCTGCATGAGTGAGTGAGTGGAAGGATTGATGAGGGTAAATAGATGGATGTATGGGTGGAATGGAAGATGGATGGGTAAAAGGGTGGATGGATGAGTGGGAGGGTGGATGGATGAGTGAAAGGATGGATGATGGGCAAGTGAATGGGTGGATGGATGAGTGAAATTATGGATGGATTGATAAATTGATAAGTGAAAGAGTAAATGGATGGAGGAGTGAGTGAAAGGGAGGGTAGATGGACAAAAGGATGGATAGATGAGTGAAAGGGTGGATGGGTGAGAGAAAGGATGGATGGATGAGTGAAAGGATGGATGAGTGATAGGGTCAATGGATGGATACATGAGTAGGATGAGTAGGTGGATGGGTGAAGGGTGGATGGAAGGATGGAAGGCTAAGTGAAAGGGGAATGGGGAGAGAAAGTGAGGATGGATGGATGAATGAAAGTATGGATAGATGATGGTCAGAGTGGATGGACAATTTGGTGCATGGATGAGTGAAAATAAGAACGTAAAGATGGATGAGTGAAAGAATGCATATATGAGTGAAAGGGAGGGAGGAAAGCTGCAAGAAAGGATGGATGGATGAGTGAAAGGGTGAATGGGTGGACAGGTGAGTGACTGGGTGGATGGATGAGTAAGTGAAAGAATGGCTGGATGAGTGAAAGGGTAAATGATTGGAGGGATTAGTGAGTGGATGGATGGGTGAAAGAGTGGATGGATGAGTGAAAGGATGGATTGAGTGAAAGGGTAAATGGTTGGATGGATGAGCGAATGGATGGATGGGTGGAAAAGTGGATGGATGGGTGAAGATGGATTGGATAAACGGGTGGATGGATGAAGGATAGATGAGTGAAAGGGTGGATGGAGGGATGGATGAGTGAAATAATGGATGGAAGGATAGATGATGAATAAGTTTGGTGCAAATGGTTCAATAGGTTTGGATATGGATGAGCACACAGATGGAAGGACAGAAGGAATGGTGAAAGACTGAATGGTGGATGAAATAATGAATGGATGACAGAATGGAAATGTGAAATAGTGGATATCAGGGGGTTGATGGAAGGATGAATGGTTAGATCCTTGAACAAGAAAGCTCTTCTGGGGAGGGTTGTGATGACATACTTTGCTTTCTTGGTGCCATAAGAGCTTTAGTTCAAAGTGGGAGGTATTTTAATTTTCTGGCTAATCCCTTGTTTGTGTGTGACCATTTTGTATTTGCTGTGTGCTTATGTGTGGAATCTATACATCCTGCATATCACATTTTGAGTGACACCCAACTGCTACTTGAATGTTACACTAGTAATTGTAAATGCTTGCATGTTTTGTTTTAGGTATAAGGTTTTAGGGAGAGCCTCGTAGTTCCATGAGCTGTGCTTGAGATTTATATTGTATTTGTAGCAATAGGCAAGGCATAAGAACATTGTGTAATAATGTATCCAAAGTGCCTTCTTTAAGAAAGCTGCAGGGAAAATCACCTTTTGTGGTTCCGTGATTCCGAAATGGGTTCGATAGTGTTGAAAGCCGATTTATAAAGATCGTCGGAAATGGACGATTTTGGTCTCTACAGACCGCAAATGACGAGTGTAGCATGTCTGAGTGTTTTCGTATGAATCGATATAGGAGAACACTCTGCATTTAAGGATTTAGTTTGAACCCTCGGGTTCCATTTTGTAATATGGCAGCCATCTTGTATGGTTGCCCTAACATAGGCCCTATGATCGTGGCCGAACGAGTACTTGACAGCGAACGCTTTAGCTGACTCTTGGTTGACCTGGCCGAACTGACTTTTCCCCTGGGGCGAATCCTGCTGAGCCAGTTCCTTGGTTAGCAGCTGTACTGATAAAGATCAAAGAGCAGGACGTGGTCCGACTTTATGGCCCACCGTGCCCACTCCCCTATCTCCTTTCCATCTGTTTCTGCCTTTCCTTTACGACATGTTCATCGATCTGAGTTGAAGGTTTTATGATGGGTTTGTCCGGCCTGATCGAACAGGAAACTAACACATGTGCGATCGTTTTTGGTGGGCTGGACAACGGAAAGTGGGATTAGCTGTGACTGTTGTGATTCGTTACTTTTTGAAATGCACTTGTTCATTGGTTCATTTTGTATGCACCGAATGTAAATTGTGATGTTGCCAGAAGCGTAATTTTCGGCATAAAAGACCGGGTTTCGTTCATTGAGGTGGTGCAGTCTCTTTCGAACTACCCGTGTGTACTTCGTAGACCTCTGTCCCTGGTTGCAACCATTAAACTTTGGTCTTTGACGTCATCGAGAAGTATCCCGTGTCTCTGTTTGCCAAGACAGGGGAATCCGGTGTCTTTGGGTGTTGCCCTGACACCGCTGGGTTTTTGTATTAGTATTGGTTCCGAGAAAACCCAGTACCTCACTTTGTGACTTCTGTCAGCTAGTGCAACTCTCTGAGAAGCCCCCATAAGCAAAGTCAGAATCCATATTTTAAGTTCCACTTGCGGAAAACACCCATAAGGTGTTCCCTATAGCAGGTTTGTCACAGCAATCCTCCCTTTAGTTCACCTATGCATGCCGCTTTAAATCTCTCAATGGCACTCAGATATGAGATCCTAGTAACACAGTCTATCCAAGCAGCTCTTCCCACTACTTCTCTCATCAAACATGCCTGCTCAAGACCATGAGTTGTAAACAAAATATCAGATTGGACATCCCAGGGCAGTAACCATATAAATAGAATATTATCATATGAAATACCACAAAAAGACCTGCACAGTTGCTCAAAGCTGCACGCAGACAGAAAAAACGTGAAGTGCATGATTATCTCAAACTAATATAAATGTACTTTCACTTGTACTTAAGTGGTTGCCTATTTACTCACTTATATACTATCACGCAACCTCCTCTGAAGTGTCTCTAAAACTTACCTTTTGTCCCGAAGTTTTGTCCTGAATTTTGACCTTCTGTCCTGAGTTTTTGTCCTGAATTTTGACCCTTTCTCCTGATTTTTTACACTTACCGGCCTGAATTTGCACACATGCCAGTTGGTCACCCTAATAATAAGGCATTCAATGCATACAACATGTAGGTAAATGTAAAAGAGTTAAACAAGTTACAACAAGCACTTATTTAAGTGCCTCCACAGAGGTAAAAATCAAGAATGAGGACAAATCGGATGTAGTATACTTAGCCAACAGCCTCTATAATTTTCCACAGAAATAAAGAAGGCACCAACCTGACTAATGATTTGACCACAAAGAAAAAAGAATTGAGTGGAATTTGCTAGCATCACAACGGTCAATAAGTGAAAAAAGAGGGAGAAAGAGGTAAAAAATCTTTATAACTCGCAACATTAGAAACTATAGCCTGAAAACAAAAGCACATTAAATATTGACTCTATTTATTATTTCACCGTACCAACCAGTCAGGGTCCTGATGAGAACCCGAAAGTAATGAGAGGTTTGAAACACGTCGACAACCAACTTGGGAAATTACTACAGCTGATGGGAAAACCAAGTGTAGGCAATCCTGCAAGAGACATTGGTAGCCTACGCCAATAGAGTGTGTCTTACAACCCTAATGGGTTAATGTGAACAAGAGGTTAAACATAAGACTAATAGTAGAAACTTCAACACTATGAAAATCATAAGACTGGTTCAAGTTTCATTTTGAAGTGTGTGAAGTCTAGGCAATGTGCTAAAGTGTGTGTGCTCTACCCTTTAAACATGATAAAACTGGCATGTACATGATTGACATATTTAATTAACTTTTACATCCCTAGTATATGGTACTACCTGTGCCTGTGCTTGTAAAATGAAATACTATTAGTCGGCTGCAGCACTCATTGTGCCACCTACTAAAGTACCTCATTAAAACATGTCCTAGACCTGCCATTGCAGCCGGCTGTGCAGTTTTAAACTGCCATTTTGGCCTGGCAAAACAAACCTTTTGCCAGGCCTACACCTTCCTTTTTAATACTTCGACATTACCCCTAAGGTAGGCCCTACCTGCTCACAGGGTGGGGGTGCATTCCGTTTAAAACTAAAACATGTATATTTTAGGTTTTGCATATCCTGGCAGTGACAAACCTTCAAAATTGTTTTCCACTGTTGCATATCCTGGCAGTGACAAACCTTTAGAATTATTTTTCACTGTGGCAAGGCTCGCCTCCTATAGACTAACACTGGTTTACTTTATTACATTTAAATATGTAACAAATTCAGTTCAGGAATTGCTAGAGAAATACTTTTACCACTCATCTTGATTGTAATTTGAAATCCTCTTTAATGGTAAAATTGGATTTAAAATTATTAATTTGGAAGCTCCACTTTCAGTTAGCACTTCCTTGCCTATAGTTTTTGGGGTCTTTCGGGCTGTTGATGGGGGCACCATCAACAGCCCGATCTGCTAATCGGTCTGTTGATGGCGCCCCCACTAGACAATGGAGCTAGACAGTGGACAAAGGACCTGGGTGTAGAAGTGAGTGGGCCTTCCTTACAGGATGGCTGGGGAGGAGCTGTGCCCTGCCCTGGGTACACTTCAAAGGGACCTGTCCCAGCACACAGAACGGAACCTGATCCAAGGCCTACCCTTGCCTTTCATTTCACCAGCCAAACCTGGAGAAAAGTGAGAACTTGTTTTGGGGGTAGACAAAAGATTATCCCTCACTGACAGGCCTGCACTGGGTATAAAAGTTGCACCCTCAGGAACTTGTAATCACAACACTCCCTGGACCTGAAAATAGTAGGAGAAGGTCTGCCGGTATGTGACCAGAGAAGAGCCCTGACGGCTGGACCTCCTCTGCCTCTTGTACACAGGACAAAGAAGTTGACTCCAAGGGTCATAAAACTGACCTCCTGTTAAAGCCCCAGTGTCACAAAAAGATGCAAATGGCCTTTTCCTGGAAATGTCCAGCTGATCAGGACTAAACCCTGCTGGGGCATCTACCTGCCACCCTGTGAGTCTCTAAGTGCATTTCCTGAGGTCCTGGGGGCTCTTAAAAGTGTATTCATGTGGTGGTTTTAGATTTAGTAATCTAAAGTCAGAAGGTAAACTCTTTGACCAGGACGAGCCAGTTTGGATATATCTGACCTGCACTTCCTCATGGTCAGCTTCAAATTTCATCTAGGTTCTGTTCTATCATGACCATTAACTGCTATTGTCACTTTGTGCTTCTTGATGCTAATTTCACTTAAACCTTTAAAAATGAATAACTATGGTTCCCCTTATTGGATTTGTGTCTGTTTTGTGTAAGTTTGTTTATTAAATTATAATCTATGTTAATCATTTGTTTTGGGACTTTTATTGTTTTGCAAGTGTGACTTTATTACAGTTTTAGTACTGTATTAATAATTTACACATTGCTTCTAAGTTAAGCCTGACTGTTTTGTGCCAGGCTACTAGATGGTTAAGCACAGGTTTATTCAGTCACTTTTGTGGTTCACCCCACCAAGTATTCTGATTGTTATTTGGGTGGGTTCTCAACCCCCTCAACTAATGCCCCAATGTTTTACAGTGATGCTTACATAATCGAGTGTACATTGCCTTGGAGATTGGTCTCTGCGTTTTCTCTCCTTTTCTGCTTTCCACTTGTCCCTTTTTTCTTGCGGAGATTGTATTGATTGCGGTATTACTCATAATGCCCAAATCTCATGTCTTGTTAGTAAAGAGCAGTACAGGATTATTATTGCAGCTACTGTAACCAAGATTTCCTAACTTATGATCTGTGATAGACAGTATTAGGAGGGCCCCAATGACTAACACTAGAAGAACCATGACCTGGAGGTCAACGATGATCAAGAGTACCAGGACAAAGTAGACTGGGGGTAAGAAGAGTATTACTGAAAGGAGGTCCAGTGTCCAAGAGAAACAGGGCCAATAGGACCACTCAAGGCAGACCAAGAGGACTAGGACCCAGAAGTAAAGATGAGAATTGGGAAAGTGAAGTTGGGAATTAGGAAAATGAAGAGGAGAACTTGGAGGAAGACGACAAGGAAGAGGATCTAGATAAAAATGACCAGGAGGAGGAGATGGGACAGGAGAAATAGGGGAGCAGGACCACCAGGAGGAGCAAGAACACCAGAACCAGAATCAACGGGAAGACCAAAATCATAGTTCTGCTTACAAGTTGTGTGTCAAAGGACAGGTATATATCTTGACCAGCAGGGTACGGTATTTTCCAGGTGTGGTAAATACCACCTATTCTGAGTTTTCTATTTAGAAACAAGGCATAATATGTAGTATTTGTTTTTAACACACCAAATGTTTGCCTTTTTTCCAGGCCTTTTCCTGTGATAAATGTTGGTAGTTATGACCTGTTTTGAATCCATTGGGGGAAACTGTAAGGGTATGCCAAGCTCAACTGGAGGACCAGAACCACAATAATTAAGATTATCAAGATCAATAAGGACCACGGCTAGGAGAACCCTTACCCTGAAGACCAGCACAAAGGACAATTAAGGGCAGAAGTACGTGTACCACGTCGGCCAGCAGGATGAAAAGGAACAGAAGTGCTAGGTAGAGCACAAGGATAATTATGGGACCAGGAGTGTAACCAGAAGAGAAATTAGGAGGACCACCAGCAGGATTAGGAGGGTCAGGAGCAGAAGGAAGACGAAGAGGACCAGGGCCAAGAGGATCAGAGGTAAAGGGATGTGGAGGCCCAGAAGGAGAACGTCCACGAGTACAAGCAAACCAGGAGAACTTGGACCCAGAGGACATGAACCAGGGGACCAGAAATAATTCCAGACCACATATATTAGGATACACTTTCAGTTGCAGGCACCACTCCTCTTGTAAATAGTTCTTTGTTACACTTCTTAGGTCACCCCCTTAGGGACCCTCCACATTTTTCAATCCTGTCCACTTATAGCACTGGAGAAATCTGTGTGTGCCATCATATACAAGAGGATAAGAGAGGAAATGTCCTATCCTAGAACCAATGAAGGGGCCCCAAACTTGCTCACACCCTGTATGTAATGAGTGCTCATCTTCTATTTCCAGGACTATAGAGCTAGCCCTGATTCATCAGAGTGTATGAGGTGCGAACAGGGCTTTAAGTAAGTCGGGCCCCTCCAGGTCTCAGACCCAGTGGTTTATATAAACACACATCGAAACAGGTCCTAGAGTGCCCTATATTCATGTCCTTAACTTACTGGCAAAAACACGGATTGATTTCTGAACATTTAGTGTAATAAACATGAAGGTAATCCATGTTAGTGATTTAACTTTTGGTGTGTATTTCACACGTTTAACACTCTTAGGGAATGCAAGAATGAGTAGGCTATTTCCAGGATGTTGAGCTTCAGTATTGTTTTTGTGTACCACATTGCTCATGTACAGTGCATAATTTGAACTGAAGTTTCCACCAAGTGTTTATAATGGCCAAGATTGGAGTTGAGGCTGAAGGTAGTAGAAACTTCTCACAGTGCCTGTTAGTGGGTATAAATGTTATTCACAATACATGGTCATTCAATCCTTAGCCTCTATGTAGAGGAAGTAAAAGAAAATGTGGTGCTCACAGGTGACTGGTTGCATTGTGTACTGAGGGGTTTAGTGAAGTGAAACCAACCAATACGACCTGACAAACCTAAGCACTGGACCAGGAACATCAAAGGAGTCCCTATAATGGAACTGGTATCCAGGATTCATGCCCATCTACAACCCCAGCCTCCAATTTGATGGCCGATGACCTCACAGCTCACTTTAATTCCTCAATGAAAGAAGTGTTAGATCAAGTTGTACCACTCAAACTCAAACATTTGAAATCTACTTGTGATCACCTCAGTAACACGACGCTCAGGCAGAAGTAGTGTTCGCTGGGATTTTTAATAGTCAGTCTATGATGTACAGAAAACTATTTGGGCAAACGGCAAACTAGGAATATTTAATAAACTATCTGTAGTCCTTTCTTAGTCCAAAAAAAAGAAAAGATGAAATGTCCATATCTTTTTGGGGTTCTCTCTCCTTCTCGGGCGCTGCTGTTGGGTATATCTCTCTCCTCTTATTCTGGTCGTCCTGCGAGGTCAAGGAAGGAGAATAGGAGCAGTGACCCTCAAAAATAAAAAAAGAAACAAAGCTCAATAAAGTTGTCCTGTCTTTCGATTAATACAGTCACCATCACTGGGGGATGCGAGTATGGGGTTAACAGGTGCCAAGGAAGGGATGTGCTGGCTCCCTTTAGACAGACAGACAGACAGACAGTGGCAAGCCCTCAGTGTCCCAGACTTCACCACCCTGTAGTGAGGTATTTCACAAAGGGTACTTGCCTTCGGCCATGGCCCTCCTGGGTCGTGGCAGTAGGGGTCTTGCCGGACTCCTCCTCTTCCTTGGGTCAGACAGACCTGCATGCGGTGCCTCTAGGCGGTAGGGTAGAGGATTCTTCTCCTGTGCTGTCCTCGCGCCGTAAACTGGGTCGGACCTCCCGGTCCTCCAGGACCTTTTCTCCTGCCTCTGCCTCTTGCTACGGCGTCTTCTTCAACTCCTTCCTCCTGCTTGATGCCCTGTCCTGTTCCTTTGGCGTCGGTGTCCTCTTCTCTTCCACAGAGAGCTGGGACAGCCTCACTTCTACCCTTTTCAGGTTCTGGCGTCCCGACGGCTAGAGCGCTAACCTCCTCTTCTGGGAGACTGGTCGTGGGTGCCATCTTGAAATCTTGCTCGGTTGCGATGCAGTATTACACCACCAAATCTAAATCTTGGTTCGATGTGGATCTTAATAACGAAAGAAGACAACTCAGACAATCAGAACGGACTTAGTGACTAAACCTTCGACTCTTCACCTAGCTCAACTTCGATCCACCCGGGCAGCATATCAAAAACACATTTTTAGAGAAAAGGACACTTTCTTCCGCAGCCAACTAGACCAGGCGAAGAATAAACCTAGAGTTCAATATTGTCAAAAGTCAAACAGATAGCACACCCTTACAAGAAATGAAAGCCTCCAAAGGTCGATGAGAAGAAATCGCCAGCTTCTTCACAGATAAAGTCACAAAAATTGAGCAATCCTTCATCCAAACCTAAAACATTCCCTCTCTTGCAACCTACCCCTCTGTAATCACCCCTGACCAAACAGATAGAAATTTTACCACGGACAACCAGACCCGCTTCCCACTGAAAAATGGTGCTAATTGGTCGAACTTCGAACCCATGTCGGAAATCAAACTCTTCCATATAATTGCCAGCTTAAAGCCTTCTTCCCACACTATGGACCCCCTCCCATCCACAATCGTAAAATATCTCAACTACATTATTACCCCTTTCTGGACAAAAATCATCAACTCCTCTCTCACATCAGGTTGTGTCCCAGACTCCCTTCAGCTAGGACAAATCACACCTATACTCAAGAAACCAGGAGCCGACCCCTACGAGCACAACAACCTCAGACCCATCTCCAACCTTCCATTCCTAGCTAAAACATTGGAGAAGTGTGTTCTCCAACAACTTAACAAACATTGACGACTTTAACCTCCTCGACACCTTTCAGTCAGGTTTCAGGAAAGGTTGTAGCACCAAAACAGCGATGCTCAATATTGCAGATGATATCCACAGAGCCATAGATGAAGGTGAAGCCTGCCTCCTCATCCTTATTGACTTATCAGCTGCATTTGACACAGTAAACCATTGAGCTTTACTTGAGACTCTGAAGAGCCGATGTGGCATTAATGGCACAATACTAGAATGGTTCACTTCCTTCCTTCAGCACCGTTCGCAACAGATTAAAATCAACTCCTGCCTCTCTGTACCAACACGAATCAAACTTGGAGTCCTTCAAGGATAGATCCTCTCACCATCCCTCTTCAATCTCTTAATGGAACCTCTTGTAATTATTCTGAAACAAATAGGGGTTCATTACCACCTATATGCTGATGACACACAAATATAATACAAAATCAAATCGCTCAATATTGAACTTTTGCCCCCCAAATCTGCCGCTCGCGGATTCGCGGATTTTCGGTAAATTCGCTGGAGTTTGGGGATTGACCGAAAATCCGCGAAATCCGCGAGCGGAACGGATTTTCCGCTCACGCTTACTTATAATATTCACATTAAGTAGGAATCTGCTTACACCAAAGACCACTAATTATGACGTATCTGTTCTCAGTATACTCCCAGCCTCACTGCAGTGTCTAACGTTCAAAATTTTGCAGAGAGGTTTAATCCATTCTTTCCTCGGGATATCATATTGGGGACAAAAGAATAATATGTGTAAGTTATCTTCCTTAACCTCATTTGTGCACAACATGCACTGTTCATAACTTCTATCATCACAATTGCTTCCCCATCTAGATTTATTGGCATTTGTTTGTAGGACCCCATATCTGAATTTCATAACCAAAGATTTCGCTAATTGGGGTCGTACCTTATCTAGAAATGGTTCAAACTGGCCTATGTCTTTAAATAGAAGGAATCTTGATGTTAAAGGAACAATACTAGAATTATGTAGTACATTATCATTAATGTAAGCCCAAAAGGATGACTTTATTAGCTTGATACATGCTATGGTCAATTCAAATGGCTCATCCCAAAAGTGAAGCAAACCTATCCTTTCCAACCACTTTGACACATGTTGGAACCATGGAATATATTGACTGCGTTTTTGTTGTGTCATAGATTACTGTGGACTTTGAAACAAAATTGAGAAGAAACCTCAATTGACAGAATCGTATTCCCCTGACGAAGGGTTCAGTACCCCGAACCCGAAATGAATTGGGACTTTGGAACTTTCTGAAGCTAATAACGTTATTTTTTCACATATATAAATGTATTGCTCATGTTATTTAATTGTTTGCAAAATTGGATATCTATGGATTCCCACACATCTTTATTAGCATGCATATAATGTTTATAATCATGTATCTATGTTTTTGACAAATTATGATTAGGCAATTGAAACACATATATAAAAAAACCTTTGCCTTGAGCACTTTTGTGTAACTGGGTCTAAAGTTTATTTAAAAATTTCGTAGAAACATTACTGTCCATTGGCTGTGCACTACCTTGGCTGTGGGTTCCCCACAGTCCCACTTTGTAGTTTCGTATTGAGAATTCATAGGGTCCTTTCTCAACACAGGCAGTAGCACGCAATTCCCTCAAAAACTAATACCAAAACCCTCACATTGGTTTAACTGATAATTACTGACTGTTCAACTAAGGTGTGCAATCACATACCCATTTTAGAACCATGGAATAGCCTTAATTTGACCAATATTCATGCTCTTCTGGAGACCTTCTTTAAAGCATAATAGTTCCGATGTTGACCAAATCCTTACCCAAAATAAGAGGGGGCGTAAGAGAGCGTGATTGTCTGTTCGCTTGAATTTCAAATTCATAACAACTGGAATCAGGGGTCTCCTACATGGGAGGGATAATAATTTCAGAAAGAAGTTATTTTCTCCCACATTAAAATTCAGTTTATAATGAGGCCCCCATATTTCTGCTCCATATAAGGCGGCTGGTTGGCCCTTAAATTTAAAAACCTCTAAGCCAGGGGACACTGCCCTTGAAGTATACCCCATGCTTTTTTTAAATGGGAGTGGAATTTTGGAGCAAAATTATTCCATTTTTTTCCAGTTGTATCTTCCAGGTCAATTTCGTATCTAATGTGACTCCTAAATAGTTGAAACTTTGTACATACTCTAATCTCTGGTGATTTAGCTCTATGTTCCTTTTAAAAGATCTATGTTGAATAATGGACAAATACTTGGTCTTGCTGGAATTTATTTTGAGGCCCTTCTTGGTGTTATACAGATGAAAAGAATTCATCAAGTTTTGAAGTCCCCTAGGGGTTTGCGAGATTAAAATGGTATCATCAGCAAATAGTAATGCTGGTATTACTTCACCTCCCAACCTAGGTGAATCATTTTTGCAACCTTGCTAATATTGGGGGATATCATTTACATACAGAGAGAACAAGGTGGGCGCCAGTATGCACCCTTGTTGTACTCCCCTTCTTACTGGTATTTCCTTAATAAGTTCACCCCTAGGCCCCCATCTTACTTTCGCGAAATTTTCATCGTGGAGCCTTATTATTTGGACAAGCAATGCGACTGGCACCCCTAAGTCTTTCAAAGTGTCCCACAGCAGGTTCTGGGGTACCAAGTCGAATGCAACCTTTAAATCTACAAAGGCAATATATAAACTGCCTTTCCTTATATTTATATATTTCCAGCATATGCACATAAATCTAAAAATGTGATCAATTGTGCTAGTTTTTTTCCTTAACTCAGCTTAATATTTCGAAAGTAACGAAACCTCTTCAATCCATTAATCTAGTTAAAACGTGCCTAGCAACAATTTTTTGTGTGATATCAATCAGGCTGATAGGGCGATATTTTGCCGTATCATGCCGATTGCCCTTTTTAAAAATTGTAACTATTTCTGCCCCTTTCCATGTGTCCGGTATTGGTGCAAAATCAACTATCGCATTACAAAGATAATTTACATACGGTCCCCATACTCCAGCGTCATGTTTTAAAAGGTCACCAGGAATTTTATCTGGTCCTGGTGCTTTACCTAATTTAACTGACTCAATTGCTAATAAAGTTTCTTCTAGGCTGAAGTGCAGTTTAGCAGCCTTGGCGGTGATCTCCATATCTTTTGTTACCACAAAAAGCTCACCATTAGTTTCTGGATAAAGACCAGAAAAATGTGCCACCCAGGTATTTTCATCAAGAAATAAATCTTTCTGTGTCTTTCCTGTTCTGTTACCTTTGGCTATCAAGTTCCAGAAGCCTGCCTGGTCCTTGGCTTTGGCCGCACTAATTAAACCTGACCAAATATCATCCTCCCATGATTTCTTTGCTTTTTCTAGGGTCTGCTTGTAATGATGCATTTTTTCCCTTATTGCAGTTATATTATTACTTTTAACTGCCTGAATAAGCTCTTTCTTGGCTACCCGGCAATTCTTATTATACCAGGGGTTTCCAAAATAGTTTTTATAGTTAATTCCTGCATTCCCCTCTTTTGGTATATTACTTAGGAGAGGGCTTAGGGCTTCCACCAATGCGGCATGCAATCCAACATCGGAATTTTATCTACAGGTTGTTCTAAAAATGGTGTAATAGTATCTGCAAAGACAGTATAAATACTAGTCATGGCTTAAGTGTTCCCTAGAATATACGGCCACTTTACAGCTCAACGATTATTACTTAATATAATGTAGTCTTCAGTGGTACCAGTTTCCTTATTACCATCTTGAAATGAGAGAAAAAACTTTGATGATACTGTCAACCGTAAGGGCCGATGATCTCTCTCCGTTCTGGGATCAATTTTTAGATCAAGCACATGTGACCAGGACCGTAGTGTCCACATTATATCATTTATATTAGTCTGGGAACTGCCTCTACAAAATGTGTATGCATTTGGTCTATCGGAAGGCAGGCGACCGTTACATGCTCTCAGGCTATGTCCCATTGTGAGCTTCAATATTTGGGCAACTGCTACTGTGCACTTCACCTCCTTAGCACTCTCTACAGAAGGAATATTATTTGTCATATCTTCATCCTCGAATAAATTACCAAAGCCCAGTACGGGTTCGAAGTTTCAATTGAAGTAACCTTCAGTTATTATCCTTGGTTTATGTCCCAATGTATCTAAAAAGGATTTATGCTGTCCAATTACTTCTGATTCCTGATTAGCAGGACTTGGTCTATTATAGATATTGAATAAAAATAAGACATCTCCATCCCGTGGGATGATATCGACTTCCAAAGAAATCCTTATCCATATCACCAAGCCCCCCGAAGGTCTTCCTTTCACTGAGGGGATGGCATCCACACTAAGGGGGTCATTAGGAAGACGGGTGGACTTAGTCCGCCCGCCATCCTATCAGATTATGGGACCGCCCGCCATAAAGGCGGAGGTCCCGTGGGGGATATTAGGCGGGCGCATACTGCATTTTTAACGTTGTGGCGGGCGGTGCTCTCAGCACCGCCCGCCACAATGCTAAAAATGCATGTGATGCATTTGCATACACAAAGCAGCAGGCACCACGTGGTGCCTGACGCATTGTGTATGGAAATGCAGGGGGGTATCCCAGGTACCCCCCATGTGCACCCCCCACCTCGCCTATACCATGGGGGCCCGCAGGGGGCCTCCAAAGTGAAGACCGCCTGCCTTTCTGTGGCGGCATTGCCGCCATGGAAAGGCATTCCCCAAAGCCCATGCTAATATGGCTGGCGGTGTCTGATAGACAGTGCCACCATATTAAACCTTTTTGACAACTTGCATGGATAGAAGGTCAGATCTGTTACTTGTGTTCGCCCTGTTGAGTGATTGCGTTAAGATTTCTTCAGGATACCCTCTGTCACGGAACCTTTGAATCATGTTATTTGACTGTGCAATGCTTTTTTCGGGGTCCGAAACTATCCTTTTTACGCATAGCAGTTGAGAGAAGGGTAAATGCTGTTTCAATGTTTGCGGGTGAAAACTGGAATATGATAGCGTTTTGTTGAGATCTATAGGTTTTTGGTACAAATTAGTTTCGGAGCCTCTCGTGGTTTTAGTGACTGTGACATCCAGAAGGTTAATGGTTTCTTGTTGCATGTCATGGGTAAATTGTATGCGATCATCGATTTCGTTCAGTACCTTTCCACACTATAAAAATATTGTCTATATAGCGCAGATATAGACATAGATTTCTTGCCATGACTGTGAGTTAAGGATGTGCTATTTTTCATACTCATGCACGAAGATATTTGCATAAGTCGGTGCTGCACAATTTCCCTTGACGTCCCGCTTTTCTGCAGGTACCAGTTTTCTTTCCATTTAAAATAGCTGTGCCTGAGTGTAAATTCAAGCAGTTCCATAAGGAAAACTTTCATTTGTTCATCATAATCCATACTGATAAGAGCTTTTTCCACTGCTTCAATGCCTGACTGGTGGGGTATCGAAGTATACAGATATTTAACATCTATACAACATAGCAGTATAGAGTTGTCTTTGTCAAATTGTATTTCCGCAAGTTTATTCAATAACTGAGTGGTATCTTTAATGAATGATCCCATGTTTTGTACAAATGGTTGGAGGTACCTATCCAATAGTTTACCGACTGGTTCATGGATGCTTCCACGTGTAGATACTATCGGACGACAAGGAGGCTTTAATGGGTCCTTATGTATTTTAGGAGTCATATAGAAGCTTGGGCTTCTGGGGTTGTTCGTGGTTAAATATTTTCTCATCTTATCATTGATAACTCCATTCTCAAAAGCTTTTTGAATGATTTTAGTTAAGGTCTCTTGAATTCCAATTGTGGGGTTAGAATCCAGTTGCATGTAAGAACTGCATGACGCTCACTGTGCACTGTAAACTATCGCCCATTGTTTTACCTTGTACCGAAAGCTTTATGCGGGTAAGAACTTCGTTTGAACCACTTACTGATATCTTCCTGCAAGCTGTATGACGTTCACTGTGCACTGTAAACTATCGCCCATTGTTTTCACTGTCTTCTCGTGTTATTTGATTCTCATGCTGCATGAACACTGTTTAGTTTTTCACTCGATCATCACCACGAACTATCCCTCTGAGACACGGGATTACATCTGTCCTGGCTTTTAACTATATATAGTAGGACGATAAGATTTTATGGCGTTTAGCACCGACTATCACGTATATACTCAAAACCAAGCTTAGCATGTTAAGCCACGCTACACACTAGAGACTGTTATCACAGTAGTTTGAGGATGGTACGATTTAGTGACTAGTCCCCATTAGTTATGTTGCTCGTTTTATCTTCATTCTAGACACTCCTAGACACAAAGCGGCGGACGGCCTTTCCGTCCGCCGCGGTCCCCCCCGCCATAGTAATATGGCGGGGGAAATGGGTGGCGGGCGGGTGGCGGGCGGATAAGAATGTCGGGCGGATCGCCACAGCCCGCATGGCTGTCCACCCGACATCCTAATGGGCCCCTAAATGTTTTAAAACCAACTCTGTGGTGTATTTCTAATGACCAAGTCTCCTGTAAAAGAGTAATGTCACTCTGCTGTATATATTCATTCCAAGTAATGTCAACTATATTCATATTTAAACCTGCTATATTCCACGAGGTGAGGCAAACTTCGAAGTTTCTGCACAACTCTATGTTAGAGAGTAGCCCTCTTCCAATATTTTCATTGGGTGAATTGAGATCATGACTTCCTATTGGTATATCTGTGTGCGTCTCAGTACTAGGGACTTGTAAATTCTGGGTTTCCTCTGCGTTCTCTTGATTTAGGATTTCATTACTCCCATCCATTAATAAATCACGTTGGAGAACTTCTACTCTGGATGCTTCCATGGTCAATAGCCGAACCATAGAATCATTCATCTGGGATAAAACCGGAACCTCCACTCTATCAAACAAAAACTTTAAATGTCAATCTAAGTCCTCTAGAGATGACAATCCCTCAAATCTATTAAAGAGTGGAACCAGGGAATCTGTACCATTTATATTTTCCCTATCCATTGGTCTATAAAAGTATCCCACGCAGATACTAGTGTTCCTAAATGAAACTTCCTCTTTGGTAGCTAAAATATCCCTACCATCTGGGGCCGTCTAAAATTTACCATCACACAATCACCCTTAATATTCTTCCTTGATTCTCCTACCCATTCTACCCTGCGGACCATTAGAATATCTTCGATTCTCAAAAGTTTGAATTGCTTGAACTTTGCTAACCAGTCAACCGTCTTGTTCCTTAAATTAACCCAGTTCTCATTTTGATTTCTTCTTACGGCTGGAACACCAGCTAGAATTATCATATAGGGACATGAGGCAGGGGGTAGTTGTAGGACATCGCTATTCGGTATTAAATCTGTGCCTTTTGGGCTGTATACTAAAGCCTTCCCAGATTGGATACCTGGCCTATTGTGTGCTGTTTGTCGGTGTTGGTTGCCAATGATGTTCCCTTGGTTTTCAGCACTGGCCAGTGTCCCACCCTCAATTTTATCCACCCCGTTGATTGTCGTAGGATTAGAATGTGACCTAGTGAAATCCACAGACGCATTGCACCTGGTACAACCATTCACTTTGGCCGATGCTATCCTACCATCTCCCTGCGCTATTAGTTGCAGAGGTGGATGGTTGTTGTTTTTTATTTGGGGCCCTCCCTCCTGGACAGAATGGCTAATGAAGTTACTACTGTTCTGCAAGTGTTCTATGGCATTGTGCAATGGTCCCATCTTCCCTTCCAAGGACTTCAAGGTCTCACTCATGCATTCCACTATCTGGGTTAATATAGCCTCCTTTGCAGATTCAAGGGACATTTTTACAATTCATTCCAAGTCCCCTGAAAAATTACGTAAATCAAAATGATTTTGAACATAATTAGCCTCAGTCTGGGTATTGACAGTTTTTTAAATTACTCTTTGTACATCAATACTGGGATTAGATCTTAATCCTTGAACTGCCCCCCCCTGCTGTCTTGGCCCTAGTTTTCCTCGCTGCGGGGATAACTTTATTTTTTGCTCGCTGGTCATCCCCCTTTTTCCCCAAGTCTCAAATTTTGCTTCCTTAATCTAGGTCCCATTGCCGGGCTTGGTGTACTATTTATTCAATTTTTCCCTTAGGGTAGGGAAGCAATAGAACAATTTAATAAAGATCCATCATTGGGACTTGCTTCTGTAGACGTTAGTGGAAATGAATGCGGGGTGCCTGACAGTTTGGGGGAACACAATTGTCTGTGTGCAGTAATGTGCGCCGGTTCAAGGGATAAACACCTTTCTGCTATTTGAATCTCATGATTTAATAGAGATTCTGCCCTAATAATAAAATCCTCCAATGTGGCAGAGGGGCCCTTAGGTTTGTTCATGTTTTGTCAGCGGCTCTCTAAACTTTGTAGAAGTTTAGAGAAGACAGACTTATTGGTTCACAGGCCACTTGAAGGTACACAGGAAATATAAGAGATACAAAGATTCAAGCTTACCACAAAGCTACCAGTGTCCAAAAATCAGAGGGGTGGCCCAGTGCAGTCTCTGTCAGCGCCTGCATGCGTCCCGCGCTGCATGAGCCCCTGTGCGAATAAATGCGCCTCCTAGCACTTCCCCGTGACGCATGAGCGTGCCCCACACAGGGAATGCTGGGAAGTGTGGTCCTGGGGCGGGAGCAGCGTATATTGCAGCTTAGGCATTGCGGTCCCTTCTGACCGGTTCAGGAGAGGCAGTGGTGGCAGGATAAGTCCTCCAGTAAAAGCAGCAAAAGAACCCGCTCTGCGGGAGCCCCTGTGTGCTGAAATGCGCCTCCTAGCACTTCCCTGTGATGCGTGAGCGTGCGCCACACAGGAAACGCTGGGAAGTGTGGTCTTGGGGGTGGGAGCAGCGTAAACTGCAGCTTAGGTATTGCAGTCCCTTCTGACCGGCTTGGGAGAGGCAGTGGTGGCAGCTAAGTCCTCCAGTAAAAACAGCAAAAGAACCCGTGCTGCGGGAGCCCCTGTGCGCTTAAATGCGCCTCCTAGCACTTCCCCGTGACGCGTGAGCGTGCTCCACACAGGGAATTCTGGGAAGAGTGGTCCTGGGGGCGGGAGCAGCGTATATTGCAGCTTAGGCGTTGCGGTCCCTTCTGACCGGTTCGGGAGAGGCAGTGGTGGCAGGTAAGTCCTCCAGTAAAAGCAGCAAAAGAATCCGTACTGCGGGAGCCCCTGTGCGCTTAAGTGCACCTCCTAGCACTTCCCTGTGATGCGTGAGCGTGTGCCACACAGGGAATGCTGGGAAGTGTTGTCCTGGGGCCGGGAGCAGCGTATATTGCAGCTTAGGCGTTTGGGTCCCTTCTGACCGGTTCAGGAGAGGTAGTGGTGGCAGGTAAGTCCTCCAGTCAAAGCAGCAAAGAACCCGCCTTGCGGGAGCCCCTGTGTGCTTAAATGCACCTCCGAGCACTTCTCCGTGACGCGTGAGTGTGTGCCACACAGGGAATGCTGGGAAGTGTGGTCCTGGGGGCGGGAGCAGAGTATATTGCAGCTTAAGCATTGCGGTTCCTTCTGACTGGTTCAGGATAGGCAGTGGTGGCAGGTAAGTCCTCCAGTAAAAGCAGCATTGTTGTGACAATATATACATATAAATACTTCGAATCCACATCATAAAAGGATGTTTCTTTAGATATATACCGTTATGCCCCCTGACTTTTCTGAAGGATACAGTGGATATTCTTTCAACCTCATAAGCGTGTTTCAAAATCTTGCTTGGTGGCAAACGAGAATTATGTTAAAACATGACACCCTTAGATCATAGTTTACTACACCCCACACTGCTCCACCGCCCGCCCGCCCCGCCTCACCACCCGGCAGCACTCCCACCACCGTCCGCTACTGGTGAATAGAGGATGTTGTGGAAGAAAGAGATGAGATGTTAGATATACAGATGGATGAGATACGGAGAGATAAAAAGCCTATATGTCGAACAGAGTGAACATACTAGAGGAGTTTTTAAGACACTCTGAAGACCACTACCCCTTCTACAGACCCTAGAGTAATGTTTAATTTACCATCTCGATTTCAGAACTGAAACATTTTCAATATTAATTACTAACAACAAAATATTTGTTACTCATTCACCTTAGAAGGCTAACTATTGAGTAGTCAATAAATAGTCCTGTCTGGGTTTAGGTGTATGCCAGTTGTTGTGTTATATTTCTGGATGCACCTACAGAAAGCTCAGAGACAGTAACCAAAATACAGGGAGGGTAGCACACGCCAAAAATCACAGATATTTTATTTTACGAGTTTAAGCCACGACCTTAATTACACAAGCCACTCCTCCCCTCCCCCCATACACACACACACACACACACATTTTTTTCATCCCACTTAAAGCCTTTGGTGCGAGGGTGGTGTCCTATAATGTCCTTTACCCAGGACAAGGTCAGTGCTGCCTCTAGTCAGTGCTGGCTCTCGGTGCATACTGTGAGGGGTCCCCCCACGTCAAGCTGTGTACTCTGCAAAGCGCGAAGATCGAGGAGCACGCCTTTAGGGCCCAGCCTCCCAGCTCCTCGCCAAGCCCAGGGTAGAATAGGCGGCCGTACTCGCCCTACGGGCGACCGGCTGGGAATCACTTCCGGGTCACAGGTGATGCACGTCCGGTGCGGGGGAGGGCAGAGACTCGGGCCTACTTAGGCTCTGGGAGTTGTGGTCCCAGTCTCTTTTCTCACCTGTACCGGACAGACGGTCCATGGACTGCGATTCCCAGTTGTTAACTTGGATCGCTTGGATTATTGGCGGTATCGTGGTCCTGTGTTGGCGCAGTCAAGCGGGGTGTGGAGTCGCGATCCCGACCACGCGGCGGAGAGCAGAAGGGGGTTATTGATGGCGGGCTGATAGATTTATTGGTGTCCAAGGAGGAGCGTGCAGCATAGCTGAGGTTTACAGGGGACTTTTAGAAACAACGTGGCTGTGACCTGTATTTTCCCTAGGAGCCGAACGCGCCGCATAGTGAGTGGCAATCACTGCAGCGCAATCGAGGGTTACAAGGGGTTTTTAAAAAACTATGTGGTTGTGAGTTGTTTACATAAGAAACTTCATATTGAGTGGCAGTCGCCTTGAGGGGTGGAACAAAGTGCATTGGGAGGTGTTTTGGGGCAGTTACACATGCAGGTAGGCGCATTTGCGGAGCATAGGCGAGGGGCACTGATTTACGTGGTTCACACGGCGGATAGAGCTGTTTTGCGGCCTCCAGCGGGATTTTAAAAGCAGTGGTGTTTAGCGGTAGTCGCTGGAACTAGAGCGGCAGTTAGAACACTTGGGGGGAATATTCAGGTTGTTGGCCTGCTAGGGTAAGCGCTGATAAGGGCACCTCAGGTAGCATTATGCCACCAAGGGGTCGCAGCTACAAGAGGAAGGACAAGGACCCTGAAATTGCGCAGCTACTCAAATTGGTATTAGCTAAACTTAGCAGGCTGGAAGAGGAGAGTGATGATTATCTGGGGAGCAGGCCCCAATGTCCGACGAGGAGCAGCCATTGGAGACTGGCTATGGGGACCGCTCCCGTAGGAATGGGGTTCCTCCTAAAGCAGCTTCCCCCCCCCTAATCAAGAAATCTTGGACGCAACAACACAAAGGAAGGGGAGAGGGCAAGGGTGGGGCAAGTAGGAATAAGAAGGGCAGGTGTCAGGAGGGGCTGGGGTAGTACGGGAGACTGCGCTACCAGCAAGGGTCCCCTTGCGGCCAGATCCTGTGGTCACAGCCCTCCCCTTAATATTACCCTCAGTACCATCAGTACCAGGGCTGCCTCCCCAGCCAGTGCCTGATGGGCAGCTTGATTCTAGCACCTCTGCATTGCCCATGCTGGTAGTGATAGCACCGACACAACTAGACCCAGGGAATGATGTGGGGACTATGCTAGCGGAAATCAGGGGAGCCCTGAAAGTGTTGGTACCAGGGCCTAACGCCCCGGAGCCTGTAATATCAGAAGTACTTCCAGCCATAATAGCTCCACCAACAGTGGGGACGGGGGAGGGGCACCTGCACTCGGGGCAGTACCAGCAGCAGTAGTCCCCCCTTTCCACAAACATAGGCCACAGCTGGAGGGTCCCAGGATCCCACAGCTAGTATCCTAGCTTTGGTGGCCACCCTTTTGGGACAACTGGTGGTGCAGGCTGTGGGAACTCAGCCCAGTGGCGGGGCAGTGGCACCATGGGCTCCGAAATCTGCATCTGAGAGCGCGCTGTGCGAAAATAGTAAGCAGGTAGCGCTTCTGGTAAAGATCAAGGACACAAAATCAGGCACCACCAGTCAGGCGCAGGTCAAATGGCCCCCGCCCCACCAGACGCATCAGAGACCGCAGCAGGTAAAATGGTGGGGACCTCAAACAAGAACTCAGGTGGTGGTCGAAAGGCGGTAGGGGGTCATGATACGTTGTTATCTAAACCTGGGAAATTGGCATAACATGTCGCTCTGGACACGAGAGAGAAGATTTGGAAGGGAGAATATGTAGATATTTTCTCGTTGATCAGACCTAAGAGGAGGGAGGTTGAATTCAGAGAAAAGGAAGGGAAAGAAGGTTCCTTTAGAGACAGGAGACCAGGCAGGAGACCAAGGGTGGAAGAGGCCATTACCAATTGGCTGTTTGGTTTCCAGGTTTTTACAACAGTAATGTTGGAGAAGAAGCCAGAGCTGGCAATACCTATGGTGTATTACATGAATAAGATCTTGAAGGCACACACAACACATGGGGGTACAGCATGGTTGGACTATGACAGGGATTTCCGATGGGAGAAGGTGGAGGACCCAGACATTGGGTGGGATCAAGTGGAGGTCAATGTGTGGCTGGAAAAGTTAATAGCAATTCACACCACACAAAGCAGCCCTTTCGGACTTCCCAGGGAAGACCAGGGGAGAAACGGGGAACCTGATGGGCGTTTAATAAGAAAGTGTGTACCTGGCTAAAGGTCAATGTAAATTCAAACACGCTTGTTCCTTCTGTGGTCACCCTTCGTACCCCGAGTTCAAGTGCATTAAAAAACAAAAGAAAGGGGGGGGCAGAGAGAACAAACCTCCACAGCCATAAGCTGCCCACGCCAGTAGAAATGGGGAGACTGATTTTTTTGCTGAATCAGTACCCAGACAGGACAGCAGCCAGGGTGTTGTACTTAGGGTTTTCAAGGGGTTTTCGCATCCTGGCACAGGGCGTCCCCCTGGTAGATCGCTCTAATAACCTGCTATCAGCACGCATGCAGCCCAAGGTAGTGTCGCAGAAGGCTAAGAAGGAGCGAGCGCTCTGCTGGTTGGCTGGCCCTTTCCCTTCTCCCCCCTTGCCAGGATATGGGTGTTCACCGCTGGGGGTGGTTCCTAAGAAGGAGCCAGGTCAATTCAGGAAGATCCACAACTTGTCAGCGCCAAAGGAGGCATTGGTAAATAACGCCATTGACCCGTCCTTGTGTTCGGTGACTTGCTCCTCTTTTGGTGTAGCATTGCAGAGGTTGCGGTACCTTGGGCCAAATGCTATTATGGCAAAGACAGATATTGAATCAGCTTTTCGCCTCCTGCCAGTGCACCCAGAGGATTATCATTTGCTGGGCTTCCAGTGGAATCAGCAGTTCTATTATGACATGTGCATGCCAATGGGGTGTGAGGTTTCTTTCAGATATTTTGAAACTTTTAGCTCCATGTTACAGTGGTTGTTAACACTCAAGATAGGTTGCAAAGAGGTGGTGCATTACCTAGACGACTTTATGGTCATGGGTCTGAGGTACTGGGTTTTTCAGAACTGGTACTAATCCGGTAACCCAGCGGTGTCAGGGCAACACCCAAGGACCCCGGATTCCCCTGTCTTGGCAAACAGAGACATGGGATACTTCTTGATGACGTCAAAGACCAAAGTTTATTGGTTGCAACCAGGCACAGAGATCTACGAAGTACACACGGGTAGTTCATCAGAGACTGCACACTTCTATGAACGGAACACGGTCTTTTATGCCGAAAATTACGCCTCTGGCAATATTACAATTTACATTTGGTGCATACAAACTGACCAATAGCAATGTAGCATTTCAAAAGTAGCAAATGACAACAGGCAAAAACAATCCCCTTTTCCGTTGTCCAGCCCACCAAAAACAATCGCACACATGCTTGGTTTCCTGTTCGATCAGGCCGGACAAACCCATCATAAACCCTTCAACCCAGATCGATGAACATGTCGTAAAGGAAAGGCAGAAACAGATGGAAAGGAGATAGAGGAGGTGGGAACGGTGTACCATAAACTCAGACACGTCCTGCCCTTTGATCTTTATCAGGCCAGCTGCTGCACAAGGAACTGGCTCAGCGGGATTCGCCCCAGGCGAGGAGTCAGTTCGGCCAGGTCAACCAGAAGTCAGCTAAGGCATATGTGTCAAGGACTTTCTCGGCCGCAGTCATCGGGCCTAAGTTAGGGCAACCACACAAAATGGCTGCCACATACAAAATGGAACCTGGAGGTTCAGACTAAATCCTCAAATGCAGAGTGTTCTCCTTTATCGATTCATAAGAAAAAACACTCAGACACGTTACACTCGCCATTTGCGGTCTGTAGAGACCAAAATCGTCCATTTCCGATGATCTTTATAAATCGGGTTTCGGAACTTTCGAACCCAATTCGGAACCACGGAACCACAGACCCTCCTTTTGCCCTATCATAGGCAATAAACCCAGACCCATTTTAATCTGAATCCGGATCTATATTCATCAGATCATCGATATGCTGCTGTAGCATCATCCTATTACTAAGCATCTTTCTCTGGACAGGTTTCCGTACGCACAAAGTAGCACAAAGGCCACAAATAGCAGGAGCACACTGTACACAGAGACAGAACATGAACAGGATTGCTAAGACCATCCCAATGACCATCAGAATCTTCAAACCCCAAGTGGATATCAATCCCCATAACCATCCCATCAAAGACCAATCTCCTTTGTCCAGATGGACAGAATTGGAGATTTTGTGCAATTTGGAAATGGCCTGGAAGACTGATGGAGCGTTGTCTGGAATAAAAACACAGCAGCTTGATTGAATCAATCTACAAACTCCACCTCGATCTGCCAGGATAACATCAAGGGCAACTCTATTCTGAAGTGTCATAAGTCTATCCGACTGGAGCTCAGCAGTCAAGTTACCAAGGGCACCGGCAGTTTCAACTATGGTGGACTCGACCACTCTTGTTAGCTGACGAATATTCCTACTGTTAGCCATAGGTCCCCAGAACGGCAGAAAACCCTTAACGAAATCTCCCAATTCTTGACCTGCAGTGTCTTCTTGGCTAAAGACACCTCTAGCAATTCTCGTCTTGTGGTAATCCGCCGCCGCTGTAAAAGTGGGGGGTAACAGAAAGGAAACAAAACATGTGCCCGAAAAGTCAGGGGGCAATCATATATAGGCTTTGTCGTAGCAAACAAAGTAGGTACCCTTAGCAGCTAAGAATGCTGGGGAAGACTGAGACGGAAACACATAGGTCTCAGCACAAACGCTCTTCCCTAACTGAGCCTTCGGATTCTTACCATTGCCCTGCAAACAATAGTAGCCCTTATGGGGCACTATCCAGATCGGTGGAGAACTTTTCGCTCGCTGCTTAATACTCAGACTAACTCCATATCCAGTTACGTTCCAACCACTATATGGTTGCCTCTCATCTTTCGGAATAGTCTCTACTGCATTAGTCCCTCTAATCATGTTGACTATGCCTTTAGCTAGTGGGCTATTCTTCGGATTATCTTTCGGTGAACGTAGGGGGTGAACACTGTGGGCATAGATAAACATAGTTCTGTAAGCTCGAATCGAACCATTTAAACTGAAGGGCCAAACCAGATAAGGAATACCCTTATCGGTTGTATGAGGCATCAAACCACAAATCCAGCAGTTCGTTGTATTAATCACTAGCTGATGCTGGTGCAAAAGTTGAATGAAAGAATTATTAGAGAATTCCAAACGTCTGACTACCTCATGTTCAGGCAAAGGGTGGAAAGAATGAGAAGAAATAGTAGGTGAAGGTGTAGGTAGCACAGTGGAATTAGACGTCATTTTAAAAACAAATGCTACATAACCAGCTATAAAGATCATGACGCTTAATAGCAAAAATATACATGGTATCAAAAAGCATTTTTTCGACATTATTTTCCATATATGTTTTCTAAAAGTCAATGTCTGCACAGGTCTCTCCAGCTCAAAGAAATCCATCCTAAACTAAAGGTGCTGCCCGCAGTGGTTGGTTGATTCTGCTTGAGAGTGCCTCTGCTGCACCCAGGAAGGTTGCCTTGGGCCAACAGAACCCTCTACCTAGTGTCTCAGGCTTACACTCCCAAGACTGGTAGCAACCGCGACCCTAGCAGCGAGAACCGGATGGCAGTTCAAGAAAAACAAAAATGAGTAGATCCTTGGCGGAGAGTTAACCTGCACACAATAAAAAATCAACTTTATTAATGCTTTATTTGTCCTTAATTCTCGGTCTCAAATTGTATCGGTTTCTTCCCGGTAATTCTTGATCGGTGAACAAAAGATGAGGCTCGGTAGTGTTCAATCGCTCTGCGGGAGGTACTAAATGCTTGCAAAAGTCGATCGCTCTCCTTTTCTGAACTAGTTCCAATCAGACGAGCATCGCTGAACGGTATGAACTTCGGGATTGTCTCGGTCTCAGAGTCTGCAAGACCCTCTTGGACCCACTTGTCATAGGGCAAAGGAAAAGGTGCCTTTTTGGTATGCGAGCCGTGGATCCAGTTGCGCTTTCCACGCACTCGCACCGCAGATCTTGTAGACAACAGGACCTGGTATGGCCCAGTCCAGCGGAGCTGCTCGTTCTTCGTTCACTGGAAGTTTCTGACGAAGACCCAGGCACCGGGTTCAATAGCGTGGCCTGGATCCTCTGTAGCTTGAGGAAGACTGTCGTATACCTGTTGCCATAAAACACTCATTTTAGTTGTCAATTCACGCAAATAATCAAGTAAAACAGGGTGTTCGAGGTCACTGAACCTCGTCGGTCTTGGTACGCCCCAAACATTCGCCGTGCGACCAAACACAACTTCATATGGACTCAAACCCATTCTCGAATGCACAGTTACTCGGTGGACAAAAGTGCTAATGGCAGAGCATCTGGCCATTGTAAACCAGTGCTTTCCTGAATCTTGGCTAACTTCAACTTAAGGGTGCCATTGTAGCACTCGACTAAACCAGCTGATTGGGGATGATTTGCAGCGTGAAATTTCTGCCTAATCCCGAGACCATCGCACACTCTCTTCATACCTTGACCCACAAACTCACTTCCGTTATCACTCCAAATGATTCTCTGCATTCCGAATTTCGGGAAAAACTCTTTTATCAAAACTTTTGCTGTGGACAAGGCGGTATTGTCCTTAAGGGGGTAAGCTTCTACCCATCTAGAAAAAGAGCAAACAACCACTAACACATACTTTAAGTTGTTGCATCTCTCCATATGAATAAAATCTAGCTGCAAAGCCTCGAACGGATACGTAGGAGGAGCAAAATAACCAGCTGGTGTCGGGGTTCCCTTACCAGGATTATGCATCAAACACACCATACAGTTCTTAACTAAATTCTCCGCACATCTGGGAATTCCTATATTCTGCCAAACCGGAGCCAACAACTTGCAAATCCCTTTCACACTAATGTGTGCCACTCCATGTGCCATTGTAACGACTGGAAGCACATACGCGTTAGGCAACAACCATCTCTGATGTTCAGACAAATCAGTCCAACACCCATTCGAGTCTAACCTACCCTTACTTTCTCTCCACTCATCCAACTCTTTCTCTGTAGCCTCACTCTGAATAACTTTCACGCTTTCAATGGTGTCTTCACACATACCCTTCTCTGGAACCCATCTCGCCGGACCCGCAACATACATTTGACTCATCACGTTTCTAGCAGTTTCTTTCGCAACTTCATCTGCAAACGCATTACCACGACCAACATCATCCGTAACCTTTTTATGGGCACTGCATTTCACAATCGCTACTTGCAAAGGTAACGTAAGAGATTCAAGAAGTTCATTCACCAGTTGTCCATGCTGGATTTTCGTCCCATGCGATGTCAAAAATCCACATTCACGCCACAAACGTCCAAAACTATGGGCCACACCAAACGCATACTGACTATCTGTATACACATTCACTCGTTTTCCTTTCGCCAACACACATGCTCTCGTAAGTGCAATCAGTTCAGCCGCTTGTGCGGAATTATGTGGGATACGTGCAGCTTCAACAACTGTATGCAAAGTCGTCACAGCATATACTGCAGTTGTATCACCGTTCGGAAATTTAAAACACGAACCGTCAACCCACAAAGCATCATCACAGTCAGGGAGAGGAGTACCCTTCAGATCTATTCTCCCTTTCGTCTCTTCTTCGGTTCTCAAGAAACAATCGTGTTGCTCTTCGCTATCATCGTCTGTCTCAAGCGAAATCGGCAACAATGTAGCCGGGTTTAGAGTATTGCACCTCTTGATGTGCACATGGCTTGCTAACAAAGTAAGCTCATACCCTGACAACCGAGCACTAGTTAAGTGCTGTGTCTTCGTACGATTCAGCAAGGTATCCACTGCATGTGGAACCATAACCACTAACGTATTATCCATAACCAAACCCGCAGATTATCGAATCGAAACAGCCGCTGCCGCTGTGGCTCTCAAGCAACTCGGCATCGCTCTGGCTACAGGATCTAAAGTCGCCGAAAAGTACGCACATGGGCGTTGCTTCCCGCCAAACTGCTGAGTCAAAACCGATAATGCACATCCCTCTCTCTCATGGACATACAATGTGAAAGGCTTGCTGTAGTCGGGTGTACCCAACACAGGAGCCGAACACAGCGCATTGCGTAATTCAGAAAAACTTTTTTGACATTCCTCAGTCCAAGGAATAGGATTTGGGGTATCCTTAACTGTAGGAGCTATCAAAGGCTTCGCTAGAAGAGAAAAATTAGGGATCCACTGTCTACAGTACGACGTAATACCCAAAAACGCACGTACTTCTCTCTGTGCCGTAGGGACACTCATTCTTGCAATAGTCCGAATTCTTTCTGGGGTCAGTTTCCTTCCCTCCTTCTATAAGAGGTGACCTAAATAGGTAACGTTTTGGCAACAGCATTGTAATTTCGAGAGAGATTCTTTATGAAGGCAATCAGATAAATGAGACAACAAGGACACAGTGGCATCCTTACAGATGTCTTTGGTATCAGCAGCAACCAACAAATCATCAACATACTGGATAAAGGCTGCACCGTCAGGAAAAACTAACGAGTCAAGTTGAGTCTTCAGAGCTTGACTGTAGATAGATGGACTCTCGCAATAGCCTTGCGGAGCGCGTTTAAAGCGGAAGCTTCGTCCTACTAAAGAGAATCCAAAAATATCTCTACTCTCCATGGCAATCGGAATGCTGAAGAAAGCATTCTTAGAGGCGATCAGCGAAAATCAAGTGGCAGAAGCAGGAATCAATGTCAATAATGCAGTAATGTCAGGCACAACAGGAAATTGTGGAACAACAATCTTGTTCACTTCACGGAGATCGATAACAAATCTATACACAGGAGGTTGTGAAGAATCAGTTCTCTTCAAGACAGGCAAAACCAGACTATTACACACATTACCTCTAGTCTCTTCAACAACACCTTTGTCAATCAGATCATGAATGATCGCCAAAAGTGCACGCTCACCATCACTTGAAATACGATATTGTGGAATGCGCGGTAACTTAGCATTCGCCTTCAACGTCACAACATATGGGGGAATATCTAACAGGCCCACATCATTCGGACCCGTAGCCCACAATGAATCTGGTAACGAAGACAATTCAGGCGGGAGACAATCCTTCGATACATATATTAGAGAGATCACATTCTCACCCAGAGTAAGATGTACTCCTAACGGAGAACAGTACAAAGTCGCATACAATCTCTTCAACAAGTCAAGGCCTAGCAAGTTCTCATTACAACCTGTAGTCAAAAGAAGGGGTGCTTCAAACCTACGAGGACCAACAGAAAGAGGCAATGGAACAGAAATCGGATTCGTAACGGGGGCGCCAGAAAAACCTATAGAAACATTATTAAAGCCAGACAAAGGTGCGCCAGGGAGCTTAGAACGCATAATAGAACTCTTCGTAGCACCAGTGTCTAGCAGAAAAGGCTCTGACACACCTGATGCAATCACTTCCACATAGGGTCCACTCTGATCTACTGGAATCGAAACAACTCCCTCTCTTTGTCCATGGCTGTCCTAGCAATCATTGCCTTGCGCTTCATCGCCTTCAACATAATAATCATCCACGTCGTACTGTGCTGTCCTACCAGACAAATTCTGCTGTTGGTCAAAACTATTCATTGAATTCTGCAGAGGCAAAGGGCGCGCGTTTTGTCCGCGACCTCTACCTCTAGGCGCTTGTTGAGCACTTCTACCTCTCACACCAGGAGCACTATTTGCACGTTGCAACAGAATGGGACAACTATTCTTGTAATGGCCCTCTTCTCTACAATACGCACACTGATTAGGCCCATACTGAATACGCTGTTGAGGAGTCTCGTCTCTTTGCGAGTTCCTCGAATACTGTTGAGGCTGCTGATAATCACGCTGATTATTAACACGGGGTGGATAAGCTTGTTGTAGAAGAACTTTAGTCTTCAATTCCTTAGTCTTCTTATCCGCTTTCTCTAGCTCGTCCTTACGCCTATTCTCATAGTACTGAGCCGTAGCTAGAATCTGCGCCGATGTAGAAACAGGCCAAGCACTCTCGGAATCCTTCAACTTAGTACACAATTCAGGAAGAAGATTGTGCACGAATTTATCAACGAATAATCTCTGGCCACCCTTGGTAGCCATATCCTGACCACTATGGTCGACAAACGTTTCTTCGAAACGCGAGAAGAAATCCGAAACAGACTCATCTTTTTTCTGCTTACACGCAGACAACTTATCCCAATTAACACGGACCTCGGGCATCAAGGTCTTCATGAAAGTGATAATTCTACCAGGAAGTTCAGTAATGACATTTTCAGGCTTAGCACCTCCAACTTGTCTATCATTTGCAGCAACAAGATTCGTCCACGAATCACCCAATTCATTATCATGATCCGTATGTCGAATGACATTCCAGATGGGCTGTGAAACTACATTCCCGAACAACATGTCTATGTCCGCCAAATTCATGACACACAAACTCACAGTCTGCGTAAGTTCTTTATAATATCCTGCCGGATTCTTCTGCGGATCAGGTAAAGTCTGTTTAAGCGCTAAAACTTCTGCACGTTTCCATGGGACATGAACCCACACTCGCTGAAAATGCGCAAGAACAGGTGGAGCAGCATTAGGATCAGCAGGTCTCCAAACTGGAGGAACCTCTCGTATCGGACTCTGACGCGCATGTCTCCTAACTGACGAGTCTGGCTCAAACAGCCGTTCAGTAGGAACATCACTGCGAAGCGACAATAACGTCGACACCGCTTTCTCGATGTCGTGTAAACTCACAATCGTCCCTTTAGCAAACTCAGAACGCAATAGAAACAATTCCGCAGGAACTCTACCCACTTCGTCCGTCCATTGTTCATGGAGGAACGCACACATAAGCTCAAAAACATAACGTTGCTTTGGTGCTTCCCATTGTCGGAAAACATCCATGATACCCTCGAGATCGTACTGGGACTTATACGTCACCCATCTTCGCGCCATATGATCCAAAACCACTCGCTCATCTGTATCAGGCAGTTGACTACGCAACTGTCTACGCTCACTAGCAGGAGACATACCCATTTGTCCCAACCAAGGAGTTAGAAGACCAGAAAAGACAGCAGTCATCCGCTGTCTAGGAGAAGGAGTAGTCGAAAGGACAAGAGGAGATGAAACAGTAGTAGAAGGATCCATAGTCGGAACAGGCATAGAAACAGTAGTACAATCCAAAAGAATTCCCAAAACCCGGGACTTATGTTAGTGATTATCTAACAGGCATGCGACTTTAATCCGCCTAGATTTCTCAGAGGGTAGAATCTCGGAAAAACACCCGATATTAATTCTATATTGAGGTGTTTGTTGTCTCTAATGCCTTACTGTCCTAAGACAGACAGTCTGGTCTGTCATTATTTACTGATTGTGGGGGGGTTCAATATATTTTCAATATATTTTCAACTCGGCGCAACCAAAAAAATGTGTCAGCCCTGCATAGAACCATACACAGACCCACACATATACCAAAATAATAAATGAAAAAATGTGTGGCGGAGAGGAAGGCACCTCACGGGCGAACACCCTCGGGGCAATCTGGTCAGATGTTTACCAGAGGCTTGGCCCCTTTCTCATCATAGGCGGCCGTTCCTATTCCAGAAAATTGGTGAATAAGTGAGAAGAAAGTAAAGAGAAGGTGCATAGCAAGGAGATTTAGAGCGTAACTCCTTGAACAAAACAAAACAGAGTGAAGGATAAAATCAACAGCCACACCACTTGAACTACTTTTATTTATGAATAGGGTGTGAGAAGTTGAAATAAAAAGGATGGTAGCTTAAAGTTGCATACCACTACCTGTGACCGACATGTTTCACTGCCCAGAAACCTTTATGGCAGATTCATCAGGGTCAATACTCTGTTACTGCACCCACTTCCAACATCTTTTAAACAGGAAGCTGATGAGTTGAAAAAATAAAATGAAACTAAAATCACGACCAATTCATAGTCCAGACCATATAAATGTTTATATTTTTCATAGCAAAGATTATTCAATATACATTTCTATTTTTCAATATGAGTTTACCCTTATTCAGCTATGCTCCCTCGTACCAGCTGAACAAAGGGTACTCCGCCAAGCAGTCGGTTGTCACATCAACCTGTAGGGTATTTGTATACAATTAGTATCATAAGTATACATTAGCCTGCTCTTAGAATTGCCCTTGTATGCGTGGGCTGCCACCCCATTTATGCAAATGCGTAAATCCAATGCACATATACCCCAAACGAGCATCAACCGAATATAATAGCTTCTAGTTCTGTGTGCGACCTCTGCTGCGAGTCACCCTGGGTGAGTGGGTCTGCCATTGGGGTACTGAGTTGCCTCTCCCTCTGCCTCTTCCTGGGTTCCCCCTCCCCCTGTTGTGATTGGTTCCCTGACCTTGCCCTAAAAAAGAGCGTAGTAGGGCCCCAAAATCCTCGTCCTGGCGGTTCTGTTGGTTAAACCTAACCCTATTGCCCTGTTGGGGTTCCCTTCCTCTTCACTAGAGGTGTTGTCAAACATCCAGTTGTCAGGAGTACGTCTGAACTGCTGTCTGCCACCTCTGCCTCTCTGCCGTGTACCTACACTTTGCTGATCTGTTGTCTGTTGGTAGTACTCTTCCTTTACATACGGAAAAGCCCACTCATGTGAATACCTCTCTAAGTTTTTGGTTAGCCCTTTAATTTTTTGATTGACCATATAATTTTTATAGTCTGCCAAATCGTCCTGGATTCTCTGTAGATGCTCTTTGCTGTTTAAGAGGGTCGTGTCCTTGGATATAGTTTCCTCCAACTTGTTTCTTTCAAAAGTTCCTCGTTCAAACGTTGGGCGGTACTTATTATTAAAATGAGCCAGTCCCTAGTACATTTGTTCGCGATGAAACTCCAATCCTGGTGGAACTTATCGTCATCTAGGAAAATCCTGGGCTCAATTCTAACTAGGAGGCTAGGGGGTGCTGCACCTGCTGTGTAGTATTCAGTCATCAGCGCACCATGCAGTGCAATCCTCACTTGTTTTTTCTTAAGATTGGATAATTTCTCCCATTCTTCTCGGGCTGATGTATTGCCCCGGAGTGGGGCACCCGAGAGTAATGATGGCCCTGATAAAATTGCGGCTATCTGGTCGTTGGTAAAGGCAAGACAATTCTTATCCATCTAGAAAAAACTCCTCTCATTGTAGCTAATAGGACCTACACCATGTTTCACATACTACTCGTATGTAGGAGTTCCGATCGGAGGAACCGGACACGAATCCTCTAACCGGGAATCCCTCAAAGTACCACAACTGAACAAGTTTCTAAGACTGCTAAAACCAGGCATCTTGCTCACTAGTCTAGCTTCAAACAACAAGGGGAATCTAAAACGATAATCTCGTGAATACACAAATCCCTTGGCTTTGGGGCCTGCAGGTACCAAATCAAAGCTATCCACTAAAGGATACAAACCAAACTAAGGACTAGGAGAGGCTCCGTTTATACTTAACTGAAATGTCGATGGCGTCACCAGAAGACCCGTCAATCGTCTCGCTCTACAAACGTCTAAGGCTCCAAAACAGGGCGACAGTCAGGGCAGCAGTCCTTCGTAGCCGTTGGAAAGCGGGAAACCTCGCAGCAAAGACTTTCGGACCACGACGACATACAGGGGTCGATGAAGTGGCTGGCCTTCCTCCAGAATTTTCTCACGAAGCTTCTCACGAACCTCTGGCTTGGACTGGTACAGCTGAAGTCGCCTCACGTTGGGCGCCAATTGAGGTACTGGGTTTTTCAGAACCGGTACTAATCCGGTAACCCAGCGGTGTCAGGGCAACACCCAAGGACCCCGGATTCCCCTGTCTTGGCAAACAGAGACACGGGATACTTCTTGATGACGTCAAAGACAAAAGTTTATTGGTTGCAACCAGGGACAGAGATCTACGAAGTACACACGGGTAGTTCGTCAGAGACTGCACACTTCAATGAACGGAACACGGTCTTTTATGCCGAAAATTACGCCTCTGGCAATATTACAATTTACATTTGGTGCATACAAACTGACCAATAGCAATGTAGCATTTCAAAAGTAGCAAATGACAACAGGCAAAAACAATCCCCTTTTCCGTTGTCCAGCCCACCAAAAACAATCGCACACATGCTTGGTTTCCTGTTCGATCAGGCCGGACAAACCCATCATAAACCCTTCAACCCAGATCGATGAACATGTCGTAAAGGAAAGGCAGAAACAGATGGAAAGGAGATAGAGGAGGTGGGAACGGTGTACCATAAACTCGGACACGTCCTGCCCTTTGATCTTTATCAGGCCAGCTGCTGCACAAGGAACTGGCTCAGCGGGATTCGCCCCAGGCGAGGAGTCAGTTCGGCCAGGTCAACCAGAAGTCAGCTAAGGCATATGTGTCAAGGACTTTCTCGGCCGCAGTCATCGGGCCTAAGTTAGGGCAACCACACAAAATGGCTGCCACATACAAAATGGAACCTGGAGGTTCAGACTAAATCCTCAAATGCAGAGTGTTCTCCTTTATCGATTCATAAGAAAAAACACTCAGACACGTTACACTCGCCATTTGCGGTCTGTAGAGACCAAAATCGTCCATTTCCGATGATCTTTATAAATCGGGTTTCGGAACTTTCGAACCCAATTCGGAACCACGGAACCACAGACCCTCCTTTTGCCCTATCATAGGCAATAAACCCAGACCCATTTTAATCTGAATCCGGATCTATATTCATCAGATCATCGATATGCTGCTGTAGCATCATCCTATTACTAAGCATCTTTCTATGGACAGGTTTCCGTACGCACAAAGTAGCACAAAGGCCACAAATAGCAGGAGCACACTGTACACAGAGACAGAACATGAACAGGATTGCTAAGACCATCCCAATGACCATCAGAATCTTCAAACCCCAAGTGGATATCAATCCCCATAACCATCCCATCAAAGACCAATCTCCTTTGTCCAGATGGACAGAATTGGAGATTTTGTGCAATTTGGAAATGGCCTGGAAGACTGATGGAGCGTTGTCTGGAATAAAAACACAGCAGCTTGATTGAATCAATCTACAAACTCCACCTCGATCTGCCAGGATAACATCAAGGGCAACTCTATTCTGAAGTGTCATAAGTCTATCCGACTGGAGCTCAGCAGTCAAGTTACCAAGGGCACCGGCAGTTTCAACTATGGTGGACTCGACCACTCTTGTTAGCTGACGAATATTCCTACTGTTAGCCATAGGTCCCCAGAACGGCAGAAAACCCTTAACGAAATCTCCCAATTCTTGACCTGCAGTGTCTTCTTGGCTAAAGACACCTCTAGCAATTCTCGTCTTGTGGTAATCCGCCGCCGCTGTAAAAGTGGGGGGTAACAGAAAGGAAACAAAACATGTGCCCGAAAAGTCAGGGGGCAATCATATATAGGCTTTGTCGTAGCAAACAAAGTAGGTACCCTTAGCAGCTAAGAATGCTGGGGAAGACTGAGACGGAAACACATAGGTCTCAGCACAAACGCTCTTCCCTAACTGAGCCTTCGGATTCTTACCATTGCCCTGCAAACAATAGTAGCCCTTATGGGGCACTATCCAGATCGGTGGAGAACTTTTCGCTCGCTGCTTAATACTCAGACTAACTCCATATCCAGTTACGTTCCAACCACTATATGGTTGCCTCTCATCTTTCGGAATAGTCTCTACTGCATTAGTCCCTCTAATCATGTTGACTATGCCTTTAGCTAGTGGGCTATTCTTCGGATTATCTTTCGGTGAACGTAGGGGGTGAACACTGTGGGCATAGATAAACATAGTTCTGTAAGCTCGAATCGAACCATTTAAACTGAAGGGCCAAACCAGATAAGGAATACCCTTATCGGTTGTATGAGGCATCAAACCACAAATCCAGCAGTTCGTTGTATTAATCACTAGCTGATGCTGGTGCAAAAGTTGAATGAAAGAATTATTAGAGAATTCCAAACGTCTGACTACCTCATGTTCAGGCAAAGGGTGGAAAGAATGAGAAGAAATAGTAGGTGAAGGTGTAGGTAGCACAGTGGAATTAGACGTCATTTTAAAAACAAATGCTACATAACCAGCTATAAAGATCATGACGCTTAATAGCAAAAATATACATGGTATCAAAAAGCATTTTTTCGACATTATTTTCCATATATGTTTTCTAAAAGTCAATGTCTGCACAGGTCTCTCCAGCTCAAAGAAATCCATCCTAAACTAAAGGTGCTGCCCGCAGTGGTTGGTTGATTCTGCTTGAGAGTGCCTCTGCTGCACCCAGGAAGGTTGCCTTGGGCCAACAGAACCCTCTACCTAGTGTCTCAGGCTTACACTCCCAAGACTGGTAGCAACCGCGACCCTAGCAGCGAGAACCGGATGGCAGTTCAAGAAAAACAAAAATGAGTAGATCCTTGGCGGAGAGTTAACCTGCACACAATAAAAAATCAACTTTATTAATGCTTTATTTGTCCTTAATTCTCGGTCTCAAATTGTATCGGTTTCTTCCCGGTAATTCTTGATCGGTGAACAAAAGATGAGGCTCGGTAGTGTTCAATCGCTCTGCGGGAGGTACTAAATGCTTGCAAAAGTCGATCGCTCTCCTTTTCTGAACTAGTTCCAATCAGACGAGCATCGCTGAACGGTATGAACTTCGGGATTGTCTCGGTCTCAGAGTCTGCAAGACCCTCTTGGACCCACTTGTCATAGGGCAAAGGAAAAGGTGCCTTTTTGGTATGCGAGCCGTGGATCCAGTTGCGCTTTCCACGCACTCGCACCGCAGATCTTGTAGACAACAGGACCTGGTATGGCCCAGTCCAGCGGAGCTGCTCGTTCTTCGTTCACTGGAAGTTTCTGACGAAGACCCAGGCACCGGGTTCAATAGCGTGGCCTGGATCCTCTGTAGCTTGAGGAAGACTGTCGTATACCTGTTGCCATAAAACACTCATTTTAGTTGTCAATTCACGCAAATAATCAAGTAAAACAGGGTGTTCGAGGTCACTGAACCTCGTCGGTCTTGGTACGCCCCAAACATTCGCCGTGCGACCAAACACAACTTCATATGGACTCAAACCCATTCTCGAATGCACAGTTACTCGGTGGACAAAAGTGCTAATGGCAGAGCATCTGGCCATTGTAAACCAGTGCTTTCCTGAATCTTGGCTAACTTCAACTTAAGGGTGCCATTGTAGCACTCGACTAAACCAGCTGATTGGGGATGATTTGCAGCGTGAAATTTCTGCCTAATCCCGAGACCATCGCACACTCTCTTCATACCTTGACCCACAAACTCACTTCCGTTATCACTCCAAATGATTCTCTGCATTCCGAATTTCGGGAAAAACTCTTTTATCAAAACTTTTGCTGTGGACAAGGCGGTATTGTCCTTAAGGGGGTAAGCTTCTACCCATCTAGAAAAAGAGCAAACAACCACTAACACATACTTTAAGTTGTTGCATCTCTCCATATGAATAAAATCTAGCTGCAAAGCCTCGAACGGATACGTAGGAGGAGCAAAATAACCAGCTGGTGTCGGGGTTCCCTTACCAGGATTATGCATCAAACACACCATACAGTTCTTAACTAAATTCTCCGCACATCTGGGAATTCCTATATTCTGCCAAACCGGAGCCAACAACTTGCAAATCCCTTTCACACTAATGTGTGCCACTCCATGTGCCATTGTAACGACTGGAAGCACATACGCGTTAGGCAACAACCATCTCTGATGTTCAGACAAATCAGTCCAACACCCATTCGAGTCTAACCTACCCTTACTTTCTCTCCACTCATCCAACTCTTTCTCTGTAGCCTCACTCTGAATAACTTTCACGCTTTCAATGGTGTCTTCACACATACCCTTCTCTGGAACCCATCTCGCCGGACCCGCAACATACATTTGACTCATCACGTTTCTAGCAGTTTCTTTCGCAACTTCATCTGCAAACGCATTACCACGACCAACATCATCCGTAACCTTTTTATGGGCACTGCATTTCACAATCGCTACTTGCAAAGGTAACGTAAGAGATTCAAGAAGTTCATTCACCAGTTGTCCATGCTGGATTTTCGTCCCATGCGATGTCAAAAATCCACATTCACGCCACAAACGTCCAAAACTATGGGCCACACCAAACGCATACTGACTATCTGTATACACATTCACTCGTTTTCCTTTCGCCAACACACATGCTCTCGTAAGTGCAATCAGTTCAGCCGCTTGTGCGGAATTATGTGGGATACGTGCAGCTTCAACAACTGTATGCAAAGTCGTCACAGCATATACTGCAGTTGTATCACCGTTCGGAAATTTAAAACACGAACCGTCAACCCACAAAGCATCATCACAGTCAGGGAGAGGAGTACCCTTCAGATCTATTCTCCCTTTCGTCTCTTCTTCGGTTCTCAAGAAACAATCGTGTTGCTCTTCGCTATCATCGTCTGTCTCAAGCGAAATCGGCAACAATGTAGCCGGGTTTAGAGTATTGCACCTCTTGATGTGCACATGGCTTGCTAACAAAGTAAGCTCATACCCTGACAACCGAGCACTAGTTAAGTGCTGTGTCTTCGTACGATTCAGCAAGGTATCCACTGCATGTGGAACCATAACCACTAACGTATTATCCATAACCAAACCCGCAGATTATCGAATCGAAACAGCCGCTGCCGCTGTGGCTCTCAAGCAACTCGGCATCGCTCTGGCTACAGGATCTAAAGTCGCCGAAAAGTACGCACATGGGCGTTGCTTCCCGCCAAACTGCTGAGTCAAAACCGATAATGCACATCCCTCTCTCTCATGGACATACAATGTGAAAGGCTTGCTGTAGTCGGGTGTACCCAACACAGGAGCCGAACACAGCGCATTGCGTAATTCAGAAAAACTTTTTTGACATTCCTCAGTCCAAGGAATAGGATTTGGGGTATCCTTAACTGTAGGAGCTATCAAAGGCTTCGCTAGAAGAGAAAAATTAGGGATCCACTGTCTACAGTACGACGTAATACCCAAAAACGCACGTACTTCTCTCTGTGCCGTAGGGACACTCATTCTTGCAATAGTCCGAATTCTTTCTGGGGTCAGTTTCCTTCCCTCCTTCTATAAGAGGTGACCTAAATAGGTAACGTTTTGGCAACAGCATTGTAATTTCGAGAGAGATTCTTTATGATGGCAATCAGATAAATGAGACAACAAGGACACAGTGGCATCCTTACAGATGTCTTTGGTATCAGCAGCAACCAACAAATCATCAACATACTGGATAAAGGCTGCACCGTCAGGAAAAACTAACGAGTCAAGTTGAGTCTTCAGAGCTTGACTGTAGATAGATGGACTCTCGCAATAGCCTTGCGGAGCGCGTTTAAAGCGGAAGCTTCGTCCTACTAAAGAGAATCCAAAAATATCTCTACTCTCCATGGCAATCGGAATGCTGAAGAAAGCATTCTTAGAGGCGATCAGCGAAAATCAAGTGGCAGAAGCAGGAATCAATGTCAATAATGCAGTAATGTCAGGCACAACAGGAAATTGTGGAACAACAATCTTGTTCACTTCACGGAGATCGATAACAAATCTATACACAGGAGGTTGTGAAGAATCAGTTCTCTTCAAGACAGGCAAAACCAGACTATTACACACATTACCTCTAGTCTCTTCAACAACACCTTTGTCAATCAGATCATGAATGATCGCCAAAAGTGCACGCTCACCATCACTTGAAATACGATATTGTGGAATGCGCGGTAACTTAGCATTCGCCTTCAACGTCACAACATATGGGGGAATATCTAACAGGCCCACATCATTCGGACCCGTAGCCCACAATGAATCTGGTAACGAAGACAATTCAGGCGGGAGACAATCCTTCGATACATATATTAGAGAGATCACATTCTCACCCAGAGTAAGATGTACTCCTAACGGAGAACAGTACAAAGTCGCATACAATCTCTTCAACAAGTCAAGGCCTAGCAAGTTCTCATTACAACCTGTAGTCAAAAGAAGGGGTGCTTCAAACCTACGAGGACCAACAGAAAGAGGCAATGGAACAGAAATCGGATTCGTAACGGGGGCGCCAGAAAAACCTATAGAAACATTATTAAAGCCAGACAAAGGTGCGCCAGGGAGCTTAGAACGCATAATAGAACTCTTCGTAGCACCAGTGTCTAGCAGAAAAGGCTCTGACACACCTGATGCAATCACTTCCACATAGGGTCCACTCTGATCTACTGGAATCGAAACAACTCCCTCTCTTTGTCCATGGCTGTCCTAGCAATCATTGCCTTGCGCTTCATCGCCTTCAACATAATAATCATCCACGTCGTACTGTGCTGTCCTACCAGACAAATTCTGCTGTTGGTCAAAACTATTCATTGAATTCTGCAGAGGCAAAGGGCGCGCGTTTTGTCCGCGACCTCTACCTCTAGGCGCTTGTTGAGCACTTCTACCTCTCACACCAGGAGCACTATTTGCACGTTGCAACAGAATGGGACAACTATTCTTGTAATGGCCCTCTTCTCTACAATACGCACACTGATTAGGCCCATACTGAATACGCTGTTGAGGAGTCTCGTCTCTTTGCGAGTTCCTCGAATACTGTTGAGGCTGCTGATAATCACGCTGATTATTAACACGGGGTGGATAAGCTTGTTGTAGAAGAACTTTAGTCTTCAATTCCTTAGTCTTCTTATCCGCTTTCTCTAGCTCGTCCTTACGCCTATTCTCATAGTACTGAGCCGTAGCTAGAATCTGCGCCGATGTAGAAACAGGCCAAGCACTCTCGGAATCCTTCAACTTAGTACACAATTCAGGAAGAAGATTGTGCACGAATTTATCAACGAATAATCTCTGGCCACCCTTGGTAGCCATATCCTGACCACTATGGTCGACAAACGTTTCTTCGAAACGCGAGAAGAAATCCGAAACAGACTCATCTTTTTTCTGCTTACACGCAGACAACTTATCCCAATTAACACGGACCTCGGGCATCAAGGTCTTCATGAAAGTGATAATTCTACCAGGAAGTTCAGTAATGACATTTTCAGGCTTAGCACCTCCAACTTGTCTATCATTTGCAGCAACAAGATTCGTCCACGAATCACCCAATTCATTATCATGATCCGTATGTCGAATGACATTCCAGATGGGCTGTGAAACTACATTCCCGAACAACATGTCTATGTCCGCCAAATTCATGACACACAAACTCACAGTCTGCGTAAGTTCTTTATAATATCCTGCCGGATTCTTCTGCGGATCAGGTAAAGTCTGTTTAAGCGCTAAAACTTCTGCACGTTTCCATGGGACATGAACCCACACTCGCTGAAAATGCGCAAGAACAGGTGGAGCAGCATTAGGATCAGCAGGTCTCCAAACTGGAGGAACCTCTCGTATCGGACTCTGACGCGCATGTCTCCTAACTGACGAGTCTGGCTCAAACAGCCGTTCAGTAGGAACATCACTGCGAAGCGACAATAACGTCGACACCGCTTTCTCGATGTCGTGTAAACTCACAATCGTCCCTTTAGCAAACTCAGAACGCAATAGAAACAATTCCGCAGGAACTCTACCCACTTCGTCCGTCCATTGTTCATGGAGGAACGCACACATAAGCTCAAAAACATAACGTTGCTTTGGTGCTTCCCATTGTCGGAAAACATCCATGATACCCTCGAGATCGTACTGGGACTTATACGTCACCCATCTTCGCGCCATATGATCCAAAACCACTCGCTCATCTGTATCAGGCAGTTGACTACGCAACTGTCTACGCTCACTAGCAGGAGACATACCCATTTGTCCCAACCAAGGAGTTAGAAGACCAGAAAAGACAGCAGTCATCCGCTGTCTAGGAGAAGGAGTAGTCGAAAGGACAAGAGGAGATGAAACAGTAGTAGAAGGATCCATAGTCGGAACAGGCATAGAAACAGTAGTACAATCCAAAAGAATTCCCAAAACCCGGGACTTATGTTAGTGATTATCTAACAGGCATGCGACTTTAATCCGCCTAGATTTCTCAGAGGGTAGAATCTCGGAAAAACACCCGATATTAATTCTATATTGAGGTGTTTGTTGTCTCTAATGCCTTACTGTCCTAAGACAGACAGTCTGGTCTGTCATTATTTACTGATTGTGGGGGGGTTCAATATATTTTCAATATATTTTCAACTCGGCGCAACCAAAAAAATGTGTCAGCCCTGCATAGAACCATACACAGACCCACACATATACCAAAATAATAAATGAAAAAATGTGTGGCGGAGAGGAAGGCACCTCACGGGCGAACACCCTCGGGGCAATCTGGTCAGATGTTTACCAGAGGCTTGGCCCCTTTCTCATCATAGGCGGCCGTTCCTATTCCAGAAAATTGGTGAATAAGTGAGAAGAAAGTAAAGAGAAGGTGCATAGCAAGGAGATTTAGAGCGTAACTCCTTGAACAAAACAAAACAGAGTGAAGGATAAAATCAACAGCCACACCACTTGAACTACTTTTATTTATGAATAGGGTGTGAGAAGTTGAAATAAAAAGGATGGTAGCTTAAAGTTGCATACCACTACCTGTGACCGACATGTTTCACTGCCCAGAAACCTTTATGGCAGATTCATCAGGGTCAATACTCTGTTACTGCACCCACTTCCAACATCTTTTAAACAGGAAGCTGATGAGTTGAAAAAATAAAATGAAACTAAAATCACGACCAATTCATAGTCCAGACCATATAAATGTTTATATTTTTCATAGCAAAGATTATTCAATATACATTTCTATTTTTCAATATGAGTTTACCCTTATTCAGCTATGCTCCCTCGTACCAGCTGAACAAAGGGTACTCCGCCAAGCAGTCGGTTGTCACATCAACCTGTAGGGTATTTGTATACAATTAGTATCATAAGTATACATTAGCCTGCTCTTAGAATTGCCCTTGTATGCGTGGGCTGCCACCCCATTTATGCAAATGCGTAAATCCAATGCACATATACCCCAAACGAGCATCAACCGAATATAATAGCTTCTAGTTCTGTGTGCGACCTCTGCTGCGAGTCACCCTGGGTGAGTGGGTCTGCCATTGGGGTACTGAGTTGCCTCTCCCTCTGCCTCTTCCTGGGTTCCCCCTCCCCCTGTTGTGATTGGTTCCCTGACCTTGCCCTAAAAAAGAGCGTAGTAGGGCCCCAAAATCCTCGTCCTGGCGGTTCTGTTGGTTAAACCTAACCCTATTGCCCTGTTGGGGTTCCCTTCCTCTTCACTAGAGGTGTTGTCAAACATCCAGTTGTCAGGAGTACGTCTGAACTGCTGTCTGCCACCTCTGCCTCTCTGCCGTGTACCTACACTTTGCTGATCTGTTGTCTGTTGGTAGTACTCTTCCTTTACATACGGAAAAGCCCACTCATGTGAATACCTCTCTAAGTTTTTGGTTAGCCCTTTAATTTTTTGATTGACCATATAATTTTTATAGTCTGCCAAATCGTCCTGGATTCTCTGTAGATGCTCTTTGCTGTTTAAGAGGGTCGTGTCCTTGGATATAGTTTCCTCCAACTTGTTTCTTTCAAAAGTTCCTCGTTCAAACGTTGGGCGGTACTTATTATTAAAATGAGCCAGTCCCTAGTACATTTGTTCGCGATGAAACTCCAATCCTGGTGGAACTTATCGTCATCTAGGAAAATCCTGGGCTCAATTCTAACTAGGAGGCTAGGGGGTGCTGCACCTGCTGTGTAGTATTCAGTCATCAGCGCACCATGCAGTGCAATCCTCACTTGTTTTTTCTTAAGATTGGATAATTTCTCCCATTCTTCTCGGGCTGATGTATTGCCCCGGAGTGGGGCACCCGAGAGTAATGATGGCCCTGATAAAATTGCGGCTATCTGGTCGTTGGTAAAGGCAAGACAATTCTTATCCATCTAGAAAAAACTCCTCTCATTGTAGCTAATAGGACCTACACCATGTTTCACATACTACTCGTATGTAGGAGTTCCGATCGGAGGAACCGGACACGAATCCTCTAACCGGGAATCCCTCAAAGTACCACAACTGAACAAGTTTCTAAGACTGCTAAAACCAGGCATCTTGCTCACTAGTCTAGCTTCAAACAACAAGGGGAATCTAAAACGATAATCTCGTGAATACACAAATCCCTTGGCTTTGGGGCCTGCAGGTACCAAATCAAAGCTATCCACTAAAGGATACAAACCAAACTAAGGACTAGGAGAGGCTCCGTTTATACTTAACTGAAATGTCGATGGCGTCACCAGAAGACCCGTCAATCGTCTCGCTCTACAAACGTCTAAGGCTCCAAAACAGGGCGACAGTCAGGGCAGCAGTCCTTCGTAGCCGTTGGAAAGCGGGAAACCTCGCAGCAAAGACTTTCGGACCACGACGACATACAGGGGTCGATGAAGTGGCTGGCCTTCCTCCAGAATTTTCTCACGAAGCTTCTCACGAACCTCTGGCTTGGACTGGTACAGCTGAAGTCGCCTCACGTTGGGCGCCAATTGAGGTACTGGGTTTTTCAGAACCGGTACTAATCCGGTAACCCAGCGGTGTCAGGGCAACACCCAAGGACCCCGGATTCCCCTGTCTTGGCAAACAGAGACACGGGATACTTCTTGATGACGTCAAAGACAAAAGTTTATTGGTTGCAACCAGGGACAGAGATCTACGAAGTACACACGGGTAGTTCGTCAGAGACTGCACACTTCAATGAACGGAACACGGTCTTTTATGCCGAAAATTACGCCTCTGGCAATATTACAATTTACATTTGGTGCATACAAACTGACCAATAGTAATGCAGCATTTCAAAAGTAGCAAATGACAACAGGCAAAAACAATCCCCTTTTCCGTTGTCCAGCCCACCAAAAACAATCGCACACATGCTTGGTTTCCTGTTCGATCAGGCCGGACAAACCCATCATAAACCCTTCAACCCACTCGATGAACATGTCGTAAAGGAAAGGCAGAAACAGATGGAAAGGAGATAGAGGAGGTGGGAACGGTGTACCATAAACTCGGACACGTCCTGCCCTTTGATCTTTATCAGGCCAGCTGCTGCACATGGAACTGGCTCAGCGGGATTCGCACCATCAGTTCGGAGTCAGTTCGGCCAGGTCAACCAGAAGTCAGCTAAGGCATACGTGTCAAGGACTTTCTCGGCCGCAGTCATCGGGCCTATGTTAGGGCAACCACACAAAATGGCTGCCACATACAAAATGGAACCCGGAGGTTCAGACTAAATCCTCAAATGCAGAGTGTTCTCCTATATCGATTCATATGAAAACACTCAGACATGTTACACTCGCCATTTGCGGTCTGTAGAGACCAAAATCGTCCATTCCCGACGATCTTTATAAATCGGGTTTCGGAACTTTCAAACCCAATTCGGAACCACGGAACCACAGGTCCAGCAGCATCAGATGCGTGCACACAGGCTTTGGAGCAATTGGTGGCTACGTTTCATGAATTTAAAGTACAGTTAGCTCCAGGCAAGACAGTAGGCCCGGAAACATGCATGTCCTTTTTGGGAATTGAGATCGACACAGTGGTGGGGGAATGCAGGCTACCATTAGACAAGGTTCAGGCTTTTTCCCAAGCAATTGACGTAGCATTGGCGGGGCCTAAGGTTACCCCGCACCAATTACAGGTGCTGGTGGGCCAGCTCAATTTCGCCCTCCGTATCATACAACTGGGGCGCCCCTTCTCTAGGTCCATTGCTAGGGCAATGGTGGGATTAACCCAGAAGCATCACCATGTGCGCTTACAGGCAGAGGTGAAGGAGGACTTGAGAGTGTGACGCAGCTTCCTGAGTGACTTCAATGGGAAAGTGGTGTGGCCAGCGCCGCCGGTGTCAAGTACAGAGCTAGGCTTGCTCACAGACTCAGCAGGCAGCATTGGCTTTGGCGCTATTCTAGGGTTCCATTGGTGCAGGGGAGAGTGGCCGGGTGAGTGGCACGAGAGTGGGCTGACTAGAAACATAGCCTTCTTGGAGTTATTCCCAATTATAGTGGCAGTGACCGTGTGGGCGGACCACTTTGAGAATAAGTCAGTGGTTTTCTGGTCGGACAACATGGCAGTGGTGGAAGCAATAAACAGGCAGGTGCTACATGCAAACATGTTCTGAGATTATTGAAACACTTGGTGTTGGTTTGCTTGAGGCTGAACCTGCTGTTCAAAGCTGCACATATACCGGGGGTAGACAATCAAGCTGCTGATGCTTTGTCTCGTTCCAAGTTACAGGAATTCCGGAAAAATCACCTGCAGGCAGAGGAGCAGATGACAGGGTTCCCAACATCACAGTGGTGGATTGGAGCTCCGCTCTAGTGGGGCTGGTAGGTGCCTCACTGTGTGATCGCACTAGCAGATCATACCAACAGCAATTCATGTCTTACAGGATGTTTGTGCAGAAAGCTGGTATAACTGGCTTGTTTTCTGCTAAGGCTATATTCAGTTTCTTGCAAATGTTGAGGGATCAGGGTAGGCCAGTCTCGTATGCTAGGGCTCATGTGACGGCAGTGGGTTTCTTCGCTAAGCTTGAGGGCAAGCGCGACCCGGGCGCATCCTTTGTGGTCAAGAAAGCCCTGCCAAGGTCGGCCAAGTTGGAAGGACCCAAAAGTGATTGCCGGAGGCCATTAGATATTAGAACACTGGGTGACATCCTGGAGTCCCTTCCTAGGGTTTGCAGCTCGTCATTTGAGAGCACATTATTTAGGGCAGTCTTTTCCCTGGCCTTCTATGGGGCATTCCGGTTGGGGGAGATTGTAGGGACTTCCAGATCTGACCAGTCGGGGGCCTCCAATTTGGTGACACCAAAATAACCCGGGGGGTTTGGAAGTGACCTTAAGCAAATCTAAAACTGACCAGATGGGGAAGGGGCAACAATTCACCTTTGTCCGGCACCTGGCGTAACACTCTGCCCGGTGGCTCTTATGCAGTCATATTTGACCATTTGCCCTGCAGAGATGGGGCAGGCCCTGTTCATACATGAGCAGGGGGTTGCGTGTCACAGTACCAATTCAAGACAATTTTTGGAATGGCTTTAACGGGGCTGGGATTGGGGTCAGCAGATTATTCTTCTCATTCTTTTAGAATTGGGGCAGCGACATTGGCAGCTGAGGCGGGCTTACCGACTAAAACTGTGAGGAAAGTTGGACGCTGGTCATCAGATTGTTTTAGACGGTATATCCGGCCGGAGTTGCTATGAAATGATGCTCACAATTTGGTCATGACTATGCCTGACTTCTGCATTTCTCTCCTGTTCATTAGTATGCCGGCAAAGGTGGTGTGGGTACTGGGGCACTCATTTGTGCGGTGCGCCACGGTGCGGTTGCAGCAGCGGTGAGTGGAAAAACCACCTGGCTTGAAGGGGACGGAGTTCCTATGGCGGGGTGTTCGGGGGCATGCAAATTCGGCTTATGGAGGAGATTAGAGTGCACGAGGGACAGAAGTCCCCGAAGTTAATCATCATTCATTTGGGCGGCATCAACATGGTGGGTCGGGGATGCCTTGCGGTCAAGGAGGTCCTGCTGACAGAGTTTGTGTGGCTCGGACGTGCCTTTCCCCGGGCCCGGATAGCTTGGTCTTGCATGATTCCATGCCAGTCATGGGGTTCCGGAGTACAATCTAGAGCCTTGAATGTGTCAGTAAGGTGGCTCAATGGGGAGTTGGCCAAGTTGTGCTCTGTAAAGGGCCGCTTGTGTCATATCCTACCCCGGATGATCACAGGAGAGGTGATGTTTCTTCAAGATGGCGTGCATTTATCAGACATTGGCACAGACGTATGGATCAGAGGAATATGGTCTTTTGTGCAGAACTTATTTGGCAGTGGGGAGGGTGACGGACCTAGGGGCCCTGGTCACCCTTGTGGCGGTAAAGAGGCCTTAGAACTGAGGAAAAATGTTCTTCTGATCGGCATCATTTGTACCGGGACTCAATTGCTTTTTCATTGCCATCTCGTGTCAAACACTTCCACAGGACCCACCTGGTCGTTTCTGCTGATGCCTGGGGAAAATCTAAACTGACACAACAGAGACCATCTTGCAACCTGATCTCTGCCCAGGAACTGTCGCACACCCAACCCCCTTTTCTTTGCAGTTCAACAGAAAGCCATGAGACACCCACGCCCTGTGTAAACAAGCTTGTTTTTCAATTCCTGCTCCCAGCCTGGTAAACATCCTTGACACTGTGATCAGGTTCTCTGGACAATGGTCTGACTGTTGGGCCCTGATCAGGTTGATTAAACAGTGACTTAAAAGACCGGGCTTTGATCAAGGCAACAATGACCTGAAAAGACTAAGCCTTGATCAAAGCCGAGTGAACAATGATTTGTGTACCAAGCCTTGACCAGGTCACCATCTACAAACGTCGTCTGGATCTGGTTATCAACTGCAAACACTGCCCTTATTAAACAATTAACTAACAGCCAACAGACTGGGACGAAAAAGTATAAAAGGCTTGTAAGCCACAGAGTGAAGTAGCAGCCTCCTCTGTCTTGTCTCTGACTAGCTTGGGACTCTGTTCCATAGCCCGGGCTATTGAAATAAATCTGGGTTCCTCCTGCAGACGAAGGCTCCTGTGTCTCCTTTTTCTAAGTATGGAAAGTATGGAAGACTTGGGCGGTTCCCCCATCGCCGAGACCCAGTAAGTGGGGTTAACTGGTTCTTCAAATGGCGCCTTAACAGGAACTCTACGAGCACGAAGGTCAGGCCCGGTGGATGTGAGGAGGTGCACAGAGAGACTCTGAAGGATGCGCCCTACCCAAGGGATTCTTGTATTCCGGTAGACCTGAAGAAGCGGGCTTTTAGAACCCAGCGGCGCTAGAGGCACACCCAAAGTCTTCGGATTCACCTGTCTTGGTATACAGAGACACGGAATACTTCTGGGTGGTGTCAAAGACCAAGTTTATTAGCTGCAGCCAGTAACAGTGATCTTAGAAACACAGCATGGAGTATTTCAGGAGACTGCTCAAATTTGTAGAGCAAGACATCTCCTTTTATACACAATATTCACATTTGGAACATACACCCACTGCGCAAAAATCTAACCAATGGGGTACATTCTCAAACAAAGTATCACATGACGAAAAGCTCAGTTTGCAATATCCCAACCCAAAGTTAATCATTGGGAATGTCCCAAATCAAATCTCTACAAGCCGGACAAACCCATAATTGAAAGGCACAATGCATGTAATAAAGAGCATAGAAAAGGAAACAATGACTGATAGTGAGCAAGATAAGGCATGTGTAAGGAGACTAAAAGTTAACGATGTCCTGAACAGTGATTGGCAATCTCAGACATCGATCAAACCAGGGAAATTGGCTCGGCAGGGTCAGTTTTAGGTGAAGCAATCAGATCCTTGCAATTCACCTCGGAGTCAAGAAAGACCCTGTTAATGTATACCAATACGTGAAGGCCAGGTCGCTTCGTTCGTTCGACCATATTCGTCGGCCTGCGTGATGGCAATACAAAATGGAGACCCAAACAAAATGGAACCCATGTTCGAGACGAAATCTCCAAATACGTAATGAACTCGCTAGTTAACGTGACAAATTCACTCCATATTAGCCGAACTCACTAAATACAGTTCGACATCACCAAAATCGTGACGGAAATATAACCTTATGAGACGAGGTCCGTTTTCACAGAACCACAGACCGAACGACTCGCCCGCTGCCCCTCCCCACCCCGTCTTGGCCACATGACCGCGTCCTCGCTTGAGTCCCCTAGCAAATAATTTCTGGAACAGGACACAGCCCTACGTCTGCAGAAGAGAACTACCCCTGCAAGGTAAGGGTGGACTGATCACCAAGTCTGTATGACTCTGTTATTGACTTTCGCAAAAGTCAAGTTGTTATTGACTTTTTGCCAAAGCCAAGCAAGCGAGGTGAAGTTTTAAAACCCGCTGGTGTCTGTTCTGTATGATTCTGCTGTTATTGACTTTTGCAAAAGCCAAGCAAGCGAGGTGAGTTTTAGAAACCTGTTGGTGTCTGTTATCTGTTTTTAAGCATGCCAGTCAGTAGTAAGTTCAAGAAATTATGCTGTTGTATGTGTACGCAGGACTCCCAGCTGGAGGCAGCCTGTCCGCTTCCTCCAGAAGGGACCCCTGGCCATACGCTGTATGTTAAACATGGCCCTTCTGCCATAATGTTTTCCTCATTATAGGTAAAGTACACCAAACAAAGTAACGCGGAATTACAGTGGCCACTTTATGGCTCCTTTAATTCCCAGGTTCTCCCCAACTTAGAGGAACAATTAATGAAAAGAAAAATGTGCCCCTCTATGTTTGAATCTGTCCGATTTTAGAGGAAAGAGATAGAGCAGAGAGCTAGAAAGTTGAAGGCTCAAGAAAGGAAACAGAAACGTATGTCAATGGCCGACCATGCTAGAGAAAATGTACAAAATCAAATGACAAAATCAGTAGAAATAGCCGACAGGGAGCATGGGGCCCGGGTACAAAAATTTTATCCAGCTCGTGAGGAGAAAGAAAAGGGCCACATGGAAGGGGGAGAAGAAGGTGATTCCTTGCTTGATACCATGCTAGAAAGCCCTCCTGCATATGCCCCAATGTACCCTGCCCTGACGCCTCCCACCCTGCATGTCCCCTCACCACCGCCCACTCCTGCCCCCACTGCCCCTCCTACTGTTCTCCCTGTCACACCGACCCTCCCGACTTTTCCTATAACACCGACCACGCCCGTTAACCCTGTCCTCGCTGCAGGAATGACAACAAGTATCCATCCGCCTGAAGAACCAGGTTTTAGAACCCAGCGGCGCCAGGGAAAACGCCCGATGTCTTCGGATTCCCCTGCCTCGACAAACAGAGACACGGGACACTTCTTGATGACGTCAAAGACCAAATTTATTGGCTGCAACCAGGAAAAGAGGTCTACGAAGCACAACAAGGGTGGTTCGCTAAAGACTGCACAAATTCAATGAGCGGAGCATGGTCTTTTAATGCCAAAAATCACATTTCAGGCTAGCATCAATTACGTACAAACTGACCAATGGAGAAACGACATTTCAAACATATCGCATGCCGACAATCCCACTTTCAATTGTCCAGCCCACCAGAAATGACCAAGCACATTCCAATATCCTGTTTGATCAGGCCGGACAAACCCATCATAAAACCTCAACCCAAATCAGTGATTAAGCCAATAAGGAAGGAACAGAAACAGATGAGAAGCAAGATAAAAGGGTGGGTGCATGTACCATAAACTCAGCAATGTCCTCCTCTTTGATCTTTATCTGACCAGCTGCTTTAACAAGGAAATTGCTCAGCGAGGTCAGCCTTGGGCAAGGGAGTCAGTTCGGCCAGGTCACACAGAAGTCAGCTAAGGTGTGCGTGTCCCAAGGACTCGTTCGGCCATAGTCATCGGCCTATATGAGGGCAACCACACAAAATGGCTGCGGCACAAAAAATGGAACCCGAGGGTTCAAACGAAATCCCTGAATTCGTAGTGTTCTCATTGATCGATTATGACGAAAACACTTGTACATACCGCACTCGTGATTTGCGGTCCACTGATACCATAATCGTCTATATCCGACGACCTGTATTGTACGGGTTCAGAATCTCCGAACCACGGACCCTCAAACCACGGAACCACAGACCCTCCTTTTGCCCTTACATAGGCAATAAACCCAAACCCATGTCAATCTGAATCTAGGTCTATATTCATCAGATCATCGATATGTTGCTGTAGCATCATCCTAGTACGTATCAACTCTCTCTGGACAGGTCTCCTTGCACACGAAGTAGCACAAAGGCCACATATAGCAGGAGCACACTGTACGCAGAGACAGAACAGGAAAAGGATAGCTAAGATCATCCCAATGACAATCAGAATCTTCCATCCCCACGTGGATATCAATCCCCAAAACCATCCCATCAACGACCAATCTCCCTTGTCTATATGTACAGACTCTGAGATTTTATGTAGCTTGGAAATGGCCTGGAAGACTGTCGGAGCGTTGTCTGGTATGAAAACGCAGAAGCTCGATTGAATTTTGGCTAACTTTAATTTGAGAGTGCCATTATAGCACTCGACTAAACCAGCTGATTGGGGGTGATTTGCAGCGTGAATCTTCTGCCTAATACCTAACCCATTACATACTCTCTTCATCACTTGACCCACAAATTCACTCCCATTGTCACTCCAGATCATTCTCGGCAATCCAAACCTAGGGAAGAACTCTTTGATAAGGGCTTTCGCTGTGGACAAGGCAGTATTGTCCATCAAAGGGAATGCTTGCACCCATCTAGAAAAAGAGCAAACAACCCCTAACACATACTGTAGGTTGTTGCACCTTTCCATGTGGATGAAATCTATCTACAAAGCCTCAAAAGGATACGTTGGAGGAGCAAAATGACCAGATGGAGTTGGAATTCCCTTACCAGGATTATACATCAAACACACCATACAGTTCTTAACCAGATTCTCTGCACATTTAAGAATTCCAGCATTCTGCCAAACCGGAGCCAACAACTTGCAAATCCCTTTCACGCTGATATGTGCCATTCCATGAGCCATTGTAACCACTGGAAGCACAAACGCATCAGATAACAACCATCTCTGATGCTCTGACAAATCAATCCAACAACCATTCGAATCCAGTCAACCCTTACTCTCTCTCCATTCATTCAACTCTTTCTCTGTAGCTTCAGCTTGGATGGATTTCACACTCTCGATCGTATCTTCACACATACTTCTTTCTGGAACCCATCTCGCCGGACCTGCAACATACATTCGGCTCATCACATTTCTCGCAGTTTCTTTCGCGACTTCATCTGCAAACGCCTTTCCGCGAGCAACATCATCCGTTACTTTCTTATGCGCACTGCATTTCACAATCGCTACTTGCAACGGCAAAGTAAGTGATTCAAGAAGTTCATTCACCAACTGTCCATGCTGGTTCTTCGTCCCATGCGAAGTCAGAAACCCACGCTCTCTCCACAAACGTCAAAAACTATGAGCCACACCAAACGCATACTGGCTGTCAGTATATACAATCACTCGTTTTCCTTTTGCCAACACACATGCTCTCGTTAATGCAATCAACTTTGCTGCTTGCGCTGAATTATGTGTGATACGTTCAGCTTCAACATCGTATGCAAAGTCGTAACAGCATATGCCGCAGTGGTATCACCATTCGGAAGCTTAAAGCACGAACAATCAACCCACAAAGTACGATCACATTCTGGAAGAGGAGTATCCCTAAGGTCTATCCTCCCTTTCGTTTCTTCCTCAGTTCTAAGGAAACAATCATGTTGTTCAGTGTTATCTGACTCAGCTGAAATCGGTAACAACGTGGCTGGATTCAACGTGTTGCATCTCTTAATATGCACATGACTTGCTAACAAGGTCAATTCGTAACCCAACAACCGGGCACTAGTTAAGTGCTGTGTCTTGGTATGATTCAACAAGGTATCCACTGCATGGATACTCGCTCCTGTCCCTTGGGCTGAGTGGTCGCTCCCCAGTGTCTTCCTGTGTCACTCGGTATCGTTGCTTTGCTGCTTATCTGCTTATCTGCCTCATTATTGCTGCCTGCTGTGTGCCTGGTTGCCGCTCTGATCATTTTGCATTTGTGTATTTAAAAGCGCCGCTTTTTCTGCATTTGCGCATTTCCGCTGTGCTCCCCCCTCCGCCTCCATTTTGCTTGTGTTGTTGTTGTGCTGATCTTTAGCCCGCCCCGCCTCCCAGCTGAGACGCCCTCCCACTGACCAGAACAGCGCTCCACCACCGGAAAGCGCCGTGACTCGCTCCTGTCCCTTGGGCTGAGTGGTCGCTCCCCAGTGTCTTCCTGTGTCACTCGGTATCGTTGCTTTGCTGCTTATCTGCTTATCTGCCTCATTATTGCTGCCTGCTGTGTGCCTGGTTGCCGCTCTGATCATTTTGCATTTGTGTATTTAAAAGCGCCGCTTTTTCTGCATTTGTGCATTTCCGCTGTGCTCCCCCCTCCGCCTCCATTTTGCTTGTGTTGTTGTTGTGCTGATCTTTAGCCCGCCCCGCCTCCCAGCTGAGACGCCCTCCCACTGACCAGAACAGCGCTCCACCACCGGAAAGCGCCGTGACTCGCTCCTGTCCCTTGGGCTGAGTGGTCGCTCCCCAGTGTCTTCCTGTGTCACTCGGTATCGTTGCTTTGCTGCTTATCTGCTTATCTGCCTCATTATTGCTGCCTGCTGTGTGCCTGGTTGCCGCTCTGATCATTTTGCATTTGTGTATTTAAAAGCGCCGCTTTTTCTGCATTTGCGCATTTCCGCTGTGCTCCCCCCTCCGCCTCCATTTTGCTTGTGTTGTTGTTGTGCTGATCTTTAGCCCGCCCCGCCTCCCAGCTGAGACGCCCTCGCCCCTCCCCCCCCACCATCCATATATGACAGGAGTTCCCGCGCGCAGCGTTCACGCGCAGCGACCGCGCCCCAGCCGCGCCGAAGGTGCGCCAAAGGTAAGCCCGTCTACGCCCGTCCGCGCCTGGACCGCGCCCAGCACCAGACCCCCTGTCCCCCGCTCTGCCCAGCCTTCCCGCATTACGTACGATGCCGCCACCCTCCTAGCCCTTAACCCCGGTCGCGCCCCCAACTGCGTCCAAGCCGCTCCTGGACACACCCATGGACCTTTCTCTTGCTACTCCTGCAAATTCATCGGCACCGACAACATCTCCGCTACGACCACACCACAGATTCCCAACCCCAATCACCTACAATGCATCCTTCTCAACACCCGATCGGTCCACAGGCACGCCATTGACCTATGGAATCTACTTGACACCATCTCTCCGGACGTCGCCTTCCTAACAGAAACATGGATGAACGCTTCCTCCGCCCCAGACATCACCATTGCCATCCCTGAAGATTATAAGATCACACGCAAGGACCGTACCGGCCACACAGGAGGAGGAATCGCTATCGTCCATAAAAAATCAATCCGCATCTCAACCACCTCTGACGCCAACCTCGCCAACTCCGAACACCTTCACTTCCAGATCCACATCGACCCCAAGACCACACTCAGAGGCACCCTCCTCTACAGACCACCAGGACCCCGCGCAAAATTCAGTGAAGACATCACGGACTTCATCACTCCACACGCGCTCCCCTCCAAAGACTACATCCTTCTGGGAGACCTCAACTTTCACCTTGAAAAGACCAACGACCGCAACACCACCACCCTCTTGGACAACCTCGCCAACCTCGGACTCAAACAACTGGTCACTTCCCCCACCCACATCGCAGGTCACACACTCGACCCTATCTTCACCTCCAGCAATCATGTCTCCTTCAGCCACACTACGGACCTCTTCTGGACTGACCACAGCTGCGTTCACTTCACCTACAACAAGCCAAAACCCATCAACCACCCCCAACCAACTCTGCAAAGAAACTGGAACAAAATCACCATCGACCAGATCTCCTCATCGCTCCTTCTAAACACCCCAGCCCACTCTTCCAACCCAGACCAAGCCGCCGCCAACTTCACCCTATGGTTATCCAACACCGCCGACACCTTAGCACCACTGAAAAAACGTCAAAGCAAACCTGGCAGCAAGAAGGCCTCTTGGTTCAACGATGATCTTAAGAAATCCAAGAAACTCTGCCGCTCCCTTGAAAAGGCCTGGAAAAAAGATCCAACCACTAACACCAAGGACGCCTTCAAAAACGCCACCCGCACACACCACCAACTAATCCGTAAGGCCAAGAAAACAGCATTCAAGGATCGACTTGACAACAACGCCCACAACAGCAAGGAACTTTTCAACATCGTCAAGGAATTTACCAATCCCTCGGCCAACTCCAACGACATCACCCCCTCTCAAGTCCTCTGCGACTCCCTAGCCTCATTCTTCCACAACAAAATTGCAGACATCCACAACAGCTTCGACAACCAACCCGGAGACCAACCCACCCAACCATCTGCTGAACATTCTCCCCCCTTGAACACCCTTAACGACTGGAACCCAATCTCCACTGAGGACACCATCCGCCTGATGAACTCCATCCACTCAGGATCCCCCACAGACCCATGTCCTCACCACATCTTCAACAAAGCAGACTCCGTCATAGCACCGCACCTCCGAGACGTCATCAACTGCTCCTTCAACTCCGCCACCTTCCCGGAAAGCTGGAAACACGCTGAACTCACCGCCCTTCTGAAAAAACCCACAGCGGACCCCACCGAACTCAAAAATTACCGCCCCATTTCGCTCCTTCCATTTCCGGCCAAAGTAATCGAAAAAGCTGTCAACAACCAACTCGCCGCTTTCCTCGAAGCCAACAAATCCCTCGACTCCTCACAATCTGGCTTCCGAGCAAAACACAGCACTGAGACCGCCCTCATCGCAGCAACAGACGACATTCGAACTCTACTGGACAATGGAGACACAGTCGCCCTCATCCTCCTCGACCTCTCTGCAGCCTTCGACACAGTCTGCCACAGCACCCTTTTACAACGCCTCAGAAACATCGGAATCCAAGGAAAAGCACTTGAATGGATCACCTCGTTCCTCACCGGAAGAACCCAGAGAGTCCGTCTTCCACCATTCAAGTCCGAGGCCACTGAAGTCATCTGTGGCGTACCCCAAGGGTCCTCACTCAGCCCTACCCTCTTCAACATATACATGAGCCCCCTCGCGACCATCGCCCGCCAACACAACCTCAACATCATCTCTTACGCGGATGACACTCAACTGATCCTTTCTCTCACCAATGACCCCAGCACCGCCAAAACTAACCTACATGAAGGAATGAAAGAAGTTGCCGAATGGATGAAACACAGCCGTCTGAAACTGAACTCAGATAAAACAGAAGTCCTCATCTTAGGTACATCCCCCTCTGCATGGGACGACTCTTGGTGGCCGGAAGCCCTTGGAAAAGCACCCATCCCGACAGACCACGCACGGAACCTAGGCGTTATCTTGGATTCTTCACTCTCAATGAACAGACAAGTCAGCGCCGTATCCTCATCCTGCTTCAACATTCTTCGCATGCTCAAAAAAACATTTCGCTGGATCCCCACCGAAACCAGAAAAACAGTCACCCATGCTCTGGTCACGAGCCGACTGGACTACGGAAACACCCTCTACGCAGGTACTACCGCTAAACTCCAGAAGAAACTCCAACGAATCCAAAACGCCTCAGCCAGGATCATATTAGACATCCCACGCAACGAACACATCTCTGGTCACCTAAAAGACCTCCACTGGCTACCCGTCAATAAGAGGATCACTTTCCGACTGCTAACCCATGCACACAAATCACTCTACGACATTGGACCAGAATGCCTCAACTCACGACTGTCCTTCTACACCCTCTCCCGCCAACTACGTTCTTCCAGCCAAGCCCTCGCCACCGTACCTCGCATCAACAAGACCACCATGGGAGGCAGATCCTTCTCATACCTGGCTGCTAAAACATGGAACTCACTCCCCACTTACCTTCGCCTTACCCAGAACCACCTAGCATTCAGAAAGCAACTTAAAACGTGGATTTTTGACTAGTATTCCTCCTCCCCCCCTAAGCGCCTTGAGACCCTCTGGGTATGTAGTGCGCTATATACATTCTTTGACTTTGACTTTGACATGTAGAACCATCACAATCAGTGTATTGTCCATTACCAAACCAGCAGACTGTTGAATCGAAACAGCCGCTGCTGCTGTAGCTCTCAAACAACTCGGCAACCCTCTAGCTACTGGATCCAAAGTCGACGAAAAATAAGCACATGGACGCTGCTTATCACCAAATTGTTGAGTCAAAACTGACAATGCACATCCCTCTCTCTCATGGACATACAATGTGAAAGGCTTGCTGTAGTCGGGGGTACCCAACACAGGAGCCGAACACAACGCATTGCGTAATTCTGAAAAGCTCTTTTGACATTTGTCAGTCCAAGGAATAGGATTTGGAGTATCCTTAACAGTAAGAGCTATCAAAGGTTTCGCAAGCAACGAGAAATTAGGGATCCATTGTCTACAGTACGATGTAATACCCAAAAACGCACGTACTTCTCTCTGTGTGGTAGGCACACTCATTTTCGCAATCGCTTGAATTCTTTCTAGGGTCAGTTTCCTTCCCTCCTTCGATAAGAGGTGACCTAAGTAGGTAACTTCTTGTCGACAATATTGCAACTTCGAAAGAGAAACCTTATGATGGAAATCAGACAAATGGCATAACAACGACAAAGTAGCCTCTCTACAAATCTCTTCATTATCGGCAGCAACTAACAAATCGTCAACGCACTGTATAAGAGCAGCACCATCAGGTAAAACCAACAGATCAAGTTGTGTCTTCAAAGCTTGGCTATAGATCGATGGACTCTCACAATAGCCTTGAGGAGCGCGCTTAAAGCGGAAACTTCGTCCTCCTAAAGAGAATCCAAAGATGTCTCTACTCTCCACAGCAATCGAGATGCTGAAGAAAGCGTTCTTCAAGTCAATCACCGAAAACCACGTGGCTGTAGCCGGGATTAAAGTCAACAAAGCGGTGATATCAGGTACAACAGGAAATTGTGGAACAACGATTTTATTCACCTCGCGAAGATCAATCACGTACCTATATACAGGAGGTTGTGAAGAATCAGTTATCTTCAAAACAGGCAAAACCGGACGATTGCACACATTACCTCTCGTTTCCTCAATCACACCTTTCTCAATCAGATCATAGATGATCGCCAAAAGTGCTCTCTCGCCATCACTCGAGATACGAGACGACAGTTCAGGTGGAAATCGATCTTTAGATATATACATCGGAGAGATCACACTCTTACCCAATGTAAGATGTACTCCTGATGGAGAACAATATAGCGTCTCATACAATCTCTTCAATAAATCCAATCCCAACAAGTTCTCACCACAACCAGTCGTCAGAATGAGGGGTGCTTCGAATTCACAAGGTCCAACAGAAATAGACAACGGGCCAGAAATCGGATTCGTAACCGGGGCGCCAGAAAAAACTACTGAACCATTCTTTAAGCCAGACAAAGGTGCGCCAGGGAGTTTAGAGTGCATAATAGAACTCTTCGCAGCACCAGTATCCAACAGAAAAGGCTCTGACACACCTGATGCAATAAATTCAACATAGGGTCCACTCTGATCTACTGGAACTGAAACAACTCCCTCTCTTTGTACATGGCTGTCCTAGAAATCATTACCATTCACTTCCTCACCTTCAGCATAGTAATCGTCCGCATAGTACTGTGGCGTCCTACCAGACGCACCATTCTGCTGATCAAAGCTATTCATAGAATTCTGTGGAGGCAAAGAACGCGTATTCTGACCACGACCTCTACCTCTAGGCGCTTGTTGAGCACCTCGACCTCTAACACCAGAAGCACCATTCGTGCGCTGCAACAGAACTGGACAACTACTCTTGAAATGGCCCTCTTCTTTGCAATACGCACACTGATTAGGACCAACGGGAAAACGCTGTTGAGAAGACTCGAACCTTTGCGAGTTTCTCGAATATTGCTGATTTTGCTGATAATCGCGCTGATTATTACGGGGCGGATAAGCTTGTTGTAGAAGAACTTTAGTCTTCAATTCCTTAGTCTTCTAATCCGCTTTCTCTATCTCATCCTTATTCCTATTTTCATAGTACTGGGCAGTAGCTAAGATCTGCGCTGATGTGGAAACAGCCCAAGCACTCTCAGAACCCTTCAACTTATTGCACAATTCTGGAAGCAAATTATGCACAAATTTGTCAACGAACAACCTCTGACCACCTTCGGTAGCCATATCCTGACCACTGAGGTCTACAAAAATCTCTTCGAATCGCGTGAAAAAGTCGGACACAGTCTTGTCTTTCTTCTGCTTACATGCAGACAACTTGTCCAAATTAACACGCACTTCAGGCATTAAAGTCTTCATATAATTAATAATCCTACCAGGAAGGTCAGTAATTAAATCCTCAGGCTTAGCACCACCTACTTGTCTATTATCTGCATCTCTAAGATTGTTCCAAGTATCACCTTGTTCTTGCGCATGATCCGTATGACGAATCTTACCCCAGATAGGCTGTGGAACAACATTCCCAAACAACATATCTATATCCGCCAGATTCATGATACATGAACCCACAGTCTGAGTTAGCTCCTTATAGTACCCTGCTGGATTTTTGCGCGGATCAGGGAAAGTCTGCTTAAGCGCTAAGACTTCAGCGCGCTTCCAAGGAACATGTACCCAAACACGCTGAAAGTGTGCAGGAATAGGTGGATTAACAGTTGCATCAGCAGGTCTCCAAACTGGAGGAACCTCACGCATCGGATATTGACGCGCCTTTCTCCTAACTGACGAATCAGGCTCAAACAATCGGTCAGAAGGAGATGCATTCCGTAATGACAACAACGTCCCAACTGCTTTTTCAATCTCGAGACCCACAATAGTCTCTTTCGTAAACTCGGAACGTATACGGTACAACTCAGGAGGAGTTTGACCTATCTCACTATTTTCCCATTGTTCACGAAGGAACGAACACGTCATATCGAAAAAGTACCGTTGTTTCGGTGCTTCCTATTGATGGAAAACATCCATAACACCCTCAAGGTCATATTGCGTAGGATACGTAACCCATTTACGCGCCATGTGATCCAACACAGTCCTTTCCTCAATATTAGGCAATTGACTATGCGACTGTCTACGCTCGACAACAGGAGACATACCCAAGGAACCCAACAGAGGAGAAAAAATACTAGCAACTGCATCAGTCATTTTCTGTCGAGCAGAAGGAGAAGGTGACAAAAGAAGAGGAGACGGAAAAGTATGAGAAGAAGCCAAAGTCGAACCAGGAGAAGTATACAGGACAGGCGTAGGAGTAGCAGACGAAGGAGGTAGCAAAGGCGGCAGCCCTTGAGAAGGCTGCGGCAAAGGAATAATAGCCAACGGAAAAAGAGCTGGCTGTGGAGGAATCGCAGGTGGCAAAGCAACCGGAGGTTGCGCAACTACAACTGGTGGTGGAGGTGCCTTAGCATCCAGCGCATAAGGGGGTGGCGAACTCAATAGATGCGACATTAAAGGATCTTTCACAAGAGCTTTCTTCTCTTCTTGCTCTTTAGGTGGCAAAGCTGGGTAGCACTTATCTACCGCTAATTTACGGACCCTAAGCATCTGTTCGCTCTCTTGTTCTTCCTCATTATGCCTAAACTGTATAGCAGCTTGCACCATTGACATACCTCGTTCTCTTTTATTTTTCTTCGCTAACTTAATTTCTTTCTGTTTGGCTTCCTTTCGCCATAAGGGGAAAGAGTCAAACATCGCCGGCCGGGCTTTCTTCTTGAACAGTTTAACTTCGAGATTGTCTAAAATCTCTGTTTCAAAGCTACCATAACGGGGCCACTGTAGGACACCGTCTTTCCTAGTGTATTTAACCCACATTTCATTATACGCGATGGGGCCCACTCCATGTTTTACGTAGAGCTCATAGGTCGGAGTTCCAATCGGAGGAACCGGACACGAATCCTCTAATCAGGAATCCCTAGTACAACCAAAACCAAATATCTTTCCAAGTCTGCTAAGACCAGGCATCTTCGCTCACTAGTCTAGCTTCAAACTTCAAGTGAAATCTGACAACGATAGCCTCCTGAAAACACGAGTCCTTCGGCTTTGGGGCCTGCAGGTACCAAATCAAAGCGATCCCGAAGGATACCCAAACAAAACTAAGGACTGGGAGACGCTCTACTCATGCTTAACTGAAATGTCGATGGCGTCACCAGAAGACCCGTCTATTGTCTCGCTCTACAAATCATCTAATGGCTCCAAGACAGAGCGACAGTCAGGGCAGCAGTCCTTCGTAGCCGTCGGAAAGCGGAGAACCTCGCAGCAAAGACTTTCGGACCACGACGACATACAGGGGAAGATGAAGTGGCAGGCCTTCCTCCAGAATTTCCACACAAAGCTCCTCACGATCTTCAGGCTTGGACCGGTACCGCTGAAGTCGCCCCACGGTGGGCGCCAACTGAAGAACCGGGTTTTAGAACCCAGCGGCACCAGGGATAACGCCTGATGTCTTCGGATTCCCCTGCCTCGGCAAACAGAGACACGGGACACTTCTTGATGACGTCAAAGACCAAATTTATTGGCTGCAACCAGGAACAGAGGTTACGAAGCACAACACGGGTGGTTCGCTAGAGACTGCACATATTCAATGAGCGGAACATGGTCTTTTATGCCAAAAATCACATTCCAGCCTAGCATCAATTACGTACAAACTGACCAATGGAGAAACGACATTTCAAACATATCGCATGACGACAATCCCACTTTCCGTTGTCCAGCCCACCAGAAATGACCAGGCACATTCCAACATCCTGTTTGATCAGGCCGGACAAACCCATCATAAAACCTCAACCCAAATCAGTGATTAAGCCATAAAGGAAAGAACAGAAACAGATGAGAAGCAAGATAAAAGGGTGGGTGCATGTACCATAAACTCAGCAATGTCCTGCTCTTTGGTCTTTATCTGACCAGCTGCTTTAACAAGGAACTGGCTCAGCGAGGTCAGCCTTGGGCAAGGGAGTCAGTTCGGCCAGGTCACACAGAAGTCAGCTAAGGTGTACGTGTCCCAAGGACTCGTTCGGCCATAGTCATCGGCCTATGTGAGGGCAACCACACAAAATGGCTGCCGCACACAAAATGGAACCCGAGGGTTCAAACGAAATCCCTGAATTCGTAGTGTTCTCATTTATCGATTATGACGAAAACACTCGTACATACCCCACTCGTGATTTGCGGTCCACTGATACCAAAATCGTCTATATCCGACGACCTGTATTGTACAGGTTCAGAATCTCCGAACCACGGACCCTCGAACCACGGAACCACACGCCCAACCGCTGAGGCCTTATCCCTACCCGCCCTTTTCCTACTTCCCCGTGGTCTACAGTTAAGCAAGATTTATATAAATTGTTGAATTCCCCCCGACTGGTCTCCTTGCGCTCAGCAGTCAGCTTTTCGTCCCTTCGTGAAAATGACCTACAGAGGCAACAGTGTGAATGTTGGATAAATAACGGGAATATTTATACCTTTAAAGAAATATGGTCCACCTTTTCTCAGTGGACGATTATGGAACAGACCACCTGGGCTGAATACATGTGTACTTTGGTCATGTAAAGATTTGAGAATGCGCTTATGCAGATACCCACCGGATTAATGGATCTTAGGTCGCAAATTAAAAGAGGCGATGTTCAGGGAGAGGGGATGTTTGGCGCTCTGTCTGCTTTTATGGCTTACCGTGATATAACAGCTTTTCTCAACACCCCTCTGGAAACAGCTATGACAATGACGCGTTCGTTAACGCAGAGAAGTGTGGCTCAATGGTTAGAGCGGCAGACCCTGATGCAGAGGTCGGCCCGGGACCAGGGTTCAATTCCCGACGCGGCAGGGTCTTGGGCTCATTGTCTGCTGACTTGATAATTGTCGCCTCAGCGCCTACTCTAATCATGGGATCCCATGCTGCAATTCTGGGCAATAGCTTGCTTAATCTCCACAACGGCCCCTACAACACTGGGATGCCTGGCTTCACCTTGGGGGTGCCCAGGAGGGATATCTCACAGGGAGAGCCAGGAAGGGTTCCACAGCGTTTTACAGTGCCGGGACGCCCCGGTGATGGGCAGCTGTGCGCTTTACAAGTATACTACATTTACATTTACATTTACTTACCGATGCCCAAAATAATGGCAGAGGGGCTGTTGAAGCAAACTGGCGCAGGCTTTGGGTTCATGTTCCTTGGAAAAGGTCAGAAGTAATGCAGTTAAAAGGCCAATTACCAGATCCCCGGAAAAATCCGGCTGCCTTTTACAGAGAATTAGGTCAGATTATATCTGCAGGTACTCTCGTTCTTGAGGATATAGATTTACTTTTTGGTACTGTTGTCCCCACTGATATTTGGGACAAGATTCGACATACTGATCATAAAGTGGCATTGGGAGGTAAAAGGCTGACCTAGAGGCTATGGAAGAAACAAGGGTAGGAGGGACTAAACCAGAAGCTGCAATCCTGACTTTGCCCGGTAAAATAATGATGTTTATGAAAACACTTTTGCCGGAAACTGTCATTAACTGGGAGAAAATAAACGCCTGTAGGCAGCAAAAAAATGAGAATGTGGCTGACTTCTTTACCCGTTTTGAGACAGAATACAAGGGACATAGTGGTTTGGATCCCCGGACCCCAGTTTCTGGCCCAGTGTTTGTCGATAAGTTTGTCGGCAACCTGCTTCCTGAGATCTCCGCCAGGCTTAAGAAAGTTGAAAGTACTTTGTCTGCCCAAACTATGACTGGTATCTTGGCTATGGCACAATATCACGAGAATAGGGAGAATGAAGATAGAGACAGGGAAAGTAAGAAGGTTAGGGATCTTAAGACTAGGGCACTTCTGCAGCAGGCTTACCCTCCCCGAGGTCCCGATGCCCGCGGGAATTTTAGACCTCAACTCCAACCCCTTCCGAGGGCTCGCCAGTCTACCCCCTCCAGCCCTCCACATACGGGAGCCCTCCAAACAGATCAGTGTGCTTATTGTAAGGGGTACGGCCATTGGATAGGTGAGTGTCCTGTGTTAGCTGAAAACATAAGAACTGGGAAGATTCAGCCTCACGCTCCTAGGGAAGCGAGGCCGACTAGGGACCATGGCCATCCTCATACACAGGATAAAGAATGTAGGCCCAGGGATGACGCTCCCGTCTGGCCGCGCCCGGCCAATAGGTTTGATGGGTACGAAGCAACACGCACTTATTTCAATGATGATATGACGAAGTTGATGAGACAGGATCCTACCAAGCACAGGACAGCCAGGAAAGGGGTATTACCAGAGTGCAAATTCCAGTGGATCAAAGGGGCCCATATGTTCAAATGTCAGTTGTGGGGAACAATAAGAATTTTCTTTTGGATACTGGGGCCACCAGGTCTTCTATTGCACGTCTGTCAATCTCAGAGGCACCCCTTTCTGGCAATATGAATGTCTCTGTGGGTTTTGCAGGAACACCTGTAACCAGCCCTGTCTCTGAACCCTTCCCTCTCGATATTGGCCCTGCACATGTTGATGCTCCCTTGGTCCTTACTACAGGTTGCAGTGAAAACTTGTTAGGCATGGATTTACTGAAAGCTCTGTATGCGACCATATCATGTAGTCCTCAAGGTGTATCCCTAACAATTTCTCCCACCATAGCTTCCTATATATACCTGTCTGGTTCCCTCCCACCAGAGTTGTAGTCTTTACCTTCCTCCCTCTGGGCATCATCAGACACTGATGTAGGTTGTCTCAACATACCCCCTCATCTGGTATGCATCCAGCCAGGTGCGTTTCTCCCCTGCCTCCGGCAGTATCGACTACCCGCTGAAGGAGAAATGGCCCTTTTGACAATAATATCTGAATTGATGGACAAGGGCGTAGTGGAGGAGACATGTGGCAATATCTGTAACAGTCCCATTATTCCTGTTCTTAAAAAGACCAATGGAGATGCTCTCTCCCCTAAAATATACTGATCTGTGATTGACCTGAGAGCACTTAACAAAATAACAATCTCCCAAAACCCTGTTGTCCCCGACATTACAGCCCTCTTAACAATGGTCCCTTCTGACGCCATGCACTTTTCTGTCATAGACCTGAAGAATGCTTTTTTCAGCATTCCCATACATACTGAGAGCAGACAATTCTTTGGTTTCTCCCTTGGTGGCGGAGCTTTAGATTCTGCTGCGCCCCTCAAGGTTTCACCGAGAGCCCCAGTATCTATAGTCAAGCCCTAAAAAGTCAACTAGATTCCTTGGAACTCCCTGATAATTCCACACTATTACAATATGTAGATGACATCCTCATTGCTGAAAATTCTGCCCCAACATGTAAAGAAGCTACTCTCTGTCTGTTACGCCGGCTTGCCCTCCATAACCACAAAGTCTCCTTGAAAAAGCTTCAGTTTTGTCAAGAGAAGGTGACCTACTTAGGTCATCTCCTCTCGAAGGAGGGAAGGCAGCTCACCGCTGATCGTGTACCCATTATCAATGCTGTGACGGCCCCATGAACACAAAAGCAGGTGCGAGCCTTCATAGGCCTAACCTCATACTGTAGACAGTGGATTTCCAATTTTTCTGCCATGGTCAAACCTCTTCTTGCCCTCACCACTAAAGACATATCAGACAGTTCCTTTCCATGGACTACAGAGCATGCGCAGGCCTTCCGAGATTTGAAGAGGGTCCTGTGTACTGCTCCAGTCCTCGGTACTCCTGACTATAGCAAACATTTTTTTCTTTTTGTACATGAGACAGACGGCTGTGCATGCGCTGTCCTGACCCAGATGTTTGGAGGTCACCAACGGTCATGTGCCTATTTTTCAGCCACCTTAGATCCTGTTGCAAGGGCTCTCCCAGGATGCCTAGGGGCGACAGCTGCGGCCGCCCTCATGGTCTGTCAGAGTGCGGGAATCGTCATGAACTCCCCCCTGACTCTGATGGCCCCCCATTCTGTAGATACCCTCCTTAATAACACCAAGACACTGTACCTCACTAGCGCACGACTTACAGGATATGAACTGACACTCTTTGCCAGCCACATTAACATCAAAAGATGCACTGCACTAAACCCCGCCACATTACTCCTACTGGATACTCAGGATGCCCGCTTAGACCCACATGACTGTATATTGAGGACAGAGGAGGAGACGAAGGGACGGGTTGACTTACAGGCTACCCCGATTGCAGAACCAGAAGGTACACTGTATGTGGACGGATCATGTCTCAGAGGGCAAAATGGTAACACCTCAGCCACCTACGCCCTCACAACATTGTGGCAAGTAGTAGAAACAGCTCAGATTCCGCAGTGCTCTGCTCAGGCAGCAGAATTAGTGGCCCTCACTAGAGCCTGTGAGATAAGCAAGGGAATAACAGTAAATATCTATACTGACAGTCAGTATGCCTTTGGGGTGGCCCACAACTTTGGGAGGTTGTGGAAAGAACGGAATTCCCTTACTTCCCATGGGAACAAGATTCAACATGGCCCCCTAATTCACCGACTGTTAAACTCCCTGACACTCCCCAGAAAGGTGGCCATCATAAAATGTAAGGCCCATAAGAAAGTGACAGATGATGTTGGGAAAGGCAATACCCTGGCTGACCAGACGGCCAGACAAATAGCTCTTAGAAAAGGGGATGGAATGTATGTAGGAGGTCCCGCTAGGTGGGTGGCAGACGAGGGTATGGTTGAAAACACAGTACAGAGTGTGCTTGATATTCAGTCCCATACTACTCCTGAGGAACTAAGGGTGTGGAAGGAGCAATTAGCAATGGTTGGAATTGATAGTTGCTGGGTTCATACGACTATGGAAAGACAATGGATGTTACCTGACAGTCATGTGCTAGCAGTAGTTACGATGGCCCATGGTCCTGCCCACATCAGTGCAAAAGGGATATGTAAATTATTGGAACCTACATGGTACAACTCTAAGATACCAGCATATGCTGAAAAGTTGGTTAAAACATGCATGATTTGCTTAATGTAAAACCCAGGAAAAGGCACAGTTACTCCTAAGGGAGGATTCTCTCCTCCTACCTTCCCTTTTGAAGTCCTCCAAATGGATTACATCCAGATGGACAGGTGCAACAATTTAAAATATGTCCTGGTGGTGGTCTGTACCTTCAGCCGATGGGTGGAGGCCTACCCCGTCAAAGACTGCACCGCTATCACTACCGCCAAAGTGCTATTAAAAGAGTACCTCCCACGATTTGGGTTGCCCCGCTTGGTCTGGTGTGACAAAGGGACACACTTTACAGCTCAAATTATGGAATATGTCTGTAAGGCATTGGGTATAAAACAAAAATTTCATGCAGCTAACCAACCCCAGTCAGTAGGTCTAGTGGAGGTATACAATGGCATCCTAAAAACGAAAATGGCCAAAATAGTAGCCGAGACAGGTGTCACTTGGGTTGATGCTCTGCCCTTGGCCCTACAGTCCACAAGAACAACGGCCCACACCAGGATAGGGTTATCTCCCCACGAAATTGGGTTCAGGAGGCCTGCCAATGTATGGGGTGTCCCACAGCCTAAGAAACTGTCTTACGTTGAATACCCTGTATTAACTTATTATCTGTACAGCCTAACTAATACCTTTCGTACTCTTTATCACCAGGTGCACGAGGCCATACCTGACAAAAGCGAGGGCCCAGGACACGTTCTCCAGCCTGCTGACTGGGTCCTGATCCGGAACTTTCAATGGACTAAGAGCCTCGAGCCCCGCTGGACACAGCCCCATCAGGTGTTACTGGCCACCTGCACCGCTGTGAATGTAGAAGGTTGGAATAATTGGGTGCATGCGTCGCATTGCAGGCGTGTGCCTCTGCCCTTCCCCTATGATCAGTGGGTAAGGGAAGGACAAGGAGACGCAGAAACAGAAACAGTCCCGACGTGTGTACCGTTCAGCGATGCCAGATTGCATTCTACATCTACGAAAGCAGAGAGTGACAGCATACTGAAAGGAAGGGTGGAACCCTCCCTTAACTCTGCTCAACACCAAGAACAATTGTTCCCCGACCATACTGTTCCTGCTTCCGACCGATATAACTTGTGCCCCCGAGGGAAGGCTTGCCCTTGACTTCACCAAGTACCTACAGGTTGTAAGGCTGTGATCTTCCCCGGCTGAGAGTAGTGCTGATGTGTCAGACTGAGGTAAGCCATAAGGGCCCTTGGCACCTGCGCCCAGTGAAGCAACCACTAATCACAGACAGCCACTAGAGGTCCCTGGCTTAGCACAATGGCCGCCGTCCAAGACACCCGAATCCAGAAACAAGATGTCAGCCTTCGACATAGTAAATGCTTCATGGCCACCGTGGTGACGCTGTTTGTCTCCCTCATCCTGTCTATCCTTGGTTGGCTGTTGCTAATCTACCATCCTGTTACCTCACCAACTCCTACACCGACTTCTACAGAGCACCAATATTACATGTTACCAGCTCACGAATTACCCCGCCGTGCAGAATTCTTCAACAACACCTTCATCCAAATGTTGCATCATCACAAGCTGATCATGAACACTTCCAACTGCTGGGTGTGTGGACTGATGCCTCATTCCATGATACACCCTGTCCCATTCTTTACTTACCCATTTTCCATCTCTGGGTCTTGTCGTGCATGGAGGATGTTGATGCAGGAGGCCTACACTGTCAATGGTACTGCCAATTCTGTCCTTGGGACATTTCGCGATGACTTCTGGTGGAACAGATCTGGCAATGCCAATGCTCCTTTTTGCCCGACCAGCTCTTCAACATTGCTACTACCACCAGATGAACTCGTGAGATGGTAGTATTCAACTCAACCACTCGACAAACATTTTCTAGATTCCGCACCAGAAGGATACTGCCTGATGAACTAAACACTCTGAATGTCATAAATGTACAAGGCCGTGTCTGCATCCATGGCCTAGGGGCAAAGAAAGTTGGTACCAGTACATGTGATATCACTAAAGCATTAAACTCTACATCTCCTCCGAAGCTGGTGGCATCCCCCAACACCTATTTTATCTGTGGCATTGCGCCCTACACTTGGCTCCCCCGTAACTAGTCTGGTACCTGCTATCTGGCCTTCCTCCTTCCACCAACGTATTCCACCCATGGAGACTACCACCTGTCAATGAAGGGCGCCCTGCGCCGCTCACGTAGGGGCGTCATATCAGCCGAGGATACAGCTGGCCAAGAAGCCGGGGACTTCTTTAAAGGTTTCCTTTCATTCTGGGGCCCCATGGCAAACAGTCAAGCTGTACAAGGACTGACCTAGGTCCTTGAGGCCACCATCACAGTAACAGCTGGTGCCCTCTCAAACATCACTGCAGAGCTACAGGCGGACCGCCTTATAACGCTCCAAAACCGCATGGTCCTCGACATCATCCTTGCTGATCGTGGTGGTGTGTGTAAATTGATCAGCTCCAGCTGCTGCGTGTACATCCCAGACAACGCACCTACAGTGTATGATGCCATCCAACGTCTGCATCGCCTTTCTTCTGAAATTCATCTGGATGAAGGCAACTGGTCCCTCACAGGCTGGATCTGGGGTCTTCTTTCCCAGTGGGGTTGGAGGGTTCTCATCTTCCTTGCCTTGGGAGTAGCTGTCCTGGTCTCCTGCTGTTTGTGCTTTCAGTGCCTGCCAGTGATCTGTACAATGTGTGTCCAGACCATCACGCATTCACCCTCTAACATTCACAACACTAATATGATGATGATGCTCCAACAAGAAACTGATGGCCTTATGAACATTGACATTTCTTAAAGTATTCGCGACTTAATGGTAAAAGGAGGGTCTGAGGAAAAATGCTCTTCTGATCGGCATCATTTGTACCGGGACTCCATTGCTTTTTCATTGCCATCTCGTGTCAAACACTTCCACACGATCCACCTGGTCATTTCTGCTGATGCCTGGGGAAAATCTAAACTGACACGACAGAGACCATCTTGCAGCCTGCATTTCTGCCCAGGAACTGTTGCACACCCAACCCCCTGTTCTTTGCAGTTGAACAGAAAGCCATGAGACACCCACGCCCTGTGTAAACAAGCTTGTTTTTCATCTCCTGCTCCCAGCCTGGTAAACATCCTTGACACTGTGATCGGGTTATCTGGACAATGGTCTGACTGTTGGGCCCTGATCAGGTGGATTAAACAATGACTTGAAAGACCATGCTTTGATCAATGCAATTGAACAATGACCTGAAAAGACTAAGCCTTGATCAAAGCCGAGTGAACAATGATTTGTGTACCAACCTTGACCAGGCCACCATCTACAAACGTCATCTGGAACTGGTTATCAACTGCAAACACTGCCCTGATTTAAAAATTAACTAACAGCCAACAAACTGGGATGAAAAAGTATAAAAGGCTTGTAAGCTACAGAGTAAAGTAGCAGCCTCCTCTGTCTTGTCTCTGACTACCTTGGGACTCTGTTCCATAGCCCGGGATATTGAAATAAATCTGGGTTCCTCCTGCAGACTTAGTCTCCTTTGTATCCTTTTTAGGGCTCGCCCCTTTCCTATTCCACAGGAATAGGAAAAAGAGCCCTAATGCAGCTAAACCAGTACTTCAGGCCAAGGGCTCTCCTCCAGAGGATTTTGGACAGTTCACGTGAATCACAATCACGTGACCTGCTCTCATGCACGAGCCTTCCCCCTGGCAGCAGCATTTCTCCTTTCACGGCCGCCAGGCCACATCAAAGGGTTCCGCTGCTCCGCCCCCTGCTTCACGGCCATCTGTTCCTCTCTCCCCGCACACAGCCTTACTCAGATTTCTCCTCCCCCCTCTCTTTCATCACTGGTCACCCAGGGGCCTCCCATGATTGTGCGACCTCGACCAACCCTGCACTTCCCACCTTCAGCTAAAGCAGCCATTATAAAATATGGGCTCAAATAATGCAATTTACAACACACTTGTCACTTAAATGTACTAAACACGATGGCACCACCTCTGTCATACCGTGCCTCCTGATCTGACTGTATTCCCAGTATGTGCGCCAGTCACACGCTGAGAGCAGCAGCTGAAACAAAGCCTTCTTTTAACAGTCTAATTTCATTGGCCAGACCGCTTCCCTATTGTCTCAATGGATGATTTGCTAAAGAACAAAGGTTCCTTTTAAAAACTCGCATGTGGTGAAATCTGCTTCACCTTAAGGGTCCCCTGTGTAGCTGAAGGTGAACAGTCTGTCAGATCCACTGATAATTACACTCGCGCTGTGGCATAGCAGACCCGAGAGCTCGCTGCCGATTTGCTGCTCTTTTTTTCTCCCTATCACACATGTGAGAGTGCTCTCCGTGGCCGGTAACCCCCGAGGCTGTCAGCCTGCACAAACGGCTTTCTGCTGCTCAATGGAGTTGTGTACATATGAATCAGCGCCATTTGCATGTTGAAGGCAGGCGGCGCGGGTGGGGGCTGTGCTGTTTGTGTAACTGACAGGCGTACAGCTGTTGTCTTGCGACCTGTCCTGCTTCCGCACACGCGATATGTCATATGCTGTACGTATTGGAGTGCAACATGTTTTTTTGTTGAAGAATTCTGTTTATATAGTATTACTGTTTTTTGTGCAGTTCACTCTGCATAGATAGTAGCCCTTGGCTGTTTGAAATTTCGAATGTCAAACCGAGTGAAATCAAGGGCATAACTTCCGTTGGTGCAGCGGATGCAGTGGCACCAGGGTCCAAAAGCCTGAGGCCTTTCACAGTCCAAACAGTGGCCAGGTTGTCCGTTTCCTTCCTTGCACTAGGGCCCATGACACACTGGCTACTTCACTGTGAACAATTATGTTGGTTGAGTCGAGCGGAGTAGCTTCATTAGTGCAGCAGACTCTTACAACTGGAATCAGACAATATGTGTGGTTTTGGGCACACTATGGGCAGAACAGATCAACAGACATCAGACAATATATGGGCAGGGCGGGTTCCTGGTAGGAAGGGGCATGCACATGTCTGGCTCACACACCTTATTGTATTAGAGCTCACAACGTTGAGTAAAACTGCAGAGAGCATCAAATGTAAGCTCAATGCCCTGTGCATAGATTCGAACCGTAAAATGTTGTACTCTGTCATCCAAGGGAGGACAGTCAGACTCAGGCTCTCGTGGGATCATGCCTGCGATATGTGACTTACATCTCTATTATCCACAGCGATACTCCTACGTATATGGTTATTACACCACATTTGGTAAACTCAATGATCTAGAGGGAAAGTATCACAATCCAAATACATGTGCATGTGAGCACAACCACGCGCTTGTGCGCGCGCGCCGCGCTCCACCTCTGCTGCCACTTCAGCTCACCAGGCTGCACACCCCCTCACCCCTCGCTTGCCAATGTCCCTCCCACCCTTCCTTTGATCTCCGCCGCGAGTTCTCGCAGGCTAAAGGCCCTTCCCCTCCCCTAGCACAGAGCGCGCATCGCTTGTTATCTTGTTACTAGTTATTTATTGTTTCCCTCCGTTTTCACCCCATCCCTCCATCTGCATCACCTTTAACCCTTATTGCACCATACACCCTCCGAATTCACCCCCTTCTCCACTGTTTTAATCCCCCCCCTTTATTTTCGTCTCCTCCCGTGGTTTTGGACTTGATGCTTTCGTCTGCACGTTTCTGGCCCCTAAGTGGTTGCATCTCAGCCACAGACTTCCTGGCTCGCACGCATTACGTTAAAAGACCAACAGTGTATTTTATGCTGCCAAATCCCTCAGTTTCCTACCAGGGCACCCCATCACGGGGCATTACAGCACCTCGTCCCTCAGGATTGATAACTGCGTCACAGCTCACCTCTCGTTCCTAAGCCTCCCACAACGGCCATTTTAGAAGCGGCTTCTCATTCTTGTGCCTCACCCCCATCTCAACAGTCTCTCGCCCTTGTGTCACAGCATTGCCGTCCCATGCCTCACAGTCTTACAACTGTGTAACATAATCACACCACGGGACACTCCTCAATCAAGCACTTAACATCTCAGTCACCCGAGAGGCATATTTGGTGCTATTTTAGCTGCCTGTGCTTTACAGCACAAGTCAACACATCAACAGGAATAGTAAGGCGCTATGAAAATAAAAATATACATCCAGTTCATGCCACCCTGTTAGCCTATTGCAATTGCGTCACATTGCATGGCGATACTGCATCTGGCACTTCGCATCTCACCAGACACCTCTAACTGCGTCAGAGGTGACATCAACAGTATATGTGGCCCTTCCCAGCCTTGTGAGTCGCACTCAACAGGACACACACAAACCCCCCCAAACACACAACCCCCCACACACAACCCCCCAACACACAACCCCACACACACACAAACCCACACACACACATAACTCCCCACACACACAACCCCACACACACACATACCCACAGACACACATACCCACACAAACAACCCCGCACACACACAATTCCCCCACCACACACACTGCCCCCTCACACACTACCCACTCACACACTGCCCACTCACACTCTGCCCCTCACCCCCCCCCCACACACACAACCCCCCACACAAAACCACACACAAAACCACACATGCAAACCCCACACACACACAACCCCACACACACACAACCCCACACACACAACCCCCCACACACACATACAAACACACACAAACAACACACAACCCACTCACACACTGCCCACTCACACACTGCCCCCTAACACACTGTACCCTAACACACACCTCCACACACACAACCCCCACACACAAACACACAACCCCACACACACACAACCCCCCCATACACACACAACCACACACACAACTACACACACACAACCAAACACACAACCACACACACACACAACCACACACATACCAGGATAGCAGAATAAAACATAGCATAGCATAACAAAACATAGCATAGCATAACAAAACATAGTATAGCATAACAAAACACAAAAACATAGCATAACAAAACATAGCATAGCATAACAAAACATAGCATAGCATAACAAAACATAGCATAGGACAACTAAACATAGCACAGCATAACAAAACATAGCATAGCATGACAAAACATAGCAAAGCATAACAAAACACAACAAAACATAGCATAGCTTCACAAAACATAGCATAGCATAACAAAACAAAGCAAAGCATAACAAAACACAGCATAGCAAAATAAAGCATAGCATAATAAAACACAACAAAACAGCCTGGCATAACAAAACATAGCATAGCATTGCATAGCATAACAAAACATAGCATAGCAAAACAAAGAATAGCATAATAAAGCAACAAAAAATAGCATAGCATAGAAAAACACAGCAAAACATAGCATTGCATAACAAAACATAGCATAACAAAACACAGCATAGCATAACAAAACACAGCATGGCATAGCATAACAAAGCATAGGATAGCAAAACATAGCATAGCTTAACAAAACAAAGCATAGGATAGCAAAACAAAATATAGCATAACAAAACATAGCATAGAAAAACAAAGCATAGGATAGCAAAACAAAATATTGCATAACAAAACATAGCATAGAAAAACAAAGCATATTATAATAAAACGCAACAAAACATAGCATAGCATAGCAAAACACAACAAAACATGGCATAGCATAACAAAGCATAGCATAACAAAACCCAACAAAACATAGCATAACAAAACAAAGCATAGGATAGCAAAACTAAACATAGCATAGCATAACAAAACAAGGCATAGGATAGCATAACAAAACATAGCAGCCTCACAAAGTGGTTGCATCTCAGCCACAGACTTCCTGGCTCTCACACATTACGTTAAACATTTTACATTCACACGGAGCCTTTCCTATGCAATTTCAAAGGTTTCCTACTCTGTACAACTACCATTGCTGCACCCTCACACACTCTGCACCCACATACACTCTGCACCCTCACACACTCTGCACCCACACACACTCTGCACCCACACACACTCTGCACCCACACACACTCTGCACCCTCACACAGTCTGCACTCTGCACCATCACACACTCTGCACCATCACGCACTCTGCACCATCACGCACTCTGCACCATCACACACTGCACCCTCGCACACTCTGCACCCTCACACACACTGCACCCTCACACACTCAGCACCCTCACACACCTGGCACCCTTCACACACTCTGCACCCTCACACACTGGACCCTCACACACACTGCACCCTCACACACTCTGCACCCTCACACACTCAATAAAACATACACTCCAAATACCACTCAGTGCCACATAATTGCACACCACATAATTACACTCTACTGAATTCAAAACACACTCCACACAATACCACTCAGTGCCACATAATTATATGCTACATTATTACACTACGCTCAATGCAACATACACTCCAAATACCACTCAGTGCCACATAATTAAACGCCACATAATCACACTGCACTTAATGCAACATACACTCCAAACACCACTCAGTACCACAATACCACTCAGTGCCACATAAATGTATGCTACATAATTACACTGCACTCAATGCAACATACACTCCGAACAATACCACTCAGTGCCACGTAATTACACAGCACACAATTACGCTCTACTGAATACAACATACACTCCACACAATAACACTCAGTGCCACATAATTATATGCTACATAACTACAATGCAACATACACTCCAAACAATACCACTCAGTACCATGTTAAACGCCACACAATTACACTGCACTCAATGCAACAGACACACCAAATACCACTCAGTGCCACATAATTACACACCACATAATTACACTGCACTAAATGCAACATACACTCCAAATACCACTCAGTGCCATATAATTACACGCCACATAATTACACTGCACTCAATGCAACATACACTCCAAAGACCACTCAGTACCACATAATTACACGCCACATAATTACTCTACTGAATGCAACACACACTCCACACAATACCACTCAGCGCCACATAATTATATGCTACATAATTACACTGCACTCAATGCAACATACACTCCTAACAATACCACATAGTGCCACATAATTACACACCACACAATTACACTCTACTGAATACAACATAAACTCCACACAATACCAATAGTGCCACATAATTATATGCTACATAAGTACACTGTGCTCAACGCAACATACACTCCAAATACCACTCAGTGCCACATAATTAAACGCCACATAATTACACTGCACTCAATGCAACATACACTGCAAATACCACTCAGTGCCACATAATTAAACGCCACATAATTACACTGCACTCAATGCAACATACACTCCAAAGACCACTCAGTGCCACATATTTACACGCCACATAATTACACAGCATCACTGAATGCCACAGCATCAATCTGTGCAACCATTCAACAACAACTGGTTCAAATATGTTCTCTCAATGTTTCAAGCTTTATTACAAATGTCACAAAAAGATGTTAATATTTCACTTCTGTGCTTGGATTTTCGTCACAATAAAATACAATTAACATAATCTTCACAAAAATTATTTACAAAAGTTTAAGCTACTGCCATTATAAATTACAATAACTTTTATTTAAGTATTAATTTTCAAACAATTTAAAAGCCATTGGTATTTGTAATATCAATACATCTAAGTCACGTAAATACAACACATATTGCATTACAAATGCTATAGGTGTCACATTTGCGAAAGTTAAAACTATTGGCATTGTAAATGACAAAGCTATTAATTTTGCTATTTTCAAAACCAACACATAAATAAAAAATGTGTCATTTACAATACCAATAGCTCAAACTTTCCTAATGCGAGACCTATAGCATTGCAAATGCTTGTTCTAAGTATGGAAGGTATGGAAGACTAGGGCGGTTCCCCCGTCGCCGAGGCCCAGTAAGTGGGGTTAACTGGTTCTTTAGAACATTGACATAGACTTACAGAGTGAACGCGAGTCCTCCTTACGTACTCCCTAGGCCAGCAATGAGGGGAGAGACGTAAGATCTCCGCAGGGAGAATGAGACCACCGGCTGGGGAGGCAAGAGCGCCAGGTTACGAGCCTCCTGGGATCCTGGTCAGCCTGGTGGTCGAGGGGTGGGCCCCGGATATGGCGGACAAGGACCAGAGGGCAGGGGCCCATCACTCAAGGATGCAGGTGGGTTGCGCCTTGCGTGGGGTGCTCAGATTTGGAGATGCGAGCCAGAGGGCCCCTTAGTGCTGGGTGAAAAGTATCTAGTATAATTGAGAAAACTTTGAATGTCAATATTAAAAATGTATTATTGATTTTATCAATTTTAATATGTATTGTTTAGTCATGTTTATGAATGTTGATAATTAAACATGGCCGTTTTACACCCACTCTCTCTCTCTGATGTATGATTTTGATTGTGGGTTGTATCATCTGTCTTGGTGGGCGGGGAGCATGCTGGGGGTTCCAAGCCCTATGCAAAGCACGAAGCTCGAGGAGCACGCCTTTAGGGCCCGGCCTCCCGGCTCCTTGCCAACCCCAGGGTAGAATAGGCGGCCGGACTCGCCCTTTGGGCGACCGGCTGGGAATCACTTCCGGGTCACGGGTGACGCACGTCCGGTGTGGGGGAGGGCGGAGACTCGGGCCTATTTAGGCTCTGGGAGTTGTGGTCCCGGTCTCTTTCCTCGCCTGCACCGGACGGACGGACCCTGGACTGCGCCTCTCAGTTGTTTATTCCCACCCACCCGTCCCTTAGATCAGTAGTTCAGGGAGGCGTTTTGCGGTAAAGAGGGCTTAGAACATTGACATGGAGTTACAGAGTGAACGGGAGTCCTCCTTGCGTACTCCCTTGGCCAGCACTGAGGGGAGAGACGGTAAGCTCTCCGCAGGGAGAATGAGGCCACCGGCTGGGGAGGCAAGGGCGCCAGGTAACAAGCCTCCTGGGATCCTGGGCAGCCTGGTGGTCGAGGGGTGGACCCCGGATATGGCGGACAAGGACCAGAGGGCAGGGGCCCATCACTCAAGGACGCAGGTGGGTTGCGCCTTGCGTGGGGTGCTCAGATTTGGAGATGCGAGCCAGAGGGCCCCTTAGTGCTGGGTGAAAAGTATCTAATATAATTGAGAAAACTTTAAATGTCAATATTAAAAATGTATTTTTGATTTTATCAATTTTAATATGTATTGTTTAGTCATGTTTATGAATGTTGATAATTAAACATGCCGTTTTACACCCACTCTCGCTCTGATGTATGATTTTGATTGTGGGTTGTATCATCTTTCTTGGGGGTGGGGAGCATGCTGGGGGGGTCCGGGCCCTATGCTTGTGCTGTGGGTGAGGTCGGAGGCATCTCTTCTGCGTCATCTGTCGTCTGACTGTTGTCACGCGCGGCCTTTCCCACTCTACAGGTCAATATTCGTGGCTGGGGTCCTCGGTGCCCAATCACGTCTCATACTGAGTGATGTGAGAGAGGGAGGTACCACGCCTCATCCTGTGGGGGTGGGGTTGTGAGATCCAAGAGCCCAGAAACGCACCCGGGCCTACTTTGCACAACAAAAAGAAGTCAACTACAACTCCTCTGAAATTGACTCAAATTACTCGCGCGCCCCTTGGAGCCCTCGCCAGTGCCAACGAGTAGGGTGAGCAGGGATAAGCATATGATAATAAATAATCCGTCCTTATGTAGCTCGGGCGCGGGCTCCCTGGGGTCGTTTTTCCAAACTCAGGCTGTTTCTAAATGCCTCAATAAGAATATGTCGCCTCTACATGTGGCGGGAAAGGGTCTCAGAACACAAGCCTGCTACTTGGAATTATGAGGAAAATTCCCTGTGGGTCTGCACGCAGTAGGGGAAATAAACTCTGCAGCGCAGTGGAGGCAGAACACGGATTCATTCGAGGTTAAATAAAAGGGGCACTTCATAATTTATTTCTTCGGGTGTTCCCTGCAACAAATACATCCTTAATGGAGCTGCTGACCCTTTGATTTGTGGGATTGGGTTTTGGCAGATCAGTGGTGTGAGGGAGAAGGCCTGTCAGAACACGGACTTAAAGCTCTGAATTACAGGTTTGGGGAAGTGCGCTTTTCTGCAGCAGACAGGCACATCGCGCTTTGATTTTACCCCAGTTTTAAAGTGCCTCTCGGGCCCGCGGGGACCGAAAACCGGACCATAAAATTTGTCATCTTTAAAAGTGCAGAAGACGCTAATGGCGGCTGGGGGTGGTGATTAATTCGGGTGGGGTGGGAGGGCTTCCACCCACGAGCCGCCATTAATCACGCGAGGAGCCGCCTAATCGCTCACATACCCCGCTGCCCCCATCCCTATTAATGGCTTGCACTTTTTAGTTGCGGTTTTAAAAATTGTACATTTTGGTCGTCTGTGCCTCGTGCTTCCCTCCAGCCAATGCACATCATTTTCTGTATAACGTTGCGTTTTTTGACTTTGTAATTTTTAGCTCCAGCGTTTTCACTACAAGAATAGTTCATTTTTAACGCATTTATGGGCTTTATGTTATTTATCAGCCCAGTGTCCACCCTTTTCATTTTTCATACGTTGTTAACATTTTTCAAGTTGTTCCGGAATATGCATATTTAATTTTCCATAAACAATACACTCTCTCTCACAAACCCACTCAACCTCCAGGCACTGCTTTTTCCATTCTTACTCTGTTGACATGAAAATGTCATTGAATAATGAATATGTCCTTATTTCTATTATTTGTACTTCATAACTTTTGTACCCATGAAACAGTTCAAAACATTTACAGTAGAAACCCACCTACTGCCTACTATGAATTAACATTATTTAAAAAAATATTTTTACTCGAGACAACCAACACTATAACACTTTATTCCTCTAAGTGTTGTCGGTAAACATTTTCCTTTTCTAAATGGTATAACTTTTTCTTGCCCATTAAATCTCATCGCTAAAGCAAGCCCTAATTGGTCGCATTTCTATTAGAGCCCCCGGTGAACCCACCTCAAGATTTTGCTTGTGCTTATATGTATATAATATGCAGATGAGTGTTTTGGGGTGGAGGGGGGGGGGGGGGCATGACTCCTAGGACTGAAGCCTGAGTGCTATGGTGGCTGCCCCCTCCCTCGACAATGATAATAAACAGCATAGTATGCTCTGCTCATCAGCATATGTGGTTTATGTTCAGTTTTTTTAACACATGTGGATGTAAAGGGTTACATTCGTGCAGGGAGGCAGAACCACGCTTATTCCGTGTTGTGGCTGTTGGGAGTTATTTCCAGGGGTAAAGTTATTACATGCAATTTGCCAGGTAGTAAAAACTGTTTTTCATAAGCCGCTTTTGCTGTTCTGTGGTAATAGACTCAAACTTGACATCGGCCTAGTAGTGATAAATACGCGTGAGCGCATGTTTTTTAGTGCGAGTGGTCTAAATAAAGTTGTACTGGGTCTTTATTTTGAGAGACGGAGGATGGGCGAGCCAAAGCAAAGGGCAAGGTGAGGGGTGGAGGCCTGATAGGAGCGCTGAGACTCCGGTAATTCTTAGGGGAGCGAATCCACTTATCTTGTCGTCGCATTAACAATAGCGATTATTTATATAGCGCCCACCTCAAACTGAATCAGTTCCCATTGGCACATTAATATTACCGGAGAGATAATTCTGTACAGCAAAAGTACAGGCAATGGGCGGAGATGACCTAACTAGAAATAAAAGGAAAACAATGTTCACAATTATATTTTGGGAAGGCACGTTGATAAACAAATAAACAATTCCACTTAAAATACTTTGAAAATTTGCAGCGCCTTAAAGCACAAAAAAGCGAAATGCATGTTTTCTATTGGCAGATATTTCCATAGACAACATACTAATCAAAATCACACACGCGCCTCTTTCTATCACACTATCTCTTGAGCCCGGCCTGTGTACATTATGAAGGCCTTTGAGGTTCTTGTAACAGAACCGAAGAGATTTCCCTTTACAGCGGATAAAACTTCCTTTGTCCGCGCGGAGGCCGGTCCCAGGGCGGGCTTTGACACCTCCCTCCGTTGGCAGTAAAAACCCCCGAAGTTGCACCGAGGAGTCGGCGCGAAACCCGGGCAGCGTTTGATGCTGCGTCGCCGCTAATAAGGTGTTCCTTCTGGGCTCCCAATCTCAGAAGGGGCCCAGACTTTGCAGCGCACGCGAGAGCCCGAGGGAGCGGGCCATACCGGCGAGCGCGGGCATTAACAAGAACGCGACCTTGGCGTTATTGTATTGTCACAGCGGTTGTTTCTGCATTAAAGGCCGCGCATCCCGTAATTACTGTATATTATTTGTGCTATCATTCCGATGAGGACCATGCGACGGGCACCTTTGTCCTTTCCGCAAGCTTCTGGCACCCCATAATATTTGATATTATTACAACCGTCATGCAGCAGGCATACCCGTCTTTGCAGCAACCTCGAGCTCTTGCTAATGCTATCTTAAAGTTGTTTTTCTTTTTATTATTGTTGATTTATTTTTATTGCTAATGTTGTCACAGTTATTATTCTAACACATCTTTTTCATTCCAGTGACTTCTATTTCTTGAAATTAAGGCCTCATTAATAGTATTCTTACCGTTTGACAGTTATTATTATTGTTACAACAACATTTATAACGGTCAATATCATCGCTCTTACAATTTGGAGTTCTTTAGAATGTTGTTGTTGTTATTATTATTATTCCGCAAATAACATTTAATGTGCTTAATCATCTTTCCAACAGTCTCGATCTCTTTACAGTAACAAAGAATTGTTATTATCATTATGCGATGCTCTCTTTTTCTTCGTCCACTTCTTGTTCTATTCATAATTTTTACAGAGAGCTAAGGCCGAAAATGTTCTTTTAATTCAACATACGGAGCCAATAACTGAAGAAATTATTTATAACGATCGCGTAATGTTTTTCAAAGACTTCTCAGTCATAATACATATTGTAAATAGTGTTAGTATTATTGTGATCGTTATTCAAACTGAAATCACCACGAACCATAAAAAGTGTAGACTTCTGAATGGGCCTTACTCACGAGATATTAATATTATTGTTAATTTTTATAGTTGTTATGCTAAGTAAGTACTTAATAGATCTCCGCATTATACATGTCGGATTCATTATTACTTTACACAACTTACACCTAAACATTTTTATGGTTTTTTACAATGTTGTTGGTGGTGTTTTATTATTAAATTGCACTAGCACATCCCTCGCTCCGGCCAGTCCTACCTACTTTCATGATGGTTGGGCCCTCGTTGGCACCAGTCCTTCCTTGCTTTCTTACTTGCTGACTGGGGCCCTTGTTCGCAGCTGTACAACAGTCCTTCCTTGCTTTCCTTCTTGCTGACTGCGGCCCTCGTTGGCAGCTGTACATCAGTCCTTCATTGCTTTACTTCTTGCTGACTGGGGCCCTTTTGGCAGCTGTACAACATTCCTTCCTTGCTTTCCTTCTTGCTGACTGCGGCCCTCGTTGGCAGCTGTACATCAGTCCTTCATTGCTTTCCTTCTTGCTGACTGGGGCCCTGTTGGCAGCTGTACATCAGTCCTTCATTGCTTTCCTTCTTGCTGACTGGGGCCCTGTTGGCAGCTGTACAACAGTCCTTCCTTGCTTTCCTACTTGCTTTACCGGGCCCTCGTTGGCAGCTGTACACCAGTACTTCCTTGCTTTCCTACTTGCTTACTGGGCTCTCATTGGCAGCTGTACAACAGTCCTTCCTTGCTTTCCTACTTGCTTTACCGGGCCCTCGTTGGCAGCTGTACACCAGTACTTCCTTGCTTTCCTACTTGCTTACTGGGCCCTCGTTGGCAGCTGTACACCAGTACTTCCTTGCTTTCCTACTTGCTTACTGGGCCCTCGTTGGCAGCTGTACACCAGTACTTCCTTGCTTTCCTACTTGCTTACTGCCCTCGTTGGCAGCTGTACATCAGTCCTTCCTTGCTTTCCTACTTGCTTACTGGGCCCTCGTTGGCAGCTGTACATCAGTCCTTCATTGCTTTCCTTCTTGCTGACTGGGGCCCTGTTGGCAGCTGTACAACAGTCCTTCCTTGCTTTCCTACTTGCTTACTGGGCCCTCGTTGGCAGCTGTACAATAGTCCTTCCTTGCTTTCCTTCTTTCTGACTGGGACCCTCGTTGGCAGGGCAGTTGTACAACAGTCCTTCCTTGCTTTCCTTCTCGCTGACTGGGCTGCAGAATAGCTCTACCTTGCATTTGGCGCTGCGTTGCCTCCTGGCCCGTGAGGGGTGAGGCAGCTCTCTGGCTGTGAGCTTTCTCACTTCCTGTGGGTTTCCCGCAGCAGCCCCTGGCGTGTTTCACCTGTAAGTCACGCTCTTCTCACACACCGAGAAGGGGCGCTCTCACATAAAGCAGGCAGGAGGTACTGGTGCGCGCCCGTGGAGAGCCTTCTCGAGGCCCGTCCTTGTTTTATGGGTAATGTAGGCTTGCATTGCCCCCTCGCTGTCACTTCTTGTAGGCTTCATTTGAGAAATGTCTTGACGTGTGTATCGCTTTCTCCCAAGTTCATTAGCAGAACATGGGCTTCTTAAACAGCCCTGATCAACCGAGAGCGCTGGTCGTGCACGCGTGTTATTAAAGCTACACTGAACTGGGCTTTCATACCTGCGGGTTTTAGCACCTGACCTGTATCTTTGACTTGGCACTAACTCTCTAGTGGGTTACAAGAAAGACACTTAAGTGGGCTGGATTTCTACAGAGTCCCCCATAACTGCTCTACCACAAGTGCTAGTTCACGAAGTACATTACGCACACCAAAAAGTGCTAATCAAAAGCAGCACGTTGTTGGAGGAAAGTAGCACGGAGACAATACCGGTTTTCAGTGTGCTGTCCCAGTGCCCCGCCTCTTTTCTGCAGGTCATTCAGCAAAGAAGAATTGAAAGCTATGATCTCCTTTCACAGGCGCCTCTGAAGACTGGAAAAAAATGAGCCACATGTATGTGTTTCTGTTAGTCAGCATATGAGGAGGTGGGCTGCAGGCTCCCAGCAGAGGGGAGACCGAGTGGGGAGGAGGGCGGGGGCTCAGGGTAAAGGTCTTGCCATAGATGATGTTAAATGTAGCCTTGCACATGTATACACACTCACACAGTATTACTGTACATTTATAGGCACATGTTTACAAGGCTACACAACAAAACTCAACAGGCCAGTTATAGAAAGAAGTAAGTTTAGAGGCTTTAGTCCTACTTTAATGTCTGGCCGGTCCCAGTTTTTGGTTCTCAAAATCTGGACACAGCACGGAGGGCGCGGGTGGAGGGAAGCAATGTGGGAAGCACATGGGCAAGAGGGATGGGGCAAGGAGAAGCAGTCAGGCAACAGAGAGCAATACAGAGTGCAGGAGGGAGAAGGCTAAAAAAAACACCAGCTCTCTAATGGAGTGCTTACCACAAAAGAAATAACTAGTGCTTGAAAAGCAAGCAGTGGAAGCAGCAATGCCATTATCTTTATTCGGCAAGTAAAATGCCATGAAAGTACAATAAGACACAATAAAGCAGTAATGTCAGTCATTCCAAGAGATTGTAAAGAGACAATGCTTTATGGGAGGGACAAACACAAGCTTGCCAAGCTGGGGCACTAATAAGAAGCAGGCAAATGAGAGTGACAAGGAAGGCCAGCCAATGGTAAGCAATGGTAGGCCCCTAACCCCTTTGTTCTTGGTAAGCCATAATGTGCCTCGCAACAGTGCATGTGTTGTCTAGTAGGCTCGACCTAAAAAGTGATGGATGGAATACTTGAATTAATCTCAACTACAGGTAATTATAACAGACCATGTTCCAGCCCAAATATTTCTTACCCATTATGCCACTCTAGATATGGACCTGCCATATGCACATAAGTCTGGGTTCTGGACCATTAGAAACAGTCCAGTCAGTACTGACAGGTCCCCTCCAAATACGAACACAGGCAAGCCAAGGCTGATTTCAGCATATATGGGCCTTGGCAGTGAGGAACAACCTAATTTTAATAGCACAGTGAGCGTGAGACACACGCCTGGTCATACATATTGCACTTTTGGCGTCTCACTTAGGCAAACAAGCAAGCATTGGTAAAGCTCTTGGGCCTGGCATTGGCAAACTTGGACACTGGTTATCTGATATTTGGTATGAAAGAAGCATATTTTTTTATTTGTTTTGTTTTTATTCTATATCACAAAATCACTCATGGCCAGAGCTCTCAGCACTTGGTGCAACACATAAAAAAACGGCTTTTGCCTGAATGTGGCAGTCAACTGTGTGCAATAACAAATTTAGATTACACAAAATGCACATCATTAAAATAGGCCAATACATTTGCTTCACAGCAGGCAGATGTTCTTGGAACAGGTGTACAAATCCTATTTTATTTTAATGCGAATTACAGGAAAATGTGATTCTTATTGGCACAACAAAAGTACTGTAGGATTTGAATTACTGTAACCTGAAGATATAATTTGAGCATGAATTGATGGCAAAATAAAAAGGATAAAAATGGAAAGAGAAAAGTGTTGGAGGGGAGGATGTAGCCTAACGGCTAGAGTGTTCGATGTCGAAGTGAGTCTCAGCAAGGGATGCTCACCATCCTGTGATTCTGGGCAAATCACCTAATCTCCCCGTGCCTAACAAAAAAAATTTATGTGTCCATCTGTAATGCAACTGGTGCTCATGTAAAGCGCTCCAATACCTTTGGGTCAAGTTTGCGCTATATAAAACTCTGAGAAAAAAAAAAGGTAACGTACCAGTGGCTGATCCATGCTGTGGTGCATTGGAGGAAAATGTAAATGACAGCTGCAGAGGTATTTGGTGGGTGAGGATGGTCAGTGTATCTCCCTGAGATCCAAACTTGGTTCTACGTTAACCACTTAAAACTCAACCCAGACAAAACTGAACTAATTCTATTCTCTCCTAAAAGTAACCATCGTCCAATCCAAGAGTGGATCAATAATCTGGTTGCCCTAAACTGCCCCCTTACCCTATCCGACTCAGTTAAGTCTCTGGCATCACCCTGGACAAGAACTTATCAATGGAGGCCCACATCAAAAACTCTGCAAAAGGTGCTCTTTTCTCTCTAAAACACCTCAAGAAATTGTAACCTTTTCTACCCACGATGACCTCAAGACAGTATTCCAATCCCTAGTTCTCTCTAAAATAGACCACGGGAATCCCGTCCTTACAGGGACTCCTAAAACTCACCCAGCCCCTCTAAGGGCAGTGCTGAACTTGTCCGCTCGACTCGTATCTGGAGTTAAAAGACTTGAACACATCACTCCAGCTCTCAACTGCCTCAATTGGCTTCCCATGGAAGGGAGATGTATCTATAAACTGGCCTGCATCACACACAAAACCCTTCACTCTCCTGCTCCCAGCTACCTAAATAACAAACTGGTAAGAGCAGGTCAATCCAGAACGCTGAGAAGCTCCAACTCACTCCTTCTTATTCCTCCGAAACTGAAAAAAGAAAACCACCCAACACCAATCGTTTTCTGGCAACGCGCCCCGGATATGGAACGCTCTCCTGGGAGTCCTCAGATGCAACCTCTCCTTCTCCTGTGTCAAAAGGGACCTCAAACTCCATCTCCTAAACAAATACTTTCCTGACCAATGTCAACTAACCTAGTCTTCTATATCCGAGTTGTCTCCTCTCTCTCTCTGGACATTCAAGGACATTGGGTGACTATATCATTCTCACCTTTCCCTTTTTATTGTTCTCTCCCCCTCCGTTGCACTGCATATGTATTTCCCATGTTGTATTTTTTTCTCTGTGGTTTGTTTCCTTACTGCCGGCCTACTATTTAATGTAATGTCTGTCTTTCTGTTTTTTACTGTATGTATGTAAAGCGCTCAGATACCTACGGGTCAAGCTAGCGCTATATAAAACCTTTAAAATAAAATAAAACATAAAAAGGTGATGGGTAAAACCTTGAAATAAACCTCAACCAGCAATGATTACTTGGGATGCAGTGGTTCCACCATTTTTGCTGCCCATGGCACTCTAGACAAAGACAGTCACAGGTAAATCTGTCTTGGGGTTGCTGCAACAGGAACCGTCCAGCCTGCCCTGGTAGTCCAGGTAAGACAAGCAACAGAACTCAGCTTTCGGTCTTTGCGCACCCCACGTGCCCCTGCAGCTCGACCCCTACCTCTGCCTCACAGACCGATAGTCGCCTTGCAGGGGTTAAAAGGCGGCGGCACATTGGCTAGAGCGTGTGAGTAGGACACATGAACTGGTTCCCTTGTCTCGGAATGCAGGAACACAGGGAGTATGCTTCGAATGACAATAGGATGGAAATGCAGGGACTGCGTTACCCATAAAGCAATGGGGGATGGTTAACGGCGATGCTTAGTTTCAGTCGCTGGTTGGGGTAGGCGGGCTCCCTCATTCGTTTTTGGGATCCGGCACTTCATTTTCATCTTCAGATTTTGATCCTGAGCACAAGAGAGAAATGTACCAAGAGGAGGAAGAGAAATGTGGGAAATGAGAAACAGAGAGAAAGCGAGGGCGAAAGAGAATTGCAATGATAAGATAAGCAGGCCGAAGTGAAGTGGGTGGAAGACGAGGGTTAGAAATCAAAGTGAGGCAGCCTTGGTGTTTGGCAAACGTTGGGGTTCTGCACTTCTGTTTTTACTGACCAGGCTGTGCTTCACGGACGCCCCGCCCTACAGAAGGCACGCGAGTGTTTGTGTACATCACACGCTGGTGTGTCTGAGAAAGACTACAACTCGGGGTGCCACGTTTAACTTCCAGCTCGAACCGGCCCTACAAGGCGCCCTGGATGAGAGTCCGCCCAGCAGCGGGGTAGAAAAGATTAGAAGACAAACATCCTCCTCACAGCTTTTCTGTGTTCATTGGAAGTGGCTGGAAACCTCCCCAAAATCCAGGTCTGGGTTTTAAAAGACATTGTATCACTCTTCTTCAAACTGCCCCTAAACGCCATCAGACTGCTCCCAGAAAAGGGCAAGTTAAGAGTTCACAGCGCTATTCTGGCACAGGGAGGAGTAATGTTAGTCTGATACCTCCAACACTAGAAATCGTTGTTTTCTGTAAGAGGCACTATAAAGCGTCTCAGTCCCGGTGCACTCTGGGCCATTTCATAAAGAGTGTACATTTGGGAGCGTGAGATAACTACGCGCCGGGCTGGAGCGCTTCCTAGGAAGAGCATAACCGGGCCAGGGTCACGGAACCTCCAATCCCAGCCTCAGGCAGAAGAGCGAGGCCAAACAGAGAGAACCGGCATGGGACGGCGGTTATCGACCTGGGGCCAAAGAACGTCTGAGTAGGCCTAACAGGGGTTCGAATATAGTTGTACCCGCCACACCCGAACAGGTACAAGCGGCAAGTTCTTAAACCGCACTTTCCAGCCTGCCGGCTGGAAACTAAAGGGCGATAACGTTTACGCCATAAAATCTTGCATCTTCAATGGAATCTAGTCAGATGGGCATTCACATTAATTTATAAACATGTGCATAAAATAATTAGGTTTACACTTTGTACACATCAAATGAGGTTACAAACAAAAAGTGCGCACCACTCTATGCACTGCACAAACATGAAAAAAACCTCCTATAATAATTCGTTCTGTTAACAGTGCATTAACGACTCCATAATTTGCGCATGGAACATTGAAGTGTGCAAATTATATTTTCCTAGTAATTTTCAACAATTAAATTTAAAGATCTCTCGAATTTATTTTACACATGAAATGGTACAAGGCCGACGCATCTGTGAGGCTCACCCCTTAATTCTCCACGTACAGTGATACCACCGCCCCTCCCCGGTGCCCCCTGCTTGCCCGTGAGAGGGCTGGGGGCACATAAGTTTGCCATGAGTGGGCCCGACGAGGGTAGGTGAAGTATGGGGCGACCAGGCCCCCTAAACCGGGGCTGAACCCCTTCAGACCACAGTAACAATAAGGCGAAAGGGGTGTGGGGTACCGTGTTACCTCAAGACCCGAGCAGTTCTTCGCACAGACATAAAAAAAACATAGTACAAAATCCGAATTCTTTATTTCTGTGCTCAGTTTTTCCATTCACAGGACGGCAGAAGGGAGGGGGCGGGAGCGGGCAGTGACTTCACAGAGCCAGGCCCCCAGTCCCAGACAGGGGGCAGGCCTCGGTTATCGGCCTAGGATCGGCGCTCTGAGGAGGGGCAGCTCCCCCCCCATCCTCGTGTAATGAGGTTTGGGGATGCAGATGGACTTTACAGTCAGGGTTGTGCCCGGCCGGTGGCAGGGTCCGTACCCTACCTCAGGTGGAGGGGGCTGAGGGCGGGGGGCTCGGACCCGCCTTATCAGCTCTTTATCCTCTGTTTACACTGGGCTCTTTATTGCGCCTTCTGGTTCTCGGGGTCTTTGACAGGGAGTCTGGCCAGGGGGATCACTGGAGTGTTGCACAGGCGTCTGCGAGGCTAGAGAAGGGGGCATGTGGTGTGCGTGTGTGGGGGCGGGGGAAGGGGGGCTGATCAGACTGTTCTGGTGGCCCCACTGCAATAGGACAACCCCGTCCCCATCCCTCGGGTAAGATGTACTGCCCGTACCGTTTGCTTATTGATTATATAAAGAGGAGAACATTATTTAATTATGCAAATAATAATGTCGGTTTTTAGAGAAAACAGACTTTTTTACAAACACATTCTGTCTTTAGAAGTCAGAGATGTTTAAGCTGCTGTCAGCAGGCAGAGCTAACAATGAGCCTCGATGGCAATTTGGATCATCTTTAATGAACAGACTGCTGATCAAACAATGGGCAAAAGTTAAGATCTGCCCTTTTAAAGCTGTTTATTAAATATTTAGCTAATTGGCTCTGATTGATATTCGAAAGTTCAGTTTTAGCTCAGCTTCCATCCAGAGGATGCCAATTAAACAATGGGCCGTCATGATGAGTATGTGCTGTTCTCAAGGAAATCAGACTGAACCTAGGTTTCGCAATGAAAGAAACACATATTTCATTGATATGTGTCAAGAAAATACATACAGGATCCCTCTTTCGCGTGATTCCGGTTCAAACAAACAAAGCCACTTGCAGTCCATACAACGCATGTCTTTTTTTTATTTCAAAGATTTTTATTGAAGATATTTGTAATACAGTACAGTGGTAATGCGGGGGCACATACATATCGGTTACAGGCATCTTGTGGTTACATTGAGCATTTGGCAATTTGGCATGGCGGCTGATATTGGTGAGAAAGTGAGAAAGGAGGGATAGAGGGGAGGGGGGGGGGGCAGACCTTAGCAAGTGGGTCTTCTCTGGCAACCTCGGCTGCCCCACATGTTTAACTCTTGCTTTTTTTTAATTCACACAATTTTGTTTTTCCTCATTGTCATTATATCACATATAATACTGGAGTAGTATACATTGTGCAATTAGTAGTCTCATTGAACTCTTGCTTGATTACGGGTTTCCTCAGTGTCTTTCATAAATGCCTATTTTGTGGATGGAGGACAATCTGAGTTATGGCATGCATTGTGTGCATTGCATACAGAGCTGACTTTAGGGGGTACGACGGACGGAAGGATGCTGGCCGGGGGGGGGGGGCATGACCTCAGGGGGGCCACTGTGCCTAGCAATAAGGTACAATTTAAAGGCACCTGCTGCAGAGTTCCTTGAGCTTTCAGGCAGCAATAAAAATGTCACGATAACTCTTGTGATTAATGTTCCTGCTAAAGGGAGAGAGATGGAGATTGTCTAGTGGTAACTTTGACTCACCATAAAGTAGCACAGAGGGTTAATATCAGTGGCGGATCCTCCGTTTGAGCAGTGGTGGATCACCCCTCAATGAAAAGCCCCAGGCCAGAGCTTAAAAATAAAATGGTAATAAAGTTTATTTATGAATAATTTTATTTTTCAGCAGCCGACCTGTCCTGAACTGAGTGACATGACAGGGTGTGGCCAGTGCTGCCAAGTGGCAGGGAGCTGTGCACTTTAAAATGCGCATGTCTCTTTGGCTGGCTGTCTTGCGACGGCCAGCCAGACATGCACATTTTAAACTTCTCTCACCCAGTTGTCTCAGACAGTTGGGTAAGTGGAAGTGCAAGCCTCTCCAACCAATCCTGGTGCAGCTCTCATGTTGGTGAGAGCAGCGCCACGATTGGTTAGGGTAGTTGGCTGGGTCCCGTAGGAAGAGAGACGATTGGTGAAAGAGGATGTTGTGTTTTAAGGTAAGTTTGTTTTATTATTTTTTTTGCATTCCTCCTCCCCCCCCCCCACACTGCCCCACCACCCTTTTTACATGGCAGCCACCACTGGTTAATATGGCTGCTGTAAAGAACAGATCTGTATTTTATGTGGATTGCTGAGTTTAATAGTAAAGCCAGCCTCTACAAGCGCTTTAAAACAAACAAAATGTATTTGAGAGAGGTGCTATGGAGAGATGAGGAGCACTTTTACTGGGTGGTAGTGAGGGAATCGGAGGAGGGCATCATATTGGGGAGGGGTGCCAAACAACATTGTCGTACCAGGCGCCACTAATGGAAAAGCCTGCCCTGGTTGTATACCATAACTGGAGAAATTCATTGGGTCAGTGCGATTGAGCCAGGAACATAAATCAGTTTTCAACTATGAATTTTTCATTGCATTTCTTAAGTTTTTTAATAATACATTTTAATGCCCCCCTTCAGCTGTGTACAGCAGGGTTTTGCTGAAGGATCTAGCCTCATGGTAGACTGTGGCCAGGTCCTGCACCAACCTAACCCATAATTGGTGCCAAGTGCCTGCTGCACATAACCTTCACTGTGCATAGCATGTGGCACTCCTTGCTCTCTCGTTTTTTTCACCCCTTTAAAAAAAAAATGTAAATTGTAGTCAATGCAATATTTTTTTTTTTACAAAGTGGCGGACAAATCTGCGACTTAAGGTAGTGGCTCGCACAATCCCTTTTTGATTCGCAAATCACGTGTTTGTCTTTAATTTTTCCTATTGTGAGACTTAAGTTTTCCATACCTCTTGTTTCCCCACAGCTCTCCCTTGGGATGGACATTTCTAATGTTGTTTCCCATTGCTGTGTTTTTTTTAATGTAATGTGAAATCACGATCTGGAATTGATTCACGATTTTCAAGGTGGCAAAAAGATTCCTGATAGCCTTCAGCAGCCAATCACATTTGTAAAAAATGTCCAATATAAATGACACAGGTCGTGAATCACTAAATTAGAACTGTAAAGAGTACAGATATTCAAAAGGGGTCAATTACCAAAAGTAAACGGAGGTTCGTGGCTCACAGACTCACCAGCCCATCAGCACAGCAGCGCATCGGTCTCCCAGCCCACTTCTCGCCGCACCCGCTCCGCGGGTGCCGCTTCGTAGGTGGACGCTGGTGGAGGCAGTATCTTGGAGGAGCATCGTAGTGTCCAGGCGGCAAGGCTGTAAGGGGCGCGAGGAACCAGCGGGGCTGCGAGCGTGCGGGGACTTCATTTCCCAGAAGTCCCTGCAAGACCAACGGAGAGCTTCCGGTCCGCTCTCCCTGCTGGCCCCCCCCGCCCACCAAAGGCTGTTAAAAGTGCTTCTGCCTGTCCACTCTGCGGGTCAATTACCAAAAGTAAACGGAGGTTCGTGGCTCACAGACTCACCAGCCCATCAGCACAGCAGCGCATCGGTCTCCCAGCCCATTTCTCGCCGCACCCGCTCCGCGGGTGCCGCTTCGTAGGTGGACGCTGGTGGAGGCAGTATCTTGGAGGAGCATCGTAGTGTCCAGGCGGCAAGGCGGTAAGGGGCGCGAGGAACCAGCGGGGCTGCGAGCGTGCAGGGACTTCATTTCCCAGAAGTCCCTGCAAGACCGACGGAGAGCTTCCGGTCCGCTCTCCCTGCTGGCCCGCCCCCCGCCCACCAAAGGCTGTTAAAAGTGCTTCTGCCTGTCCACTCTGCGGGTCAATTACCAAAAGTAAACGGAGGTTCGTGGCTCACAGACTCACCAGCCCATCAGCACAGCAGCGCATCGGTCTCCCAGCCCACTTCTCGCCGCACCCGCTCCGCGGGTGCCGCTTCGTAGGTGGACGCTGGTGGAGGCAGTATCTTGGAGGAGCATCGTAGTGTCCAGGCGGCAAGGCGGTAAGGGGCGCGAGGAACCAGCGGGGCTGCGAGCGTGCGGGGACTTCATTTCCCAGAAGTCCCTGCAAGACCGACGGAGAGTTTCCGGTCCGCTCTCCCTGCTGGCCCGCCCCCCGCCCTTCTGATTTCCTACATAACAACATCATACTCCCGCAGCGCGGGACGCAGCCCGGGCGAAGACGGGGCAAAGACAGGGCCATTTCAGGCCGTTACAGACCGAGCAAGACCGGACCGGGCCACCCCCCTTGGCTGCGCCTCGTCCTACACTTAAGTAAATATATAGTATTAAAAGGCTACACCTATCACTCCAAAAATGTCCGTTCGTGCTACACGAAGTAAGACCACAAAAATTGGCAAAAATGCTACAGGTACTTTGGACGATTTTATTACAAGGACTAGCCTTTCTATCGATAATGAGATTACTAAGCTCCAACATAGAGTCTCCCTAGAGCTAGAATCCGCAAGAAAACTGTCTATTGAACTGGCATTGAAAAAGAAATCCTCACTAGGTCATATTGCAACTTCCAAAACCCCTGGGCGCACTACTGGCCCTGTACCTATTATTACCTTGGCTGAAGTACATCCTACCCATAATGAGTTAGTTTCAACTGTCAACTTAGAAGTAGGCAGTCCAAGTGTACACAATAGTGTAGCATCGGAAAACATTCTACCCTCTGAGACACTGACTGAGGCTAATGTTGAGGCTAAGGTACTGGGGGGAGCTGGTCTAACCGATATCCATGAAACCCGAGTAAATGCTAAGTCACCACCTAAACAGAAACGTAAACGTAAAAATCTATCCGTTTACGCTAGAAAAAAGGCTAAGGTAGCATCAAATCAAAGTCTCCTAGGGGGGGGTCCCCAACAGTCTAATGTCATCCCTATTACTGGGACCGATCAGATGTCCTCTAATAATCAATGTAATTTAGACAGCATAGAGCCATCAAGCCCGGTTCAAAGAGTGGATCTTTCAGTAGAAGAGGGTGATAACATTTCTACATCTAGGTACTCCACTCAAGGGGATAGGGAAGAGTTTTTGAAAATAGTCTGGGAAACGCTCAAAGCACTTCTCAGGCCGTTAGAAGTAAGGCTAGCTGGTATTGAAAATCAACTACTTGAAGTAGAGAAGAGGGTCATAACGGTAGCAAGCCTAAGCCTTAATGGCAATGATCCTTTGCCACAAGTTCCAACTTTGGCACCTGTGGTATCCGCAAATACCAATCCATTTAGTGTGCTGCAACAAAAAGAAGGGGTAGTTAAAAATAAAAACTCCAACTTGAAAGTTAGCGCCCAAACAGCACCTATTACCACACCTCAGAATGTGCCACCTGCAAATATAACTAATAAATCACAGCCGTCTGTTGCTGCTCAATGTAAAAAATCGCAGCCAGTAAATGTGGCTGTTACTGCTCCTTCAGCTCCTAAATCTTCGGCTTCCCAGAAATCTTTGCCAGCAACTAGACGCCCCAAGAGTAATGATACCCAGGGCCATAACACATCTACGATTGACAGATCTCAAGCTAATAGAGTAGATGCACATAATCATCAGCTAGCCCATCCCTATAACAACTTTAGGGGAGGATATATTGACTTGCCCCCTGATGCTAGTCCATTTGTTATCGTCCTCACTGGTGTCCCCGAACTACAAAATCAAAATGAAGAGAATTTTGCTTCACTAAAAATAAGGTGATTTATTGGTTAAATTCAAATAAACCAATTCCAAATCACATGAAAAGCAAAATTCTGATGGTACGTAGGGTACCATGGGTTGGCCAAATGACAAAGTCTATTCCGGGAGACTGTATAGTCATCTCATTTGAGGAACCCCACAGCGCGGACCAGATTTGTGCATGGAAATCGTATGGTGATACATTTCCTATTATAGCTAGACCCCTTTCATTCTTTTATCCCCCTCCAAGAGTCCCTAAGTATGGTTTTGGTTGGAACACTCCAAATCTGCACCAAGGCTTTGCACCAAATTTGGCTAGACAAACTGAGTTAAACACGTGGCCTGGAATTCCTATCTTCAATAGGTTCAGCTGCTTAGATGCAGTTGATTGACTTGAGATCACACCAAACTGCATCCCTATGCTTTTTGATCTTTATTGTACATTGGGCGTGGGACATGCTCATTCTAATAGAAGATCCAATACCATATACAAGCAAAGCAATCCTGAAGGTAATACAGTATGCCCTATCACGCCTAAAGTAAGTTTTGGTGAAAACCCTAACTGTGCAGTAGGGACTGTAATAATAAATGAGGGGAACCAAATAGATAACCTACACTTAGATAGTGTTGTTCCCCTGTCGACCTTAGTAGTGCCTACTGCTATCCGTGACCTTCCTGATAACGAGCCAACCCCAAAGCTGCACTTTATATCCTGGAACATTGCTGGGGTGGGCAAAAACCTGAAGGACCCTGATTGGGCAGATTATGTTGATACTAGTGATTTTTGCCTACTGCAGGAAACTTGGGCTATGGACATTCCGCATAGGATGGGCTTCAAAACCTTTGGTAATGTGGCTACACAGTCTGAGAGGGGAAGACCATCAGGGGGATTGATCATATGGATCAAAATCACACTAGCTATAAGGGTTGACCATATAGATACAGGAACCCCTGACATTCTGGCCCTAAAGATCGTTACTGTAAAGGGGTGTGAATATTACATTATTAACGTCTATAATAGACCCATGGGTCACTCTAAAGTCTCACCTACCTTGGAAACTTTGGATTCCTTTTTGAAAACGGTGGTCGGTGATGTCCCAATGATTTTGGGAGGCGACCTGAACTGCAATTTTGAACCGATCCTTGGGATCACGGAAGTTCTCGAGGATGAGGATCATGCCTATAACATTCCCCAGCTAGAAACCACCAAGTATGTCAAGTGTACCACCCTAGCAATCCAACTACTGAGCCTAACAGTCGATCATGGCCTGAGGGCATGCAATGGCCGCCTACCGTCTGATCTAACCAAACAACCAACCTTTGTGAAATCAGAAAGTAGGCTTGATTTTATTCTTGTTTCACTGTGTATCTGGCACTTTATGTTGGACTTTAGAGTGGTAACCAGGGATGAGAGTGACCATTACCCCGTGGAACTTTATATTGATGCACATATGTTCTGTGATATGCCGAATGGGGAAGCTGTTGGGGAAGCTGTTGGTGAATCCTGTGAAAATGTACACATTAGCAACAATAGACGTGCTTTAAAATGGCCACATTTGCTATCTGATGGCACAACCATAGCGGCGATCTATTCTCTTTTTGACTCGATCTTTGGTCCCATGTCTGGTCAACCCTTCCTAACTGACAACTATGAACATTTTGTAGAACTGCACCAAGTCTTTTTTGAAAAACTCAAAACCTACATGACTAAAATGCCAAGGAAACATCAGCAAAATGTAAGGATGGGATGCCATGGGAAGCTTTGGTATAATCGCTCGTGTAGGATGGCCAAAAGGAAGCTCCTAATAGCTATCAAAGAGGGCTCCAAGTTGGATGTTAAACTTGCGAGGGAAGAACACAAGCACGTCTTGAAAGATTCTAAAAAGGAATGGGAAGAGCAGCTCTGGGCAGATATGCTGGCTGCTGCCAAATCAAATGACAACGTTGTTTTTTGGAGGTTGGTCGCGAATGGGGGGCATGCAGGAAGAGCGGTGAAGGACACATTTTTGGATGAACTAACATGGGTATATCATTTTACATCCCTGTATAAACAATATGACAGTGCTACTGGAGAAGACCCATGGCTACCCCCACCTCCTGAATGCCTCGATTTTACATTGGAAGAGACAATTAAGGCAATTAGTGAACTAAAAAGTAGTAAAGCCCCCGGTCCAGATAAAATACCTGGTGACCTCTACAAACATGCGATTGAAGTCTGGGCTCCTTACATAAACCGTTTATTTAACATTTTGTCAAAAGATTGTTCATTTCCTGAAAGCTGGCGTGCTGCAGAAGTTGTATTAATTTTTAAAAAAGGTGACAGATCTGTTCCCTCTAATTATAGACCCATTAGTTTAATGGACACCCTGCAAAAACTCTATGCCAAGCATTTATTATATCGAATAAATGATTGGCTGGAGGAATCAGCATTACTTTCTAAATTTCAGGCTGGCTTTAGGTCGAAGACCAGTAGGTTTAGTATACAAGGGAACCCAAAATAATGGCCAAGGACCATGGGTTAGACTACTTATTTTTATGTTACAAAGGTCCTAGCTTTTAAGATATCTAGAGGATTGATTTTCACAGGCTAAAAATAAAGGCTGTGTTTTTTCTTCAGTGTCCAGCCGGACCTAGAAGTATTTATTTCAAAAATAGTAAGAATAGGTAGAATAAAGCGAAAACAATTCGCACATAAATAACTGGGCACAAGCCTGTACCAAGTCAAAGGAAAACAATACAAAGAAAAGACAAAGAATTCACAGGCAAACAAGGAGAACAGGGTGGCTTATAATGCAATGCAAGAAATTCTTGAATAAGCACAAACCCACAGTAACTGCCGAGAAAGTTAAAAATCATACAACAAGCAGTACTGCAAAACAGTCAACAGTTTTGCAGTACTGCTTGTTGTATGATTTTTAACTTTCTCGGCAGTTACTGTGGGTTTGTGCTTATTCAAGAATTTCTTGCATTGCATTATAAGCCACCCTGTTCTCCTTGTTTGCCTGTGAATTCTTTGTCTTTTCTTTGTATTGTTTTCCTTTGACTTGGTACAGGCTTGTGCCCAGTTATTTATGTGCGAATTGTTTTCGCTTTATTCTACCTATTCTTACTATTTTTGAAATAAATACTTCTAGGTCCGGCTGGACACTGAAGAAAAAACACAGCCTTTATTTTTAGCCTGTGAAAATCAATCCTCTAGATATCTTAAAAGCTAGGACCTTTGTAACATAAAAAAAAAAAAAAAAAAATTAGGTCGAAGACCAGTACATTGGACCAGGTCTTCAGGTTCTGCTGTATTTATTGAAAGTACGTACATATTAGGAAGGGTCACCTGTATGTAGCGTTTGTTGACCTTAGAGCCGCGTTTGATCTTGTTCCTAGAAAGTTGCTCTGGAGTTCCTTAAACAAAGCCGGGTTGCCAGGGAGTGTCCTAACACAGATAATTGAGCTACATGCTAGAAATCATGCCAATATTAGATGGGGCCCTAATGGCGAACTGTCGCGCGACATTCCAATCGAGCGCGGCGTCCGTCAAGGATGTGTCCTGGCCCCTACCTTATTTTCCATATTTGTGAATGATGTCCCAGAATATCTGAATGCCTGTAACAACGATTCACCCCAGCTAAATGGAGAGAGAGTACCTGCGTTGCTCTTCGCGGATGATACCATCTTAATATCCCAGACCAAGAAGGGCCTCCAGGTACTCTTAAACTCCTTTAGTAGTTACTGTGGAAAAAAAGGCTTAGAAATCAATACCAACAAAACTAAATGTATGGCATTAAATCCTAGCAGACCGGATAGAGGGATTTTGTCCCTGAATGGGCAAACTCTTGGAGTGGTTGATAATTTCTCTTACCTGGGGGTGGTGCTTGATTCTAAGTTAACATGGAAGGCCCAAATCGAGAAAAGCAAGGTGTCATATGCTCAAAATGTTAAACCTGTAATGAGCAAACTGAATGCTAGTACAAGCAAAAGCGTAACACCTGTTCTTGAGCTCTTTAAATTTAAGATCCAATCTGCTAGCCTATATGGGGCTGAAATATGGGGTCCCTGGGCTAAAGAGAGCTTCCAAGGATTGGATAACAAATTTATGAGATCAATCGTAAGGGTCCCCACTAGCACCCCCCTAATTCCCCTCCAATTTGATTTAAATTTTAAACGAACTGATCACCTTACAATTTTAAGACCCCTAATGTTTTGGATTAGAATTTGGTCCACTCCAGAATTACTAGACTACAAGAACAACTTGCTAGAGATATTAAACCTTGACTCTTTCAACTCCATCCTATGGTTTGGGCATATCAAAAAATGGTCTAGAATACTGGGTCTGTATTCACTATGGGAACACCCAGAGAACTTACCACCCTCTGCTAAAACCATTGTGAAGAGAGCCTTCTGGTCCTATATGAACAACAGGTTTGAACATGAGAGTAGACTTGGGACCTTAACTAAAGACTTTCTATTGTTTAAAGGCGAACCTTATTTTGAATTATTTCTGGACGAAATTGAGCCTCCCGCTGCTAAGACCCTTTACTTGAAATTTAGATATGGGAATCTTATGCTAAATTCCAATTTAGAACGCTGGTCGAAGAAAAATGGGGCATGTACAACTGCTAGTAATACAAGATGTCCTATGTGTTTAGCTTTCTGTTTGGAGAACGAAGTTCACATGCTGTTCGTATGCAATGCATACTCGAAAGCCCGGAAAAAATGGTTAAAACCAATGTGTGCTCTCCTAGGAACTAGAAACTGCCTTACAGCATATAGGATTGTTAAAACAAATACTGCCCAGTTCATTGTATTTAGTATAAGCAGATTCCTATATTCAGTGTTCTTTACAAGAAAGAAATTGGGTCAAATGCTCGGAGAAATTGGGCCAGATAAACTAAGGAGGTCTAAATTTTTTTTTCTTTTTTTCTCTACTACTGCAGCCAGATGAATTATGCTAAATGCTTTATGTTAAATGAACTATGTTATAATGATGTATTTTGACTATTGCACTTTATTTTTAAAAAGAAAATACGCAAGAAACCTTTTATGAAATGATGTGTGTAATTGACTGTTTGTGATTTTGTGCGTATATATCTGTAACTTTTATGGCAACTTTGCCGAAATAAAGATTTTAAATAAATAAAAAAGTGTTCACCCTTTCAAGCCCACCCCAGCCCACCCCCTTTTTAAATGCTGATACATCAGAAACTACTGAATAGATTTAATGCATGGCAACAAAGCACTCTTGGGAAAATAAAATTTGCGGTTTTTGCATGTAGGTGCAAGCAACATTTCTAATGGAAGATAAAGTGTGAAAACCTATTTATTTTCATCCACCACTCTTACCTTGTTACCCCTGAACAGGTCAGCACAAAATTCGTCATGCTGGACCATACCTGACTACACTGTATAAGATCCGAGTTTCGAGCAGATTTATTTTGTATTTTATTTATGAAATTTATTAAGCGAACGGCTACCCCCAACGGGGGTGTCCCGGCACTGAGGACAGCAGCGGCAGAGACCATAAGAAGCTAGTAGCTGGAAAACAGCCATGTCTTCAATTTGCACCTTGAGGTTCCGTGAATTCTGAACCCGTATTATAAAGGTCATGGTTTTGTTACGAATTTGATAGTAGCGAACCGTAAATAGTGAGTGCGGCATGTACGAGTGATTTCGCCATGTTAAACCGATGGCTTCACTGTGTATTTAAGGATTCTGTTCCGAACCCTCGGGTTCCATTTTGTGTACGGCAGCCATTTTGTGGTTGCCCTCACATAGGCCGATGATTACGGCCGAGCGAGTCTTTTGGTACACGTACACGTTAGCTGACTCCTAGGTGACCTGAGCGAACTGACCCCGTTGCCTGAAGCTAGCCTTGCTAAGCCAGTTCCTTGTCCGGTAGTTGATCGAGATTAGGATCAAAGAGCAGGACATTGCTGAGTTTATTGCACACACACACACCCTTCTATCTTGCTTCTCATCTATTTCTGTTCCTTCTTTTATGGTCTGTTTATGATGTGGGTTGTGGTCTTTTATTATGGGTTTGTCCGGCCTGTTCGAGCAAAAATGTTGGACTTTCCTGTGTAATTAATGGTGGGCTGGACAACTGAAAAGTGGGTTTGTCGACATGCAATACTTTTTGCAAAGTTACCTCTGATTGGACAATTCGTAAATAATGGGTGTTTGTTAGGAATGTGATTTTTGGCATAAAAGACGATGTCTCGCTCTATTAAAATTGAACAGTTTCTGACGAACCTACTTGTGTCGTACTTTGTAGACTTCTGTTCCTGGTTGCAGCCAATAAATTTGATCTTTGACGCCACCGAGAAGTTTCCCGTCTCTCTGTATTCTAGGACAGGGGAACCCGAAGACTTTGGCCGTGTCCCTGTTGCCGCTGGGTTCTAAAACCCGGTTCTTCAGTTGGCGCCCAATGTGGGGCGACTTCAGTGGTACCAGTCCAAGCCTGAAGATCGTGAGGAGCTTTGTGAGAAAATTCTGGAGGAAGGCCAACCACTTCATCGACCCCTGTATGTCGTCGTGGTCCGAAGGTTTTTGCTGCGAGGCTTCCCGACGGCTACGAGGGACTGCTGCCCCGACCGTCGCCCTGTCTTGGACCCTTTTGTGATGCTTTGTAGAGCGAGACGATAGACGGGTCTTCCGGTGATGTGACTGATACCTCAGTTAAGTATAAGTGGGTCGCTACCAGTCCTTAGTCCTTTGTTCTTTGGTTCTTTGGTTCTTTGAGTCCTTAGTTTGAGTCCTTAGTGTTTGGGTTCCTTGAATCTTTGATTTGAGACTTGCAAGTACCAAAGCTGGGGGACTCGTATATTTATGAGACTATTGTGGTTTGATAATCCCTTGAAGTTTGAAGCTAGACTAGTGAGCGAAGAGGCCTGGTCTTAGCAGATTTGGAAAGATATTTGGTTGTTGTAGTTGTAACAGGGATTCCCGATTGGAGGATTTGTGTCCGATATCTCCGGTTGGAACTCCGACTTATGAGCTCTATTCTAAACATGGTGTGGGTCCTATAATGTTTAATGAAGTATGGGTCAAATACACCAGGAAAGACGGTGTTCTAAAATGGCCCCAATTTGGTAGTTATGACACAGAGATCTTAGATAATTTAGAAGTTAAACTATTTAAGAAGAAAGCCCGGCCGGCAATGTTTGACTCTTTCCGCCTCTGGCGTAAGGAAGCCAAACAGGAAGCGATTAAAGAAGTGCAAAAGAATAAAAGAGAGAAGGGTATATCGATAATGAAGGCTGCTATACAGTTTAAAGATAATGGGGCGGTGGGTTTCACGTACCTGACTTTTAATGAAGGAGACACAGTACCTATTGCTTACAAGTCACACTTGTACACTTCGGCTGAATTGCGTTTTTCCACTGTGGAGAAAGTTTTAACGGCTGTGCAGATGGCAATTCTTAAGGAACGTGCCCTGTCACAAGGAAAGCGCATGTTGGTTGTTACCCCGTGTCCTGCCTTAGAGGCGGTTACGAAAGCCAGTGTACCTAATTCCAAAGCTTTGCACCCTCGGTGGATTCAATGGGCTGCATTCTTGACGTCCCAGGATGTCACGTTTATTTTTGACGCCACTTTACGGTCGCAGGAGTATTTACAGTATGAATTTGTTCATCCTGCTCCATTAGCAATGCGGCCGTTGGAGGATTTCCATTGCATCATTTACACTGATGGTTCGGCGCAGGTTGCGCATGGCTCTAAACATGCCTACGTTTCCGCTTGCGCCATTGTGGTCGGGGCCATGGTGAACGATGAGTTCAAGTCCAGTGTCGTGCATACGCAGACGCTTGGGGACTGCACCGCACAATTAGCAGAGCTTCATGCACTGATGCTTGCATTGGAGTACGCTGATCCTAGTGTGACGACTTTGATCGTAAGTGATTCTTACTACTGTGTCCAGTCTTACAATGAGAACTTGTTCTTTTGGATTCAAAATGAATTTCGTGACTCCAAAGGTAGCACAATAAAACATAAAATGATCTGGGTCCGAGTGGCGGAACTGAAAGAGAAGCTGCCACTCGTGTTTGTGATTCATACTCTCGGTCATCAGCGCGTGGGGGTCCACGCTGTTGGCAATTCGCTTGCTGATGAAGCAGCGAAGTCAGCGGTATCAAAATACTTAGTTGCAGCGGTCACGAGGTCCAAAAGCAAAATAGATGATGACATCTTGGCGGCAGTTGCTGCAACGGAGAAGGGAAGTAAATATCCTGCGGGGTTCCCTTCTAAATACACATACCACTTAAGTCCCGATAAGGTTCCTTATGTGAAAATCCCTGAAGTTGGCGATCGTCTAGTTCCCAACTCGGATCGCAGAGCTGCTTTGATTACAGCGGCGCATGAAGTTGTGGCGTCTGCGCATGCGGGCGTCTCAGCCACTGTAACTCAGCTACAACAGAGGTTCTGGTGGCGGGGACTGTATAAACAGACGCGCGATTATGTCCTTCAATGTGACATTTGCCAGCAGATTAAGGCTTCAACTGCTGCGCGTCCGCCTCAGACACAGTTGTACATCTCGAATAAACCACTTGGATGCGTTTATTTGGATCACTGCAGTCCATTTTCTTCTGATACTGCGTATAAGTACATCTTAGTAGCAGTTGATTCATGCACACGCTTTGTGTGGATATGGCCACATCGGAGCGCTGATTCACGTACTGTCATTATGGATTTGCGAGTCTTTGTGGGAATTTTTGCCTGTGGTACCTTCCATTCGGATCAGGGTCCGGCTTTTGCCTCTAAGGCGTATAAGGATGCTATGGTTTCGATGGGGGTCCAAGTCAAATTTTCGAGTCCCTACAGACCTGAGGGTAATAGTGTAGTTGAACAAATGAACCGCGACTTAAAGCAATCTTTGACAGCTCGAGTTATAGGCACTGGCAGAAACTGGTTAGCCCACCTCATAGGCGTGCAGCGTGCGCTTAATAATCTCCCTTGAAGGTCTCTGGGTGGGCGGACCCCATACGAAATGCTCCTTGGTATCAAGATGTATGTACCTGACCTCGATGGGCTAGACTGCAAGGCCCAGGCCACGGCCTTTGACGTAGATGAACATTGCAATGTTTTACAGAATCTACAAAAGACCAGAGACAGTCTTGCAAAGGAACATTTGCCCTCCACATCGGATGATGCGCTGCAGATCCCGGTAGTTGGCTGGCTACCCCAAGTTGGAGAACTGGTTCGAGAGAAGATCGATAACAAGAAAGAGTTTGGTCCCTCATATCGTGCACCGGTTCGAGTTCTTGGAGTGAAGGGCACAAGAACAGTCATTTTACCACCACTTCCAGGTCGTAAGGAAAACAGATTTATTTCTATTGACAATGTCAAGACACACAGGGTGGCCGATTCTTCATAGCATGACACCGGCTGTATCCTGTCCTTCCATGGTGAGGCACTCTGTGCTGGCTATTACATCTGGTGCAGAACAGGAGGTGTCCCTCGAGATGCCTGCCATATCCAGTCCTTTATTAAATACTATTCCTGATACTAACATTGATGAGCTAAACTACACTTGTCCTGCTGATTTATCGATGCCTGATTTGCATACCCGTTTGGCCGACCAGTCCAGATTCTCTTTTGACTCTGTTTCGGAACCGTCAAAGAAACCCACAAACATTGCAAGATATGCCACGTTGTTTAAAAAACATATTTTAATTCCCCCTTGGACATACATTTGGTTGATCCTATTTTCATTCTATCTTTTTATGTCAATTGGTTTTGTGTTTTATTTTTTCCGCCTGATTGATGGTCACTACGTTAAAGAAAGAACAGGAATTCGGTACCTTAATGGAACATTGGCCCCTCTTTCCTCTTCACATTCTGCGCACAGACTGAAACGAAACTTAAATACAGTTAACATTACTGCTTGGCCTGTCCTTGATGGGATTGTGTGGGATGCGTTTAGGTTTCAGATACATGGGCCCACTGAAGTGATTAATGTTCCAAATGTGCTTAGAGTAAACATGGGAGATGTAATTAAACAGAATATACGTTCTGATGATTGGGATATTCAGGCCGTAGAAGCATTATTCTCTGATTTGAAGTATTATGCTGCCTTCGATGCTGAGGATCTGTACACAGATTCTATTAATTATGGTGATTTGTTTTGTTTTCAACACTATGGTAATCATTTTTTACATAAGACAAATTCCAGGAGGGTTGCTGTAAATTATACACAATGGGAACATTGCCCTGCTCCATTCGGTGGCAGTTCCAATACGTTTCTGAAAAAATACACCTATTTTACAGACTTTAATCAATCTAATCCCGAGTCATTTTATTTTAAAATGACACAAAAGTCCATGTCCAAAGTTAGACTTACCGATACAAAATTGCTGTATTCGAAGTCCTTTCTAGACAGGTTGGCTGTAGATGGCTACGAGTTTTGGAAAGGAACAATTGACCTTAAATCGGTTTGGGGTACCAAAGATTGGCAGGTACAAGGCACTGAGGCTTTGCACCGTGCATGTCTCGTCCCGAATCACATGTTGTTTTTAAATTCATCCATTTTCCAAACAACATGCTTTGGATTGGCTACTTCTAAAAAATTAAATACACCGACCATCCCAGATTTAGAGGAATATACAGGTTGGGGTAATGTTACTGGTTTGTCCATTCATGAGTTGCAAACTCTTTTACACAATTCGTCCTTTAACATTTCCAGTTTGGATTCCAAGGGTTGGCTGGTGTGGCATAGGAGTGCTGATTCTTGCCAACGCCGTTTTCTGGGTTTGGCTGAGGGGTTCACAGAAGTCAGACTCGATCCCCGTTTTAAAGAAGACTATACTGTCACGACTTATTTTGTGGGGAAGCTGTGTCAGAATTGGTTACAACATTCCACATTAGCTGCAGTTAAACTACATCTGTCTCTATTAAATGATAATGTGGATTTGAACGATTTTATAAAAGGCCCAGCTAAAGGTAGATCTAAACGATGGCTGTATGCGATTTACAATGAAATTTGGAAAGTTACCCAGGTTGAGGCTGCTAAACGCCTGAGAGCTATTGATCAAGCAAATTTAGAAAAGGTGCTTGCAGTTGTTGATAACAGTATTAACACGCTTTCTTCCCGAATTTACACGTTAAACAATATTGTGTCTTCTGTTGTTGACATTGTACATGATGAAGTGTCCGTGTTATATCATGGTCAGAATCAATTACGTTCTGTGATGCAGTTTGCTTGGACACTACAGACTCTTAAGTCTGGTCGAGTGCCTTGGAATTTTATGAATGTCTCATCACTATTTGCCCCATTTAATCTGACTGAGAAACAGCGCATGCTATCAATGAGAGATGCAACATTTTCTATGTTACATATTGAAAAATTAGAATCCCTGCCCTTTTCTGTGGCTGAGGTGACTGCTGCTACATGGCTTATCCATGGTGTTATAACCTTACCTTTTGCTTTGTATAACTTTACAAATTGTATGAAATATATAGCCATTGGGCGATATGAACCATTAGGCAGCGCTTTCCTCCATGAGACATGGTCTTTACCATACACTTACAGATGCCTAAAGGAGGGAAATGAAGTGAATCTGAATGGTGAAGAATGTACACAGTCGCCTGACCGCTCACTAATATGCAGACACATCTAGTTGCATGGTTCTTGTAATCAGGACAAACCTAATTTGGCCTGTGTTTTGAAAGGGACACCAGTTCCGGCAATAGTTCCCACGTTCACTTTGTTGTCCAACGGTAGTTATTTACTTTTGAATAACGAGTTTTGTTGTGGGTTAGAGGCCGGTATCGCTTATGTGGTTACCGTGTCAGAAAGGGTGGTGTGCTGCAAGAATGTGTTTTATCCACCCACGCATGGGAATTCAGATGTTTTAATTTGGCCAAGAATACCAACCTTGAGAGCTGAGTTCAATGGTTTAGGCCGTATAAGAGCCCTATTGTCTCAAAAGCAGGTGGCCCTGAGCTCTGCCCGCGAAACTTATGTCCTTCACATAGCAAACACACGCACAGAAGACAAGGCACTTTTAAGTACTGATTTGCCGTTTCATTTCTGCGAGCTGGTTCATCAAATCTTCAATGCCTCCTCCACAACGAGCCTGGCTCATTTTTTTAAAATGGTTAGCAGTGGTCTTGTGACTACATTTGAAAAAGTATTTGGTATTATCTCTGCGTTCTTTCATTCTATATTCGCTAGCCTGTTTGGCGGATTTCCTGTTTTGCTGGCTTTGGCTGCAGGCGTTCTGGTGATATTTTACTTTATAAAACATGGATGCCCATCCTGCGCAAGGAAACGCTCAGCCCCTACTGATGCAGTTTCGCAACCGAATGCTTGATTACTATGGCTCCTTGCCGCTTGCGACTTTAAGCACGGCTTTTGGATTATCCTTCAGATTTTCCTATTTCACATGTGTCCAGCCCGTGTTTCATTGCCTGAGCTGTGATTTCGACTGGGCCATTGATTTGTGTCTCTGTTTACCGACTTCTCCTGACGTCAACTTTGATCAGCTGGTGAACCCCGTAGTGGCTCACGAGCTGGTCTGTTCTGGCGAAAGGGTTATGGCTGTGACAGCGATGCATGGACTAATGGGTCAATGGGACATATTCGCAGCGGCGCATGACTTTCTGGCACAGAGCGTTCTCGAGAACCCACTGAGTTGTCCTCTGATGTTGCTAGAGGAATCGGTGTTGGAGGAGCACGTATGTTCTTTCCCATTGCTTAATTGGATGGCTGAACTGTTTTCGGATGATGGCAGTGATTTCATGTTGGAAGCTGTAGCCACCTATTTTGCATATTCATTCAACCATGAGTGACTCTGAAGACTTCCATCATTATGGCACGTGACTTTTTAGTAATTCTGAATGGTGCCTTTTTCAATACGAACATTCGATTTTTTCATATGTTCTAGGCCTATTAACTGAGAGTAGGCCTCAAGTTCGACTTTTTATATTTTGTGTGGCCACTATAGGCATTCATACATAGATTTTGTTTTTAAATTTTACATACATTTGCATACATTTAGCTTGGCTCAATATCATTGATCTCTGCTTTCATGTCTTGCCTCTCATAGAGTATTGGCTTATATTTTTTCTTTTTTAACCGTCCTCGGATCATTGGGGGGTGTCATATGGTTACTACGTTTCTATATATTGTGTTAAGTTAGCATGTGCTTATTAAATGTTTAAACGCCATATTTTCTTTCTGCTTCGGTTTGCACACGACACCTAATTGTTATTGTAGCTTTCAACCTAGACGAAAGATGTGATTTATTTGAGAATAATATGTTATTGCCCTGGTATCAGTCGTGCTTGGTACACTTGGTACAACTGTCTGCACACTGAGAACTGCACACTCTAAGAATAACCTAACACAAGGTTGCTGAAGGCCTGATCCTCGCACCACGTTAGTCATAACACAAATAATGTTGCTGCCAACATTGGGCTCTACGTGGGTTTAAGATACAGTTACAGGGAATGAATCAACACACTTGATGCTGAGCATGCAGAGAGCTGGTAGCTGTTGATGTGATCTCCTCCTACTGAGAATTAGAGGTATGGGTCCGCCCTGCTAAGAACCCAGATGAGACCTTCTTAGATATAATATAATATGCTAATTAGGGTGCGCGAAATATAGGTGATACAGAATTCTATAGATTTTTGCATCATAACATGCTATCACCTTTTGCTTACTATGGATTAGTGACTATGCTGCTGACTCTGATTTTTATAATATGTATGTTGATATTATACAAGATACTGCGTTTGAGAATGCTGCATTGAAAAATAAACATTTCAAACTTGCACGTGTATTTTTTGCCTCCCAGTTTCGGTTTAGAATGATAATATAACGAAAGAGTGTTCATGTGTTCCACGATACCTGAGGTACTCTAAGTTCATGTTCTGGATTGTCTAAGTCATTGGTAAGTTATTACTACCGATGAGACACTGTAGCTAGCTTGGTAAGGGGATTTCTGAAACAAAGGTGAGTTGTGGGTCACCCTCACTCACCCAGGTTCTAGATCTCTATGCACAGTTCTGTGGGAGAACGGAAACCCTGCTACAGAAGAACTAGCGAGTGAGCAGTTGCACAGGCAACATAAAATGACCATCGATAAGTGTTATCCAGCTTTATCACCTCTCTTGCGAGATCCTAAGGAGGACCGTGAAAAGGATCCTTTGATGTTGCATTTGTTGAGTTTGCCACCCCCTTATGTGCAGAGTGCTACGGCACCTCCGCAACCTTTAGTTGCGCAACCTCCAGTTGTTGTGCCTCCTGTTGTTGTACAGCCGCCAGCTCCTCTTCAGCTAGTTTCTTCTCCTACGGCTCAGCCTCCTCTAGGGCCGCCGACTTTGCTAACAGTTTCCCCTCAAACTCCTATGACTTTTTCTCCTGTACTTGCTACTCCTTCTGCTACTGCTCCTATGTTTGTTTCGTCTCAGCCTACTTTGTCTCCTGTCCTTATGACAAATTCTCCTTCTGTTCGGCAGAGAATGACTGATACTGTTACTGGTCTTTTCTCTCCTTTCTTTGGGTCATTGAGTGTGACCCCTGTTTCGATGCGTAAACAGTTGCGTAGCCAGTTGCCTGGTCCAGAAGAGCGGGCAGTGTTGGACCATTTGGCTCGTAAATGGGTTATTTTTTCTTCGAGATATGATTTAGAATCGGTTATGGATGTCTTCCGTCAATGGGAAGCACCAAAGCAGAGGTATGTCTTCGACATCATGTGTACTTTCCTCCGTGAGGAATGGGAAGATGGTGAATTGGGTCAGACTCGGTCAGAGTTGTTTCGTGTACAGTCCGAGTTTGCAAAGGGAACGATAGTGGATCTCGACGTTGAGAGAGCAGTTGCAACGTTGCTTTCGCTTAGGAGTGAGTGTCCTTCCCAGTCGTTATATGAGCCTGATTCTTCTGTTAGGAGGGAAGTGCGACAGTATCCAATGGGAGAGGTTCCGCCAGTTTGGAGAGCAGGAGACGCAACCGCTCAGCCACCTATTTTGCCTCATTTTCAGCGTGTTTGGGTACATTGTCCGTGGAAGAGAGCTGAAGTTTTGGCTCTTAAGCAAACTCTACCAGATCCCCGAAAGAATCCTGCAGGGTATTATAAAGTGTTGTCACAGACAGCTGATGCGTGCATTATAAATTTGGCCGATATAGATATGTTGTTTGGTAATGTAGTTCCTCAACCCTTATGGGCAAAGATTCGTCACGAGAATCATGCGGCAGAGTTAGGTGATACGTGGGTTAATATTGTTGCTACAGATGGTCGACAGGTAGGTGGAGCTAAACCTGAACCTTTAGTTGCGGAATTACCTGGTAGAATTATTACATTGATGAAAACTATGATGCCTGCTATGTGAGTGAATTGGGATACATTGTCTGCATGCAAGCAGAAGAAAGATGAAAGTGTGTCTGATTTCTTCGCTAGGTTTGAAGAGACGTTTGTGGATCATAGTGGTCAAGACATGAGTATGGAAAGTGGCCAAAGGTTGTTCGTAGATAAGTTTGTTCATAACTTGCTTCCTGAGTTGTGTAATAAGCTGAAGGATTCAGAAAGCTCATGGGCTGTTTCTTCGTCTGCCCAGATATTGGCTACTACACAATATTATGAGAATAGGGATAAGGATGAGAAAGAGAAGGTAGAGAGAAATACTAAAGATTTGAAGACGAAGGTTCTTTTGCAACAAGCGTATCAGCCTCGTTATAATCAGCGTGAGTTTCAGCAACCTCAGCAGTTTCAGAGAGGATCTCAAAGGTCCGAGTCTTTTCAGCAGCGTGTTCCTGTAGGCCCTAATCAGTGTGCATATTGTAGAGAAGAGGGTCACTTTAAGAGTAGTTGTCCGGTTCAATTACAGCGTACGAATATGAGAGGTCGAGGTGTTCAGCAAGCTCCTAGAGGTAGAGGACGTGGTGTGTTCCCCCAGAATGCACAATCCTTTCCTCCACAGAATACGATGAATTGCTTTGATCAGCAGAATGTTGCGTCTGGTAGATCGACTCAGTACTCTGCTGACGATTATTATGTTGAGAGTGAGAATGCCGACGGTAATGATTGCTAGGACAGCCATAGACAAAGAGAGGGAGTTGTTTCAGTTCCAGTAGATCAGAGTGGACACTACGTTGAAGTGATTACATCAGGTGTGTCAGAGCCTTTTCTGTTGGATACTGGTGCTGCAAAGAGTTCTATCATGCACTCTAAACTCCCTGGCGCACCTTTGTCTGGCTTGACAAATGTTTCGGTAGGTTTTTCTGGCGCCCCAGTTCGTAATCCAGTTTCTAGTCCTTTGTCTCTTTCGGTTGGACCTTGTGAATTGGATGCACCCCTCATTTTGACGACAGGTTGTGGTGAGAATTTGTTGGGTTGGGATTTGTTGAAGAGGTTACATGCGACATTGCATTGTTCTCCTTCAGGAGTACAGCTTACATTGGGTAAGAAGGTGATTTCTCCGATGTATTTGTCTAAAGATCGGCTTCCATCCGAATTGTGTTCTCTCCCTGATACTCTTTGGGCTACTGGTCCTAATGATGTGGGTCTCCTTGAGATTCCACCTTATGTAGTGACGCTTAAAGCGAATGTCCAATTGCCACGTATTCCTCAATACAGGATTTCTAGTGATGGTGAAAGAGCGCTTTTAGCGATTATCTATGATTTGATTGAGAAAGGTGTGATTGAAGAAACGAGAGGTAATGTGTGTAATAGTCCGGTTTTGCCTGTCCTGAAACGTACTGATTCTTCACAACCGCATGTAAATAGGTTTGTGATCGATCTTCGTGAGTTGAATTGAATTGAGGTGAATAAGATTGTTGTGCCACAGTTTCCTGTTGTTCTGGATATTACTGCTTTGCTGACTATGATTCCTGCTTCAGCTACTTGGTTTTTGGTGATTGATCTGAAGAATGCTTTCTTCAGTATCCCGATTGCCGAGGAGAGTAGAGATATCTTTGGCTTCTCTTTAGGAGGCCGAAGTTTTCTGTTCAAGCGCGCACCTCAAGGTTATTGTGAAAGTCCCTCCATCTATAGTCAGGCTTTGAAAACACAGCTTGATGCAATTGTATTGCCTGATGGTGCTGCTATTATTCAGTATGTCGACTATTTGTTAGTTGCTGCTGATGATGAAGAAACCTGTAAAGAACCTACTCTTTCTTTGTTGCGACATTTGTCTGATTTTCATCATAAAGTGTCACTTTCGAAGTTGCAGTATTGTCGACAAGAAGTGACCTACTTAGGTCATCTCTTATCGAAGGAGGGAAGAAGGTTGACACGGAACGAATTCAAGCAATTGTGAAAATGAATGTGCCGACTACACAGAGAGAAGTGCGTGCTTTCTTGGGTATTATTTCGTACTGTAGACAATGGATTCCGACTTTTTCGTTGCTTGCAAAGCCTTTGTTAGCACTTACTCTTAAGGATACTCCGAATCCTCTTCCTTGGTCTGACGAATGTCAGAAGAGTTTTTCTGAATTGCGTAATGCATTGTGTTCGGCTCCTGTGTTGGGTACTCCCGACTACATTAAGCCTTTTACACTCTATGTCCACGAGAGAGAGGGATGTGCGTTGTCAGTTTTGACTCAGCAGTTTGGCGATAGACAGCGTCCATGTGCGTATTTCTCGTCGACGTTAGATCCGGTAGCTAGAGCATTGCCGAGTTGTTTGAGAGCTACATCGGCAGCAGCTGTTTCTATTCGACAGTCTGCTGTTTTGGTAATGAATAATATGTTGATTGTGATGGTTCCACATGCAGTGGGTACTTTGTTAAACAGGACTAAGACACAGCACTTGACTAGTGCTCGATTGTCAGGTTACGAGTTGACGCTTTTGGCGAGTCATGTGCATATAAAGCGATGCAACACGTTGAATCCAGCTACGTTGTTGCCGATTTCTGTAGAAATGGATGTTCAGGAACAGCATGATTGCTTCCTTAGGACAGAGGAAGAAACGAAGGGTAGGATAGACCTTAAAGATACTCCTCTTGTGAAGTCTGATGGTACTTTATGGGTAGATGGTTCATGCTTTAAGCTTCCGAATGGTGATACGACTGCAGCATATGCGGTTACGACTTTGCATATGATTGTTGAAGCTGCATGTATTCCATAGAATTCAGCTCAAGCAGCAGAATTGATTGCACATGCGAGAGCATGTGTGTTGTCGAAAGGAAAGAGAGTGACTGTGTATACCGATAGTCAGTATGCGTTTGGAGTTGCCCATAGTTTTGGGCGTTTGTGGAAAGAACGTGGGTTCTTAACATCGCACGGTACAAAGATACAGCATGGGCAGTTGGTGAATGAGCTTCTTGAGTCACTTACGTTACCGATGCAAGTTGCGATTGTGAAATGCAGTGCACATAAGAAGGTTACCAATGACGTTGGTCGTGGTAATGCGTTTGCAGACAAAGTTGCAAAAGAGACGGCAAAAGATCTGATGAGTCGAATGTATGTTGCGGGTCCAGCAAGATGGGTTCCGGATAGAGGAATGTGTGAGGATACGATAGAGAGTGTGAAATCAGTTCAGGCTGAAGCTACTGAGAAAGAATTGAGTGTATGGAGAGAGAGTACGGGAAAATTGGATTTGACTGGTTGGTGGATTGAGTTGTCAGAGCATCAGCGATGGTTATTATTATATTATTATTATATATGAGTTTATTAAGCGCTCAGCTACCCGTGGGTTTCCCGGCGCTAGGAGGACAGAAGTAAAAGAGGGCAAACAGAAGTGCAAGGAACAGGTTACAAAGAAAACAGCCAGGTTTTCACTCCTTTGCGGAACTTAAGATAACATGTTTCAGACCGCAGAGGGATGGGAAGCGAGTTCCAGAGCGAGGGCGCCAAGTAGGAAAAAGAGCGCCCACCAACTCTAGCACGCTTGAAACGGGGGACAGAGAATCTGCATTGAGTGGAGGATCTAAGAGTGCGGGAGGGACAATATTGATGGACTAAGGTGGATAGATAGTGAGGGGATTTTCCAACTTTGATACAGTGCATAAAGCATAGAGCTTTGAATTTGGACCTAGATTCTATGCGCAGCCAATGCAGGCTGCGCAGGGACGAGGAGACTGAAGTGGTTCTAGGCAAATTGCAGAGTAAACGGGCAGCCATGTTCTGGACCACTTGAAGCTTACGGGTGACCTCCTTGCAGGCACCCAGAAGAAGTACATTACCGTAGTTCAGCCGCGATGTCACTAAGGCCTGGACCACTGACTTCTGGGTGTCTGGGGGAAGCATCCATGTGATCTTCCTCAGCCACCTGATGATGGTAGTACAGGTGGCTGAGACTTTAACCACATGTTGCCTCATGGATAGCTGATTGTCAAAGAGGACCCCGAGATTGCGTGCTGTTGTTGCTGGGACCGGCAATGGTCCCATTTGCTGAGGCCAATGTTGCGGGCCCCAGAGAGCGGAGTCCGGCCCGAACAGGAGCAGCTCCGTTTTGTCGCCATTCAGCTTCAGTTTGTTAGTCAGCATCCAATTGGCGATGTCAGTAAGCCCAGAACGAAGAGAAGAAGAGGGGGAGTGCTGATTAGAAGAAAGAGAGAAATGATTTGAGTGTCATCAGCATACGAAAAAATAGATAGTCCAGACTGTTCGGCAAGAAAAGAAAGGGGTCTAACATAAAGGTTGAAGAACAAAGGACTGAGTATAGAACCTTGGGGGACACCATAGGGGGAATTATGAACAGTGGACAACGAAGAGGGGGAGAAGACCTGGAAAGTGCGATCAGAAAGAAAATTGGAGATCCAAGCAAGTGCGGAGCCACAGATCCCAACAGACTTCAAGGCAGAAAGAAGGATGGTGTGAGAGACGGTGTCAAAAGCGGCACTCAAATCCAAAAGGATGAGTGCCACCGTCTCCCCTCTATCTACCTGGCGTCTGACTGTCTCCGTGGCTCCCAGAAGGGTGGACTCCGTAGAGAAGCCCGCCCGAAAACCTGACTGGGAAGTATGAAGGGCGTTCGCTGATTCAATGTGGGTGGTTAGGTGACGGTTGACATGCTTCTCCAGCACCTTCGAGAGGCAGGGAAGCAAGGAGATGGGTCGGAAATTGGCTGGGTTGCTGGGATCAGCATTAGCTTTCTTCAGGAGCGGGACCACCATCGCATGCTTCCAGACGTTAGGGACAGTTGCTTCAATGAGAGAAGCATTCAAGAGAGCCAAGATACAGTCAAGTGAGACGGAGGCTAGTGTACAAAGAATCTGGGGGGGGCATGGGATCCAAGGGAGAGCCGGATTTGATCTCTGCCAGCAGTTTCTGGAAGGCAGGCATAGAAATGAGCTCCCACTTATCTAATAGAGGAGATAAGGATCGTGCAGGGTCGTCCTGAATGGATAGTTGGTCATGGTTCTGTATGGATGAACTGGATGAAACAGATGGTAAAGCTCCAAAACCCGCGTAGATGCTGTCAATTTTCTCCGTAAAGAAGTCTGCCAAGGAATTGCATTGAGTGCTATCCAGACAGGGGGCTTTGGGAGCACATGACATACCGGATAGTTCCTGAACTGCCTTAAAAAGAGCTTTGGGACGATTCTGGGCTTTCAGTATCGTGTTGTTGACGTGATTGGCCCTGGCAGTATTACATAGAGCGTGATATTTATGTAATGCAAGTTTGTAGTTTTCTTTATCTGCAGAAGAGTAGTTTGACCTCCAAATACGCTCCAGTCTTTTGCAGCGGGACTTCTCCATTTTTAGTTGTTCATTGAACCAAGGAGCAGGGGGGGTGCAGAAAATTTTGCTTACATTTACGTGCCGGGAGACAAAAATCAATTGCAGAGGTAAGCCAGGTACTAATCGTCCCCACATCATCCGTAGAGATATTAGAAAGAGGAGGCAAGGTTTTTTCTAGGGAATTATTAAGTTGCTCCAGGTTAAGTCTTTGCCATTTTCTACTGGTCCTAAGGAAGTGTGGGTTGCCAGGAGGGCAAGGCGCACCCGCTGTCTTAATGTGAAACTCTACAATAAAATGGTCAGACCAAATAATAGGTCTGGAAGGTAGACAGGTTACAGTGTCCATATTAGCAAAGATAGGGTCTAATAGGTTGCCGCCTTTATGAGTTGGACCGGAGTTGAGAAGACTTAAATTGAGGGCGGCAAAGTCCTGTATAAGATGAGTGCTAGTAGAGCATAAGGTGTCATTAAAATGGATGTTCAAGTCACCTAATAACAGGAAATTATTAGATTCAAGCAAAAGGGGAGCAATAAGCTCAGGAAGGGCAGCTGCCCATGCGTCAGCCGCCCCAGGCGGACGATACAAAAGAGCACCGGACAATGTAAAATTCGGGGATAATAGCAATTTAAAACTACCTGCCTCACAATGAGGGATGTCAAGGTCTTCCCACTTGCAGGAATAGCTCCTCTTGTAACTAATGGCAATGCCACCTCCATCCCTGAGAGTTCTGTTTCGCCCCACGAAGGTGTATTCATCAGGGAGGGCAGTGGCAATGTCCGGTCCAGAACAGTCATTAAGCCAGGTTTCAGTTAGAAACAAGGCCGACGGACTAGACGATGTGAGGAGGTCAAATATGTCCCTCTTGTGTTTAGGCAGAGATCTGCAATTTAAACTAATAAAACTAAGGTCAGGAGGGGAGTCAGAGGGGCATGCAGTCACTGGGAAAGGGGTGGCAATCCAAAAAGAGGAAGAGGGAATACACAGCTATGAGGGAAAGGATGTGAGAGCCAGAGCATATGCAGGGCAGGACAAAGGGGCGTCGTGACAGCGCAAGCGAGAACAATAAATACCAGGTGACGGTCGAAGACTATACAAAGAAGAGCGGGAGTATGTAAGTCTGGGGATCGTAAAACCAGAAGTAGGGGGAGTGGCCCCAGGTCCCGTCTGGTCGCGGACGGGCGCAGACGGGCTTAACTCAGGCGCAACTCCGGTGCGCCTGCGTCGCGCCCGCTGCGCTCGTCCGCTGCGCTTCCTGTGGGGGGGGCCATTTTATAGGGCTGAGTGTAGGAGGAGCCGAGCGCTAGTCCGCTCGCCTCCGCTCCACTCCAGGCTCCTCACCCAAAATGGCGGCCAAAGTCGGGTCCCGGGCAGCGCTTCGATCGCCTGCCAGGGGACAAGTCTGGGGCAAATGCACAGATGTAAGCAAATGCGATCAAGTGAGTAGCCTGTATAACAAAAAGGGGGTTAACAGACAAAGTGCAATGTGCAACTTGAAATACACAGTTCCGATTTTAAAAATCCCTTGTAGCCTCTAAAAATAATCACGGAGCACGGTAGTGCCTCGGGCAGCCGTGAGCTTCTATCAATTGGCCAAAGCACAAGTGAGGCTTTTGTAGGGCTGAGGGCGGGAGGGGCCGAGCGCTAGTCCGCTCGCCTCCGCTCCACTCCAGGCTCCTCACCCAAAATGGCGGCCAAAGTCGGGTCCCGGGCAGCGCTTCGATCGCCTGCCAGGGGACAAGTCAGGGGCAAATGCACAGATGTAAGCAAATGCGATCAAGTGAGTAGCCTGTATAACAAAAAGGGGGTTAACAGACAAAGTGCAAAGTGCAACATGAAATACACAGTTCCGATTTTAAAAATCCCTCGTAGCCTCTAAAAATAATCATGGAGCCCAGTAGTGCCTCGGGCAGCCGTGAGCTTCCATCAATTGGACAAAGCACAAGTGAGGCTTTTGTAGGGCTGAGGGCGGGAGGGGCCAAGCGCTAGTCCGCTCCACTCCAGGCTCCTCACCCAAAATGGCGGCCAAAGTCGGGTCCCGGGCAGCGCTTCGATCGCCTGCCAGGGGACAAGTCAGGGGCAAATGCACAGATGTAAGCAAATGCGATCAAGTGAGTAGCCTGTATAACAAAAAGGGGGTTAACAGACAAAGTGCAAAGTGCAACAGGAAATACACAGTTCCGATTTTAAAAATCCCTCGTAGCCTCTAAAAATAATCACGGAGCCCGGTAGTGCCTCGGGCAGCCGTGAGTTGTTACCTGATGCGTATGTGCTTGCCGTGGTTACAATGGCGCATGGAATGGCTCACATTAGTGCGAAAGGGATTTGTAAGTTGTTGGCTCCAGTATGGCAGAATGCTGGAATTCCTAAGTGTGCGGAGAATCTGGTTAAGAATTGTATGGTTTGTTTGATGTATAATCCTGGTAAGGGAACTCCAACTCCAGCAGGCCACTATGCACCTCCCACGTATCCGTTCGAGGTGTTGCAATTGGATTTTATCCATATGGAGAGATGTAATAACTTAAAATATGTCCTCGTAGTTGTTTGTGCCTTTTCGAGATGGATTGAAGCATACCCCCTGAAAGATAATACTGCCTTGTCCACTGCTAAAGCCTTGCTCAAGGAATTCTTCCCTAGGTATGGATTGCCAAGAATGGTGTGGAGTGATAACGGAAGTGAATTTGTGGGTCGAGTCATGAAGAGAGTATGTGAGGGTTTAGCAATCCGTCAGAAGTTCCACGCTGTAAATCATCCCCGATCAGCTGGTCTAGTGGAGTGTTATAATGCCACATTGAAGTTGAAACTTGCCAAGATTCAGGCGAGCTCTGGTCTCCAATGGCCCGATGCTTTGCCATTGCCACTTTTGTCAACCAGAACTACAGTGCATTCTCGAGTGGGCCTTAGCCCATACGAGATTGTTTTTGGTCGCCCGGCAAACATATGGGGAGTGCCGAGGCCGACCAAGTTCAGTGAAATCGAATATCCTGTACTGCTTGACTATTTGTATGATTTGACAGCTAAATTGCGTGTCTTACACCAACAGGTTCACAATACACTTCCACAAGCATCTGAAGATCCAGGACATGCCATTGATCCTGGTTCGTGGGTTCTCATCCGAAATTTCCAGCGGACAAAGAATGATCAGCCCCGCTGGACCGGTCCCTACCAAGTATTGTTGTCAACGCGTACAGCAGTGAGAGTCCACGGGAAGAAGAACTGGATCCACGGCGTACATTGTAAGAGGGTTTCTCTGCCTCTGCCGTACGACCTGTGGGTCCAGGAGGGTGTTGGTGATTCAGAGACTGAGACTGTGCCACGTTTTGTCCCATTCAGTGATGCACGTTTAGTTGGGACAAGTTCTGAGCGTGAGGACGACGACATTTTACAAGCAGCTGTATCTTCTCCTCTGAAACTAGACACTACTGAACCTGAGCTTTTATTCCGGAGTCAGACGGAGCCTGGTAAAGGCCGCTACAATTTGAGGCCCAGGTCTATGGACAAATAAAAAGAAACATAATTTTCCATTGTGTTGCTTTTTGACAATCTTGCACTCTCTCATCCAGAAAGCTGTTTTAATCTATTTTCCTTTTTCAAACCGCCATCCGGGTTCAGCTGTAGGGTCGTGCTGCAAAGACTTGAGTGTGCAACCGGGTAGACACAAGGTCGACGGTTCTGGGTGGTCTGGGGAACTCCCTGGACTGGCAGAAGCACTCTTGAGCAGAAGAGAACCAACCGCCGCGAACAGCACGTTAGAGGATGGAGTTTTTTGAGATCGAGAGAGCTGTTGAAGAAATTAATTTTAAGAGAAAACTGTGTAACTTGATGAATAGGAAATGTTTTTTGATAACGTGTCTCTTAATGCTACTTAGTGTGATGATGTTTTTGGTGGGATATGTTGTTTTCTCTTTTCAAGTGATGTTTGCACCCACCACACAACCTATGTCTTTTCCTACTATTTCTGCGCATTCTTTTTATCCTTTGCCTGAACATGAGTCTATTAGAAGATTGGAATTTGCTAATAACTCCTTTGTACAACTTTTGTTTCAGCATCAGTTAGTAGTGAATACCACTAATTGTTGGGTGTGGGACTTATGCCTCATACTACGGATAAAGGCATCCCTTATCTGGTTCTGCCATTCAGTTATAATGGTTCTGTGTGGGCGTATAGGACAATGTTCATTTATGCCCATGAAGTTTATCCTCTGCGTTCCATGAAAGATAATCCAAGTAATAGTGCTCTTGTGAAGGCAATAGTGGATATGATTAGAGGAATAAATTCCTATGAGACTATTCCTGGAGATGAGACGCGCGCATATATTGGATGGATTGTGACTGGATATGGTGTTAGTTTGAGTGAGAAGCAGCGAGGGAAAAGGTCATCCCCGATTTGGATCGTACCCCATCGTGGTCATTTTTGTCTGCAAGGCAATGGCAAGAATCCAAGAGCTCAGTTAGGGAAGAGTGTTTGCACTGAGAGGTATGTTTTGCGTCCCAGACTTCACCACCGTTGTTAGCAGCTAAGGGTACGTATTTTGTCTGCCATGACAGAGCATATACATGGTTGCCCCCTGATTTTTCAGGAACATGTTATGTTTCGTTTTTGTTGCCCCCTACGTATACTGCAGCGGCAGATTACCATAGAACGAGAGTTAGTAGAGGTGTCTTCAGTAAGGAAGATACTGTAGGACAAGAATTGGGAGATTTTCTCAAGGGTTTCCTACCGTTTTGGGGACCTATGGCTAACAGTAGGAACATACGGCAATTGGTGAGAGTTTTTGAGTCCACCATAAATGAGACTGCTGGTGCCCTTAGTAATGTGACTGCAGAGCTTCAAGCGGATCGTCTTATGACGTTGCAGAATCGTGTGCGCTAGATGTCATACTTGCAGATAGAGGAGGGGTATGTAAATTGATCCAATCGAGTTGCTGCATTTTCATTCCAGACAATGCTCCTACAGTATACCAGGCCATTTCTAAGCTACATAAGATCTCCGAGACTGTACATATGGGCGAAGGAGATTGGTCGTTGATGGGATGGTTTTGGGAATTGTTATCCACCTGGGGATGGAAGATTCTGATGATCATTGGGATGGTTCTAGCGATTCTTTTCCTGTTCTGTTTTTGTATACAGTGTGCTCCTGCTATATGTGGCTGTTGTGCTACTACGTGTGTAAGGAGACCTGTATCGAGAGAAGTACTAAGTACTAGGATCATGCTCCAGCAACATCTTGATGATCTGATGAATATAGACCTGGATTCAGATTGACGTGAGTTTAGGTTATTGCCTATGTAAGGGCAAAAGGAGGGTCTGAGGTTCCGTGAATTCTGAACCCTTATTATAAAGGTCATGGTTTAGTTACGAATTTGATAGTAGCGAACCGCAACTAGTGAGTGCGGCATGTACGAGTGATTTCGCCATGTTAAAACGATGGCTTCACTGTGTTTTTAAGGCTTCTGTTCCGAACCCTCAGGTTCCATTTTGTGTACGGCAGCCATTTTGTGGTTGCCCTCACATAGGCCGATGATTACGGCCGAGCGAGTCTTTTGATACACGTACACATTAGCTGACTCCTAGGTGACCTGAGCGAACTGACCCCGTTGCCTGAAGCTAGCCTTGCTAAGCCAGTTCCTTGTCCGGTAGTTGATCGAGATTAGGATCAAAGAGTAGGACATTGCTGAGTTTATTGCACACACACACACCCTTCTATCTTGCTTCTCATCTGTTTCTGTTCCTTCTTTTATGGTCTGTTTATGATGTGGGTTGTGGGCTTTTATTATGGGTTTGTCCGACCTGTTCGAGCAAGAATGTTGGACTTTCCTGTGCAATTAATGGTGGGCTGGACAACTGAAAAGTGGGTTAGTCGACATGCGATACCTTTTGCAAAGTTACCTCTGATTGGACAATTCGTAAATAATGGGTGTTTGTTAGGAATGTGATTTTTGGCATAAAAGACGATGTCTCGCTCTACTAAAATTGAGCAGTTTCTGACTAACCTACTTGTGTCGTACTTCGTAGACTTCTGTTCCTGGTTGCAGCCAATAAATTTGATCTTTGACGCCACCGAGAAGTATCCCATGTCTCTGTATTCTAGGACAGGGGAAACCGAAGACTTTGGGCGTGTCCCTGGCGCTGCTGGGTTCTAAAACCCGGTTCTTCAACCTGAACTGAGATTCTGATTCGATCAGTCTGAGGTTTAATGGAAGGGAATTCCATCGCTTTGCAGTGACCACCGCAATAGCTCTGCCTCCTTTTCTTGATCGATGGAAGCGAGGGCGGAGCAGGAGACAGAGATGGTTGGATCTAAGAGCTCGAGATGAATGGACTAGCTTCAGCCTGCGTCTGAGATAACCTGGTCCCTTCCCATTCAGAGCCCTGAAAGTCAAGACCAGGGCTTTAAACTGGATGTGATAAGATATCGGGAGCCACTGAAGGTTCTTTAAGTGAGGGGATATAGAGTGGCGATAGGGGATGTTACATATCAGCCTGGCCGCAGCATTCTGAACAATCTGCAACCGATGCGGAAGATGCGCTGGCGCTCCCACATATAGGGCCCGATGTAGGTAATTTTATTTTACTACTTCTTAAATACCGAATGATACCGAATCGGTATTTAAGAAGTGGTAAAATAGAGGGGGGGGGATGTAGGTAATACAGAATTGGTAAATACCGAATCGTTAAGATTCGGTATTTACCGATTCTGTAAATACCGATTCGGTAATGCCCATTGATTCCAATGGGCATTGAAGCCCATAGGAATCAATGGGCATTACCGAATTGGTATTTACCGATTCGGTAAATACCGATTCCAGCAAGGGTGCAGGGGGTGTCACTTTGACACCCTCTAGCACCTCAAATACAGGCATGTGTGCCATGTGGCACACAGACATGCCCTAAGGGCATGTCTGTCTGTCACATGGCATAGGTGTGCATGCACACATGTGCATGCACACCTGGATTCGGTATTTTACCACCCAATTGGATTGGGTGGTAAAATACCGAATCTGAAAGGCCTGTAGCACTGGAAATAGTGCTACCTACAACAGGAATTTTCCGAATCGATAAAATTACCGATTCGGTATTTTACAGAATCGGTAAATTGACCTAATCGGTAAATTTACAGATTCTGTAAAATATAGCTCCTTACATCTCAATCACCAAATACCGGTCGGTAACGGCCAAATTCGGCCGTTACGACCGGTATTTGGTGACCTACATCGGGCCCATAGGCTATTAGAATAGTCTAGATGGGAGGTAATGAGGGCGTGCACGATAGTCCTCATAGAATCCATGGGCAGGTAGGGGGAGATCTTTTTTATCATGCGCAATTTGCTAAAGCAGGCAGAGGTGACTTTATGGATTTGGGTTTTGCATGACAACTCGTTGTCCATTTGAAAGCCCAGATTCCGAGCAGATTTGACGGGAGACGGGGGGTGGGGTGGGGGGTTCAGCTCAGACGGCCACCACATGGATGGCAGCAAAGGGGGTTTTTGGTTGAAGAACAGCACCTCAGTTTTATCGGTTTCAACTTCAGGGTACTAGCAGTCATCCACGATACAATGTTAGAGAGGCCGGCTTTGAGATTAGCGAGTCCATTGTCAGAGTGGTCTCTGAATGAAAACATTAGCTGTGTATCATCAGCGTAGGAGACCACTCTGACTCCATAGGCCTCTACTACCCTCGCCAGTGGTGACAGATAAACATTAAAGAAAAGGGGGCTGAGAGCCGACCCCTGAGGGACTCTTCAACCAAGGGGTTTCTTATCTTTGGACAGATAGGGTCGGCACCACACCTGTTGTGTTCTATCTGTTAGGAATGATTTTATCCAGGTCAAGGGAGTGTCTCTAATCCCTAGATTACGGAGTCTATCCAGCAGTATGGAATGAGAGACGGTGAGACGATAGTCCTCATAGAATCCATGGGCAGGTAGGGGGAGATCTTTTTTATCATGCGCAATTTGCTAAAGCAGGCAGAGGTGACTTTATGGATTTGGGTTTTGCATGACAACTCGTTGTCCATTTGAAAGCCCAGATTCCGAGCAGATTTGACGGGAGACGGGGGGTGGGGTGGGGGGTTCAGCTCAGACGGCCACCACATGGATGGCAGCAAAGGGGGTTTTTGGTTGAAGAACAGCACCTCAGTTTTATCGGTTTCAACTTCAGGGTACTAGCAGTCATCCACGATACAATGTTAGAGAGGCCGGCTTTGAGATTAGCGAGTCCATTGTCAGAGTGGTCTCTGAATGAAAACATTAGCTGTGTATCATCAGCGTAGGAGACCACTCTGACTCCATAGGCCTCTACTACCCTCGCCAGTGGTGACAGATAAACATTAAAGAAAAGGGGGCTGAGAGCCGACCCCTGAGGGACTCTTCAACCAAGGGGTTTCTTATCTTTGGACAGATAGGGTCGGCACCACACCTGTTGTGTTCTATCTGTTAGGAATGATTTTATCCAGGTCAAGGGAGTGTCTCTAATCCCTAGATTACGGAGTCTATCCAGCAGTATGGAATGAGAGACGGTGTCGAAAGCCGCGGACAGATCGAGGAGCACTAGCATGGCTACCTCACCTCTGTCCACGCTTTCCCTAATCGTCTCCATAACCTCTAATAGCGCTATCCCCGTACTATATCCAGAACTAAATCCTGATTGCGAATCATGGAGGAGATTCCTAGACTCCAAATAGTCGGCCAGCTGTTCTTGCACAACTTTTTCCAGTATCTTGGCTGGTTTGGGAAGGAGCGATATGGGGATCAGCATGGTCTGTGTCCATCCTGTACGTAATTGGCTAGAAGAAAGGGAGGCATTCCAGATTGCAATTAGAGGGGAGGCGATAACTGGAGCCAGGATAGTGAACACCTGGGCGGGAACTGGATCAAGGGGTGAACCTGATTTGCACCGCTGAATTTTCAGTAGGGCAGTATCCAGTGGGATAGTTTTGAAGGCGCCGAAGATCTTTTCGCTAGAGGGGATAGAGTATCGGGATGAAGAGCCCTCACCGGGCCCCTCAGTAGGATTAAAGAAAGAGTAGGTTTTGTGAAGTCCTTCACAATTTGATATAGAGTTTTGTCCGAAATGTCTGCAGAGTTAATTTTGTTAGCAAAATATTCTTTCATGGTAGCCTGCTTAAGTTTGTGGAATTTTTTTAAGGCAGTTCTGTATATGACTTTAGCAGGAGGGTCATAGGTGAGTCGCCATAGACGTTCGAGCTTCTTAAATTTACTTCTTTCTTCACGTAAAGTCTGAGAAAACCAGGGGGTAGAGGGTTTTGTTCGGGCAGAAGAAAGGGGTTGTAAGGGGGCAATAGCGTCTATAGCTGTGGAGAGGTAAATGTTAAACTTCTTAACATCGGGGTCTAAGTCATCCGACGTTTGCCAATTCAGGTTGGCCAGCGTGGGTTCCAGCGCGCCACAGGTAACTTTATGCCACTTTATACCCAAGTTCTCTGCCCTACTGGAAGTGGCCAGTGGGGGGGGGTAATCAAGTTAAAAGGGATTAGAAAGTGGTCGTACCAAGTCAGGGGAAGTGGTGGCAAGGTAGTAAGGACAGACAGATTTGTGAATACAAGGTCAAGAGTGTGACCCGCACTATGAGTGGGACCGTGTACTCTCTGGTCCAGCTTTATGCCAGCCAGAGTTTCCACCAGGGACCTCGCTTTTGAACAAGAAATGTCATCAACATGTAGGTTGAAGTCGCCTAAAATGGTAAAATGTGGGTGTTTCAGGGATAAGTCTGCTAGGGTCACTAATAACTCCGTGAGATAAGAGGGTTGTGTGCCGGGGGGTTGTAAATCAGTGCTCCCGCAAGCATCAGATGAGTTGAGTCTGAGATACTGAAGTACATTGCTTCAATAGGGCCAGTGTTTGCTAATTTTCTAGAAGTTATCTTCCATTGGGGCGCAATATTATGGCGATCCCTCCACCCAGTTTTGTACCCGGCCGACTGATCCCAACAAAGTGGTAGTCCGGGGGAATTGCCAGGGAGATGTCTGGATTGGAAGTATCTTTAACCCAGGTCTCGGTCAAAAATATCATGTCCCAGGAATGAGAAGTTAGGGAAAGCCAAATGTCACCCGCGTGGTCGTGGGAGAGATCGACAGTTAAGGAAACATGCTTTTATCTCTCTCGGAGGCTCTCTGTGTGGGTCAATTTTGCTACCTTCTCGAGGGCTATCTGTTGGAGGGGCGAGAGAGAAGGAGCAGTCATTACACACAAAGTGTTTGACAAGCAGCCAGGAAGGGTTACACTTGGTGTTGCGACAACCGGGCACAGGCCTCAGAGCTAATAATTGAGACCTCGACCAGCAGGTTCACCTCGTTGGAGTGCCACCGGCAGCATGCCTGGCGCTGGTTGCATCACAGGCGTGGACCGGCACAAATGGGCTTGCATTTGGCTAGCCTTCGGCGCGCCAGCGGCGCGCCCGCTGCGCGCGTCCGCTGCACGCGCGCGCGTCCGCTGCGCGTCTGAAAGTGCATCTCCTTAACTGGCTGACGTGCTGACCCCTGACTCCACCCTAACAGCGTCGTGAGTAGTGATTGGCCGCCCTGCCTACCCTCCACAGCAATCGGGCAAGCCTGTGGTGGACCGGGGTAGGGCGGAAGTAGCTGGAGTTACGAGTAAATACAGAGGAGATCAGGCACACACAAGGTATTTACGATAAAAGCAATTTTTAAAAGTATCATGGCAAAAGTTAAAAGAAACACAACCTGTAGCAGCTAGAGCGACCAAGTACTAGCGCGCGTCCACAGCAAACAGGTAACAGCCTTGCCTTAAGTGGCTGACGCGCTGATCCCTGACTCCACCCTCCCAGCGTCGTGAGTAGTGATTGGCCGCCCTGCCTACCCTCCACAGAAATCAGGCAAGCCCGTGGTGGACCGGGGTAAGGGGGGAAGTAGCTGTAGTTACGAGTAAGTACAGAGGAGATCAGGCACACACAAGGTATTTACGATAAAAGCAATTTTTAAAAGTAGCAGGGCAAAATTTAAAAGAAACACAACCTGTAGCAGATGAGTCCTTGGGATGCAAAGTAATACCCTAATCAAAAACTGCCTTTTCAGTGAAAGTGTGACTGAACCTTAACTATGATTATGAATGCCACAATGTGAGATAGCTAGATAGATAGATAGCTAGATAGATAGATAGATAGATAGATAGATAGATAGATAGATAGATAGATAGATAGATAGATAGATAGATAGATACATACATAGATAGGTACATAGATAGATAGATAGATAGATAGATAGATAGATAGATAGATACATACATAGATAGGTACATAGATAGATAGATAGATAGATAGATAGATAGATAGATAGATAGATAGATAGATAGATAGATAGATAGATAGATAGATAGATAGATAGATAGATAGATAGATAGATAGATAGATAGATCTAACTGTTTGGGCGCTTCCTATTGCACAAAATGTATCCTATACAAAACCATATTTCACAGTGAGGCATACAATGTGGAACATATTTAATGGGCCCCCATGAAATATGGGGTCATCATCTTCATGGCAGATTCTACACCACTCTGCAGAGCTTTGCCATTGTCAGGACCACTCGAATTGTGTGGATTAGAGGACCAAATAATGGAACACGGTTAGCTACATTATGCAGTCAGAAAATGCATATTATGCAGCATTATGTTGCACTGTGTTTGACAGTATTATTTTGATTCATATGAACAGAATCTTTTTTATAAAATCTGAATATTATATAGACAATTATGTGGCAAGTACAGTACATACATAAGTATGTGGTAAGTGCATAGCCGCAGAATCACATAATTCCACTGGCCCTGACCATTAGTGTTTCTTTTAGCAACATTCACGAAGGTAAACAAAATCTGCAGATTCTGATCCTAATCAGAGCCCATTGTAGGCTGCAGCTGTAAAGAACAGCTTCAATAATCTCTCCCATCTACAGATACTAGGGGCAGATTTACAAGCCCCCTGCGCCACCACTACATCACTTTTCGTGATGTATTGGTGGCGCAGGGGGCTCCTCCATATTTACGGGAGAGGAAAAGCCACTCTGCATGACTTTCCTCTCCTCGTAAATATGGCCCCTTCATAAGCAGCACTGTGCGTGGAAGGGGCGTTCCATGGATGTTGCTGTGGGTGTTCCCACGCAACACCAATGGAACGAGCACATCTCCAGATTTACGAGAAATCGTAACTCTGAAGATGCGTGGGAATGCTACGCCACCCTAGAGGTGGCGTAGCGAGGCGCAACAAGGAGAAATGTTTTCATTTCTCCTCGTTTTTTCCTCTTTCAATGCGTGCTAAATTCTACAGCAAGCATTGAAAGAGGAAAAAGCCTCCTGTGATTGTTTTTGTGCAGGAAGGTGTCCCTTCCTGCACAAAAACAATCTCCCCACGACGCAGGCATCCTTGCACCATGGTGCAAGGGTGCCTGCACCGGCGCACGGCTGCAGTTTGAGCGCCAGCGCAGGGGATGCACAGAGATGCGACATATTCTTGTAAATATGTCACATCTCTGTGCTTTCCAAACTAGCGCAGCACGACGCAGCAAACTGACTTGCTGCACCGCGCTGCGTTACTTTGTTGTAAATCTGCCTGAATGTGTTTTTAGCAATGGACGGGGTTTTCTTTCCTACAACTATACATTCTTAATATAATTATTGTTCACTTTTCCTTATTTCAGACAACCAAACAGCAAAGTCCAGTATTTCAATTACTATTTTCAATAAACATTACCTGATTTGTAATAAACTCCCTTTCAAGCTAATTACTGCAAAATAAACATGAAACCTAAAAAGCATAACAGTAACAAGTATATTGTGGTGCAATGTTACCATCTCAAGATTCTGGTGACATTTAGAAACCATTGGCCTATTTTAATGATGCCACTGGGACCATATTTCACAGTTATGAATGCTCAGTCTCCTTGAGGTGAGTACCATTTGCAATATGCACTGTTTGTGCCTGCCAACATAGTACCAGGGCACTTATTTGCTATCACGGCCTGCCTTCAGCCTCAGTTTTAGGGTGAAAGACTCCTGGGATCGGTAGCAGTCACCCAAGTGCCAGTCAGACATAAGCATCGCCCACCTTCTAACAGAAGTTATTTCCCTCTACTTTGCTCAATGTGGTGGAGGTGATTAGGGTACTTAAAACCCCACAATTTGCACAATCCACGGGGTCCTATCAGACATCACCCCCATACTGTTCAATAGCAATGAGGTTACAGTGGGAGAGTTATGCAGCATCACCTGCCGAAATCTGTGCAGGTTTTAGTTATCACATGCCATGCCCCAGGGTGTGATGAATATTTGTCTGTACACATCTGGCCCAAGTGTGGGGTGTTTAGACTCCTTACCTCTGCACCTTGGCGAACAAACAAGAGGGGTTGTATTCCCCTACCTCCTTGAAGTGTGTGGGTGTTTTTTTCCTCCTCTTGGTTTGCCCAAGTGCAGGAGTAGTGTTATACGTTTCAAACCCTCGTACTTGGCCAAGGTTGGAGATACTGAGTTATCCCCACACTGTGCCCAAAAATGGAGGACATTTGTGTACCCCTGCCTTGTCCAAGCGACGGTGAGTTCTCTGTTAGCTCCCCTGGTTTGCCCAAGGGCAGGTGTGGTTTGTGTTAGCTTCCTCCCATGCCCAAGGGCAGAGGAATTCTCAAGCCCTAAGGCTTAGCACCCCCATGCTTTAGCAAATAGCAGTGAATTATTTTATTTCTTATCATCTCTTGATCTTTCCAAACATTAGGAGGAATGGATAAAAACATGCAGCAGGGCAATGCAGCCAACTGTAACAAATGTACAATTTTGAAATGAAAAATCAAATGCAATTTACCTGAGAATGTGGATATGACTCCTGTCCATTACCGCCCCTGAGATAACCCTGACTTGACAAAAGATGGAGGAGTTGGGCAACTAACCCCTGAACGCCCACTTATCTTGTCTAAGGGTGGTTTGGGTAATATTTATTCCCCATTGTTTTCTCCAAAGATGGGAGGTTGTTTTTTTAGTCAATGTCCCCTCTGGTCATGCCCAAGAGGACTAATTTTATTTTCAATCTCCTCATATGTTGAAAAGCACTGAGAGGGTGAGGGAGTGTACAACCCACCAACTGTAGGAATCTTTAGTCACCCTCACCTTACTGAAGGATCAGGGTTAGATTTTTTCTCCATCCTGTGCCTTGATCATGGGTCCTATGAGTTTGATGCAAAATATTTGTAATACAAGTAATATATGTGCAAAAATATGTGTGGTTTATGTACAATTTGTCTAACATGTGGTTTTGTGCAAACCATTGAAACCCTCAAAAATTGTGTATATATATATATATGTTAATTTCTATTTTCGAAGATGTGTTTTAAGGATTACATTACACTGAAAGGAGGTCTGTCACTCTGTCACAAAGATGGTGTCATCAGTGATGTCATGAGTGATGTCACTGACCATGTCATGAGTGATGTAATATGTGACGTCATCATCAGTGCATTGCACGCGCAAGTTATAGTGAGTCCAACTAACTATAACATGGGAATTTCAATGGTTTTATGTTAGTAAAATTTCCAGCTAACTATAACTGGTGTGAAACCTATGGTTTTTTCAGTGAATTTAATAGGTTTTTTAAATGCTAATTCCTAACTATAACTGGTGTGAAACCTATGGTTTTTTCAGTGAATTTCATAGTTTTTTTAAATGCTAATCCTAACTATATATAAGGCCCCAAACCTATGTTTTTTTCTTTGAATTTCAAAATTTGGTTAATAGCAAATGTCTATAGCTATGAAATGTAATATTTTTAAAAATGATTGAATCCTATATTTTATTTGTATTTTAAACAATTTATTTATTTATTGACCCTGGAGGGCTCCCGGGGCGCGCCCCGGTGAGCGCCCTGGAGAGCGTAGTCATTTGAAGCGCCCCGGTGCGCGAACCTGGAAGCGTCCCGTTAGCGCCAATGTCGCGAACGAAAACATGATCGTGACGTATCGCGTAGCCGCGTCCGCATGATACGCACGGCGTAAGCGCACCCGGAAGCACTCGAGCGAATACGCTTGCGCAATGTAAACATCCGACGCGCTTACGCGTCGCATAAGCGCGTCGGTCATGTGACCTGAAAATAACACTTTTAATTGGTGCAGAACAGTTTTAGTTTCATAATGATGAAATCCCTGGTCTTGTGACCTGAAAATAACACTTCTCATCGGTTCAGGCCTTTTTTTTCCAAATGATGAAAGACCCCACCTTTTTTCCTTATTCTGACTTTGTCCTTTGACTGAGGAAGACCTGATTGTACCTCTCTGTACCTTTTTGATCTATATAATGGCTTCAGTAGCAGCAGCAGCTGGTGCATCTGCACCACCACCACAACCACCAAGAGGACCGCCTCAAGATGACATTGGTGGTCAACAAGAGGAGGAAGAGGAGGAGGAGGAGGGGAGGAGAAGATGGCTTGAAGAACACAATACCCTATACCAGCCAAGACCACACATTATATGGGAGTTTTTTTCGATCCCAGAGGGGAAGAAAAAAGTAAATGCAGCCAAGGTGACTTGCCTAATCTGTGGCATCGAACTTTCTAGGGGTAACCCGAATAAAAAATATTCATTCGGAAACAACACAATGATTAGACACATGCAGCGCAAGCATCCAATAAACTATTCTGCTGCAGAGATGAGGGAACTGGCCAGAAACCCTCCCCAAACTACAAGCACCACCTCGGAAAGAAAGCAACGCACTCCGTCGGGACAAGAGGCAAGAGAGACGATGCCTTGCATTCAGCCACGGTTTGCGGATTTCCGTATAACCTGTAAATATTGTGGGAAGACCATCTCTTACGGAGAACAGAGCGTAAAGCTCATCGTCCTTGCTGAGGACAACCACAAATGCCCCAATAAACCCAAATTATTTCTTTTCTTTTTTTTTGCTCCAGTTGAGCCATTTTCAATTCCATGTTTTTTCGTTTCTCCCCATGAAAAATACAAAAAAAATATAAAACTGTTCAGAAAACCCCAAAAAAGTTTAAAATGTTCAAAAAAACAATAACAAAATATAAAACAACAAAAAGAAGAAAAAAAACAGTTCTTTTTAGAACTACCTCCAATTTATAAAAAAAAGGCTACATTTTTAAAAACTCTGTCATTCTTTTTTCCCCATGGTCCGCTCCCCGGTCCGCTCCCCGGTGCGTGTACCAGGCGCTCCCCCGCGCAAATCAAAAAAAAAAAAATTTTTTGTCCCGCTGGGCCCTTTTATGGCCCCACATCAAACCTAGGGAGTCAGGGGGGGTCTATCCCTGCCCCCTTATGGTCATTTTCCCCTTTTTTTCCCACCTCTTGTGTCTCAATCCTACCGAGACACAAGATGGCGGCCGCTCCGGACTGTTTTGAATGTTTACAGATACCTGAGAGCCAATCAGCTTTCTGTGCGCACCTCGCGTGGCGTGCCCGGAGCGCTCCCCGGTGCGCGTACCGGGGCGCTGCCAAAGATATATATATTTTTTTGAACCTAAATTACTCAAAATCCACTGGAGCACATATCTTGAGACATAGCAAAGGCACATCGCGCTACCAGTCCCTACAATTTTGCCAAGTTTGGTGGTAATCCATTCAGCCGTTCGGGCTGAAAGTGAGTTCGACCGCCCTATTGAAATTAACATGGGGAAAACACGTTTTGGGACCCCCCTTTTATCTCGGCCCCCGCTTGACGAATCCCCTGAAACTTTCAAGGAAGGACCGGAGCTCCGCGAGGCAAATTTGAGGAAGTTTTCAGGCAGATTCATCAACCGGCGCCAAAGTTATTCCAAATAGAATTTTGAGATTTTGCATTGAAAAAAATCCTAACTATAACTACCTACTGGCGACTGCCAGTAGGTAATATATATATATATATATATATATATATATATATATATATATATATATATGTGCTGCAAGAACTCGTCTCAGTCTCCCAACGAAACCAACAGCCAAACAAGCAAAGACGAGGTAGACCCGATTCTGTGCTTCTTCTTTTTTATTTAATTTTAAAGTGCAACCACATCAGCCACGACGCGTTTCGGCAGATCCCTGCCTTGATCACATGACAACAGTGTCGTGGGATGCACCTCCTTTTAAAGTGCAAGTGCGTGAATGGACATAGAAAGTATACTATTTACAGCTTTCTTTCATTGTTTTCTTAGTGTGATACGTAAAATACAGGAAATATTTGTAAAATACATTTGCTAAAAGTTAAGCATGAGGGTTCAGTCTCAAAAAATATTTCGGTATAATACAATGGGTTATTGTTAACTGTATTCCAGATATCCATTCACTGAATACTGTAGTGCATCACCGTGAATCTAAATAAAGAGAAATTGAAACTAAAACATTTATCAAAACGTGATAGAAAAAAACCTCTTTTTTCCAATAGACAAAAATGATAACCTATGTGAACAAAAAAATATATATTATTATATTTACACACACATGTACCTTACCAAAAAACAATTCGAAAAATAGTTTCTACTCTTCTTAAAGATAAATACAAGGAAGAAATTATACACATATCTCCATTTCATAAAGGGTTCTTCCAAATAAATGCAACTAAATATAACTGTCTGATTGAGTGATTCCCACAATTGACCAACCTCTACCAAAATTGATAGATAATTATTGTTGTTCAATCCACTCATAGCTCAATTAAAATTGCATAAATAGTTAAAACCCTTTTGAAGTATCAAAAATATATATATAAATATTTATCTTTATCACCATGTAAAATCCATTATTTACAATACAAAACAAGTTCATAAGGTATTTACATCTAGAAATTAATGGACGGTTCAAACTGTACATCCTGTTACATTGAATTGATGAAAACTGTATAGACTTTTTGGTACATAATATAAGCAATAACTTCCCATAACTCATTCTAAAAATGTGTATAGATCTTCAGTCATATTGAGACCTTTTGGCTGCTTAGTATCCAAGGTCAAGATATAGTGTGTCTCAAGCCTACGCAGCATGCCCTCCCTATCCCCTCCTCTTCTCTGCGCGGGGACTGCGTCTATGATATAATATCTTAGATCTTTTAGATTTCCACCGTGGACTTCATGGAAGTGTCTCGCCACAGGGTAATTAGGGTTGTTGTTGGTGATCGCCCTGATATGTTGTAAGATCCTCTTGTGGCTGGGAAGCTTAGTACTGCCTACGTACTTTAAGTTACACGTGCACTCCAGTATGTATACCACAAATTCACTTTTACATGTTAGGTGAAACTTAATGTTTTGTGGTTTGGAGCTGAACGCTGTTAAATAGGAAGTTTTGTTAACCCCAAATGAACAAGCTTTGCAGCTGGAGCACTTGTAAAATCCTTTGCGCGCTAGAGACAAGCCTGTGTTGTCCTTATATTCTGGACTGCTTCTTACCAGCACATCCCCCATTGATGTTGCTTTTCTGTAAGTGATTGAAGGGTATTCAGGAAGGGAGTCTCCTATTACTGAATCCTCCTTTACAAGATGCCAGTTACGTTGGATGATTTTACGCAATTCCCTATGCTGACGGTTGTAGCTCATGATTAATCTGGGTGCCTCTTCAGATATTGTTGTGCTACTTGTGTTTTCTAGTGTGGGGATTTCTGCGTTTTGTAGAAGTTCCTCTCTTGATTTTAATCTTGATTTGGCCATTGCCGCATCAATTGTTTTGGCACTATAGCCTCTTTCCAGGAACCTACACTTGCTCTCCTGTTGATGTCTCCTGAGTTCCCCTTCATCGCTGCATATTCTACGTAACCGCAGCATCTCCCCATAGGGGATGCTGTGGATTAGATGGCTGGGATGTGCACTACTGGCGTGTAACAGGGTGTTCCCTGCGGTCTGCTTTCTATACAAAGTGGTCTTTATTTTGCCTTCATCAATTTTGACTAGAACATCAAGGAAGGAAACTTGGCTGTCACTTATGTCAGATGTAAAGCATAAGTTAATATCATTAACATTGATGTTGTCTATGAAAATCTGTGCCTCCTCTTTGCTGCCTTTCCACACAATGATCAAGTCATCAATGTACCGTAGGTAGGATACTATGTTGTTCATGCAGATGTCCCGGTATTCCTCGCTAAGGACCAGCTCCTCCCACCAGCCCATAAACAAACAGGCATAACTGGGGGAGAAGCTGGCCCCCATGGCGACACCCTGAACCTGACGGTACATTTGTTTGTTAAAGAAATTGTGTTCTAAACAAAATAGAAGCATATCAATCAACATTTTGTTGTGCATTGTAAATTCAATAGGTCTTTTGGATAGGAAATATTGAACAGCCTTCACTCCATCCCTGTTGCGGATACATGTATATAATGAGGAAACATCTAGGGTTATTAGGTAATATCCCATTTCCCATTTGACCTTGGCTATCTTAGATAGAAAATCCCCCGTGTCTTTCACATATGACTCCAATTTAAGGACATGTTCTTGTAAAAAGAAGTCTATATACTGTGACAGATTTTCAAGGGGTCCGTCACATGCCGCGATGATCGGTCTTCCTGGAGGTGTTTCCCTTTTTTTGTGTATCTTAGCTATGAAGTAAATCACTGGCGTGCGAGGATGCTCTTTCTTTAGGAATTTAAACTCTTCCATGTTTAAAAGTCCTAAGCTTTTCCATGCCAGTAGTTTACTGCCCAATTCATCTTGCATCTGTTTGTATTTGATGGGTGAGCTGTGGTGGTAACATTGGACATCGCTGAGCTGTTTATTTGCTTCAGTGAGATATTGTGAAAGGGGCCATAACACGATGTTTCCTCCCTTATCCGAATTTCTTATTACCACTTGGTTCTCATTCTTTAGTTTTTCCATTAAATTATCATATTGAATTTGTTCCTTTGTTCTTCTTTTCTTGGTCATTTGAATTTTAGTGTGTAGTTTCTTAACTTGCGCAACCACAGTGTCATTGAAAACATCTATTGAGTCTTTAGTTGTAATAGGTACAAACTTGGATTTTCTTTTGAAAGGTGTTTCCGGTTTTTTGTTTGCCAGACTCCTTGTTTGTTGGGAACTGAGGACTGGAAAATCCTGTGAGCATTCCATATTCTGTGACTCCATGTCGTTTTGGGAACTGTTTCGTGTATTGATTATCCCTTGGACAGATGTTAGCAGCTCATAATCTTCCGCTGCCAAGTTTATAGGGTCTGCCTGTGGATCCTCTCGTGTGCTCTTGTTTTTTGATTTGTTTGTTGGTTGTGTCTTATGGAATTTTCGAAGTTTTAATTTTCGTATGAATTGGAACACATCAGCCCTGGTTTTGGTGTAATGAAAATTGCTTTCAGGGCAATACGATAGCCCTAACGACAGCAACTGTTTCTCCGCCGCTGTCAAGTCGATGTTCGCTAAGTTTATTATCGTATTTGAATCTGTGTACGTTTCTTGTGTTCCTACGTTTTTGTCCCCTGTTTGTTGTTCCAAGCACCTCTGCCCCGTCCCCCTCGCTTTGTTGCGTTTCCTCTGGGCGGCCCTCCGCTCCCGCCTGCTCCTTGTCCGTTTTTTGCCGGTTGTTGTTTGCCTGCTGAGCGTAAAGTGTCACGCCTTGTCTTGCTGATGTATTCTAACTCCTCGCCCATGGTTAGTCTTGTGGTATCTTCATCATCATATTCAGATCCACTTTCAGTGTACACACTGGAGCCTGATGCCGAAGACATTTCTAATTGCGGTTCTCTCTCTGTTTGTGCAGAATTGGAGGGCTGCGGGTTTTGGCGCGTTTTTTCAGTGTTCGGTTTGCCAGTTATATATATATATATATATATATATATTTGTATTACCTACTGGTGGTCGCCAGTAGGTAGTTATAGTTAGGACCTAGTTTCCATAGGAAAAGCATTTTTTGTTTTGCAAATAACTTTGGCGCTGGTTGACGAATCTTCGTAAACTTTTCAAAACTTGTGGCCCGCTCCAGTCCGCTCCTGTCTTGAAAGTTTCGGGGTGATTCACCAAGCAGGGGCTGAGATAGAGGGGGGGTCCCAAAATGTGTTTTCTCCATGTTATTTTCCATTGGAAACTTTAGACACGGCTACAGCCCAAACTGCTGAACGGAATGACACCAAATTTGGCAAATAGGAAGCCTTTGTTTCAGAAAGAACTCTTTTTGTTAAATGGTGTAAATCCGTTCAGTAGTTCCTGAGAGATTTAAAAAAGAGGTCGAAAAAAGAATTTCCCATAGGAAACTTTAGACACGGCTACAGCTCCAACTGCTGAACAGGAGTACACCATATTTGGAAGAAAGGTAGTGCTTGGTTCAGAAAGCACCCTTTTTTTTAAATGGTGTAAATCCATTCAGTAGTTGCTGAGAAAATAAAAAATAAAAGTTTCGATATAAAGAGGCATGGAGGATCCGCGCGCACCCTCCCGACCATGAGCTTTATTCCAAATTGGCTGTCAACACTCCAAATCAGGAAGTGTTGGCAGCCATCATGTGACTCGGTAGGACCAAGTCACAAGAAAACAGAAAAACATATGCAACAAGCATTTGCAATGCAATAGGTCTCGCATTAGGAAAGTTTGAGCTATTGGTATTGTAAATGACAATTTTTTTTTAATGTGTTGGTTTTGAAAATAGCAAAACTAATAGCTTTGTCATTTACAATGCAAATAGTTTTAACTTTCGCAAATGTGACACCTATAGCATTTGTACTGCAATATGTGTTGTATTTACGTGACTTAGATGTATTGATATTACAAATAACAATGGCTTTTAGTTTTTTAAAATATTTTTACTTATATTTCATATTTTTTTTAAAATAATTAATACTTAAATAAAAGCTATTGTAATTGATAATGGCAATAGCTTAAACTTTTGTAAATAACTTTTCTGAAGATGATGTTCAGTGTATTTTATTGTGACAAAAACTCCAAAAACAGAAGTGAAATATTAACATCTTTTTGTGACATTTGTAATAAAGATTGAAACACTGAGAGAACATATTTGAACCAGTTGTTGTTGAATGGTTGCACAGATTGATGCTGTGGTGGCGCTGAGTGATGTTGTGGTGGCGACGAGTGATGCTGTGGCATTCAGTGAAGCTGTGGTGGTGCATAGTGATGTTTTGCCCCTGAGTGATGCTGTGGTGGTGCTGAGTGATGCTGTGGTGGTGCTGAGTGATGCTGTGGTGATGTGATAGATAGATAGAGTGACTGCAATAGATAGATAGATAGAGGGAGGGTGATAGATAGATAGAGGGAGGGTGATAGATAGATAGATAGATAGATAGATAGATAGATAGATAGTGATGGATAGATAGATAGATAGATAGATAGATAGATAGATAGATAGATAGATAGATAGATAGATAGATAGATAGATAGAGTGAGGGCAATAGATAGTGTGAGGGCGATAGATAGATAGATAGATAGATAGATAGATAGATAGATAGATAGATAGATAGATAGATAGATAGATAGAGTGAGGGCGATAGATAGATAGAGTGAGGGCGATACTTCGACAGAGTGTGTGCGATAGATAGACATATAGAGTGAGGGCGATAGATAGATAGATAGAGTGAGGGCGATAGATAGAGTAAGGGCGATAGATAGATAGAGTGAGGGCGATAGATAGATAGAGTGAGGGCGATAGATAGATAGATAGATAGATAGATAGATAGATAGATAGATAGATAGATAGATAGATAGATAGATAGATAGATAGATAGAGGATGATATATAGATAGATAGAGTGAGGGCGGTAGATAAATAGATAGAGTGAGGGCCATAGATAGATAGAGTGAGGGCGAAAGATAGATAGAGTGAGGACGATAGATAGCTAGAGTGAGGGCGATAGCTAGAATGAGGGCGATACATAGATAGAGTGAGGGCGATAGATAGATAGAATGAGGGCAATAGATAGATAGATAGAGTGAGGGCGATAGATAGAGTGAGGGCGATAGATAGATAGAATGAGGGCAATGGATAGATAGATAGAGTAAGGGCGATAGATAGATAGAGTGAGGGCGAAAGATAGATAGAGAGAGGACGATAGACAGATAGAGTGAGGGAGATAGATAGAGTAAGGGCGATAGATAAAGTGAGGTCGATAGATAGACAGTGATAGATAGATAGAGTGAGGGCGATAGATAGATAGATAGATAGATAGATAGATAGATAGATAGATAGATAGATAGATAGATAGATAGATAGAGTGAGGGCGATAGATAGATAGAGTGAGAGCAATAGATAGATAGAGTGAGGGCGATAGATAGAGTGAGGGCGATAGATAGATAGATAGATAGATAGATAGATAGATAGATAGATAGATAGATAGATACATAGATAGATAGATCGATAGATAGATAGGTAGATAGATAGATAGAGTGAGGGTGATAGATAGATAGATAGAGTGAGGGCGATAGACAGATAGAGTGAGAGCGATAGATAGAGTGAGGGCGATAGATAGATAGATTGAGGACGATAGATAGACAGCGATAAATACC
>NC_141695.1:863196428-863203928 GCF_964263255.1 Lissotriton vulgaris
ATAGATAGATAGATAGATAGATAGATAGATAGATAGATAGATAGATAGATAGATAGATAGATAGATAGATAGATAGATAGATAGATAGATAGATAGATAGATAGATAGATAGATAGATAGATAGAGTGAGGGCGATAGATAGAGTGAGAGCAATAGATAGATAGAGTGAGGGTGATAGATAAAGTGAGGGCGATAGATAGATAGATAGATAGATAGATAGATAGATAGATAGATAGATAGATAGATAGATAGAGGGCAATAGATAGATAGAGTGAGTGCGATAAATAGACATATAGAGTGAGGGCGATAGATAGATAGAGTGAGGGCCAAAGATAGAGTAAGGGCGATAGATAGATAGAGTGAGGGCGATAGTTAGATAGAGTGAGGGTGATAGATAGAAGGAGGGAGGGCGAGAGAGTGAGGGCAATAGATAGAGTGAGGGCGATAGATAGATAGAGTGAGGGCGATAAATAGAGTGAGGGCAAAAGATAGATATAAAAATAGATAGATAGATAGATAGATAGATAGATAGATAGATAGATAGATAGATAGATAGATAGATAGATAGATAGAGTGAGGGCAATATATAGAGTGAGGGCGATAGATAGATAGAGTGAGGGCGATAGATAGATAGAGTGAGGGCAATAGATAGATAGATAGATAGAGTGAGGGCCATAGATAGATAGAGTGAAGGCGAAAGATAGATAGAGAGAGGACGATAGATAGATAGAGTGAGGGCGATAGATAGAATGAGGGTGATACATAGATAGAGTGAGGGCGATAGATAGATGAGTGAGGGCAATACATAGATAGATAGATACAGTGAGGGTGATAGATAGATAGATAGATAGATAGATAGATAGATAGATAGATAGATAGATAGATAGATAGATAGATAGATAGAGAGATAGATAGAGAGAGGGTGATAGTTAGAGTGAGGGTGATAGATAGATAGATGGAGGGCGATAGAGTGAGGGCAATAGATAGAGTGAGGGCGATAGAGTGAGGGCGATAAATAGATAGAGTGAGGGCAATAGATAGATAGATAGATAGATAGATAGATAGATAGATAGATAGATAGATAGATAGATAGATAGATAGAGTGAGGGCAATATATAGAGTGAGGGTGATAGATAGATAGATAGATAGATAGATAGATAGATAGATAGATAGATAGATAGATAGATAGATAGATAGATAGATAGATAGACAGATAGACAGAGGGAGGGTGATAGATAGAGTGAGGGCAATAGATAGATAGATAGATAGATAGATAGATAGATAGATAGATAGATAGATAGATAGATAGATAGAGTGAGGGTGATAGATAGATAGAGGGAGGGTGATAGATAGAGGGAGGGTGATAAGTAGATAGAGGGAGGGCGATAGATAGCTAGATAGATAGATAGATAGATAATTAGATAGATAGATAGATAGATAGAGTGAGTGAGGGCCATAGATAGATAGATAGAGTGAGGGTGATAGATAGATAGAGTGAGGGCGATAGATAGAGTGAGAGCAATAGATAGATAGAGTGAGGGCGATAGATAAAGTGAGGGCGATAGATAGATAGATAGATAGATAGATAGATAGATAGATAGATAGATAGATAGATAGATAGATAGATAGAGTGAGGGCAATAGATAGATAGAGTGAGTGCGATAGATAGACATATAGAGTGAGGGCGATAGATAGATAGAGTGAGGGCCAAAGATAGAGTAAGGGCGATAGATAGATAGAGTGAGGGCGATAGTTAGATAGAGTGAGGGTGATAGATAGAAGGAGGGAGGGCGAGAGAGTGAGGGCAATAGATAGAGTGAGGGCGATAGATAGATAGAGTGAGGGCGATAAATAGAGTGAGGGCAAAAGATAGATATAAAAATAGATAGATAGATAGATAGATAGATAGATAGATAGATAGATAGATAGATAGATAGATAGATAGATAGATAGATAGATAGATAGAGTGAGGGCAATATATAGAGTGAGGGCGATAGATAGATAGAGTGAGGGCGATAGATAGATAGAGTGAGGGCAATAGATAGATAGATAGATAGAGTGAGGGCCATAGATAGATAGAGTGAAGGCGAAAGATAGATAGAGAGAGGACGATAGATAGATAGAGTGAGGGCGATAGATAGAGTGAGGGCGATTGATAGATAGATAGATAGATAGATAGATAGATAGATAGATAGATAGATAGATAGATAGATAGATAGATAGATAGAGTGAGGGCAATAGATAGTGTGAGGGCGATAGATAGATAGATAGATAGATAGATAGATAGATAGATAGATAGATAGATAGATAGATAGATAGATAGATAGATAGATAGATAGATAGATAGATAGATAGATAGATAGAGTGAGGGTGATAGATAGAGTGAGGGCGATTGATAGATAGATAGATAGATAGATAGATAGATAGATAGATAGATAGATAGATAGATAGATAGATAGATAGATAGATAGATAGATAGATAGATAGATAGATAGAGTGAGGGCAATAGATAGTGTGAGGGCGATAGATAGATAGATAGATAGATAGATAGATAGATAGATAGATAGATAGATAGATAGATAGATAGATAGATAGATAGATAGATAGATAGATAGATAGATAGAGTGAGGGCGATAGATAGAGTGAGAGCAATAGATAGATAGAGTGAGGGTGATAGATAAAGTGAGGGCGATAGATAGATAGATAGATAGATAGATAGATAGATAGATAGATAGATAGATAGATAGATAGATAGATAGATAGATAGATAGATAGATAGAGGGCAATAGATAGATAGAGTGAGTGCGATAAATAGACATATAGAGTGAGGGCGATAGATAGATAGAGTGAGGGCCAAAGATTGAGTAAGGGCGATAGATAGATAGAGTGAGGGCGATAGTTAGATAGAGTGAGGGTGATAGATAGAAGGAGGGAGGGCGAGAGAGTGAGGGCAATAGATAGAGTGAGGGCGATAGATAGATAGAGTGAGGGCGATAAATAGAGTGAGGGCAAAAGATAGATATAAAAATAGATAGATAGATAGATAGATAGATAGATAGATAGATAGATAGATAGATAGATAGATAGATAGATAGATAGATAGAGTGAGGGCAATATATAGAGTGAGGGCGATAGATAGATAGAGTGAGGGCGATAGATAGATAGAGTGAGGGCAATAGATAGATAGATAGATAGAGTGAGGGCCATAGATAGATAGAGTGAAGGCGAAAGATAGATAGAGAGAGGACGATAGATAGATAGAGTGAGGGCGATAGATAGAATGAGGGTGATACATAGATAGAGTGAGGGCGATAGATAGATGAGTGAGGGCAATACATAGATAGATAGATACAGTGAGGGTGATAGATAGATAGATAGATAGATAGATAGATAGATAGATAGATAGATAGATAGATAGATAGATAGAGAGATAGATAGAGAGAGGGTGATAGTTAGAGTGAGGGTGATAGATAGATAGATGGAGGGCGATAGAGTGAGGGCAATAGATAGAGTGAGGGCGATAGAGTGAGGGCGATAAATAGATAGAGTGAGGGCAATAGATAGATAGATAGATAGATAGATAGATAGATAGATAGATAGATAGATAGATAGATAGATAGATAGAGTGAGGGCAATATATAGAGTGAGGGCGATAGATAGATAGATAGATAGATAGATAGATAGATAGATAGATAGATAGATAGATAGATAGATAGATAGATAGATAGATAGATAGATAGATAGATAGATAGATAGATAGACAGATAGACAGAGGGAGGGTGATAGATAGAGTGAGGGCAATAGATAGATAGATAGATAGATAGATAGATAGATAGATAGATAGATAGATAGATAGATAGATAGATAGATAGATAGATAGATAGATAGATAGAGTGAGGGTGATAGATAGATAGAGGGAGGGTGATAGATAGAGGGAGGGTGATAAGTAGATAGAGGGAGGGCGATAGATAGCTAGATAGATAGATAGATAGATAATTAGATAGATAGATAGATAGAGTGAGTGAGGGCCATAGATAGATAGATAGAGTGAGGGTGATAGATAGATAGAGTGAGGGCGATAGATAGATAGACAGATAGAGTGAGGGAGATAGATAGAGTGAGGGTGACAGATAGAGTGAGGGCGATAGATAGACAGTGATAGATAGATAGAGTGAGGGCGATAAATACATAGATAGATAGATAGACAGACAGATAGATAGATAGATAGATAGATAGATCGATAGATAGATAGATAGATAGATAGATAGATAGATAGATAGATAGATAGATAGATAGATAGATAGATAGATAGATAGATAGAGTGAGGGCAATAGATAGAGTGAGAGCAATAGATAGATAGAGTGAGGGCGATAGATAAAGTGAGGGCGATAGATAGATAGATAGATAGATAGATAGATAGATAGATAGATAGATAGATAGATAGATAGATAGATAGATAGATAGATAGAGTGAGGGCAATAGATAGATAGAGTGAGTGCCAAAGATAGAGTAAGGGCGATAGATAGATAGAGTGAGGGCGATAGTTAGATAGAGTGAGGGTGATAGATAGAAGGAGGGAGGGCGAGAGAGTGAGGGCAATAGATAGAGTGAGGGCGATAGATAGATAGAGTGAGGGCGATAAATAGAGTGAGGGCAAAAGATAGATATAAAAATAGATAGATAGATAGATAGATAGATAGATAGATAGATAGATAGATAGATAGATAGATAGATAGAGTGAGGGCAATATATAGAGTGAGGGCGATAGATAGATAGAGTGAGGGCGATAGATAGATAGAGTGAGGGCAATAGATAGATAGATAGATAGAGTGAGGGCCATAGATAGATAGAGTGAAGGCGAAAGATAGATAGAGAGAGGACGATAGATAGATAGAGTGAGGGCGATAGATAGAGTGAGGGCGATTGATAGATAGATAGATAGATAGATAGATAGATAGATAGATAGATAGATAGATAGAGTGAGGGCAATAGATAGTGTGAGGGCGATAGATAGATAGATAGATAGATAGATAGATAGATAGATAGATAGATAGATAGATAGATAGATAGATAGATAGATAGATAGATAGATAGATAGATAGATAGATAGATAGATAGAGTGAGGGTGATAGATAGAGTGAGGGCGATTGATAGATAGATAGATAGATAGATAGATAGATAGATAGATAGATAGATAGATAGATAGATAGATAGATAGATAGATAGATAGATAGATAGATAGAGTGAGGGCAATAGATAGTGTGAGGGCGATAGATAGATAGATAGATAGATAGATAGATAGATAGATAGATAGATAGATAGATAGATAGATAGATAGATAGATAGATAGATAGATAGATAGATAGAGTGAGGGCGATAGATAGAGTGAGAGCAATAGATAGATAGAGTGAGGGTGATAGATAAAGTGAGGGCGATAGATAGATAGATAGATAGATAGATAGATAGATAGATAGATAGATAGATAGATAGATAGATAGATAGATAGATAGATAGAGGGCAATAGATAGATAGAGTGAGTGCGATAAATAGACATATAGAGTGAGGGCGATAGATAGATAGAGTGAGGGCCAAAGATAGAGTAAGGGCGATAGATAGATAGAGTGAGGGCGATAGTTAGATAGAGTGAGGGTGATAGATAGAAGGAGGGAGGGCGAGAGAGTGAGGGCAATAGATAGAGTGAGGGCGATAGATAGATAGAGTGAGGGCGATAAATAGAGTGAGGGCAAAAGATAGATATAAAAATAGATAGATAGATAGATAGATAGATAGATAGATAGATAGATAGATAGATAGATAGATAGAGTGAGGGCAATATATAGAGTGAGGGCGATAGATAGATAGAGTGAGGGCGATAGATAGATAGAGTGAGGGCAATAGATAGATAGATAGATAGAGTGAGGGCCATAGATAGATAGAGTGAAGGCGAAAGATAGATAGAGAGAGGACGATAGATAGATAGAGTGAGGGCGATAGATAGAATGAGGGTGATACATAGATAGAGTGAGGGCGATAGATAGATGAGTGAGGGCAATACATAGATAGATAGATACAGTGAGGGTGATAGATAGATAGATAGATAGATAGATAGATAGATAGATAGATAGATAGATAGATAGAGAGATAGATAGAGAGAGGGTGATAGTTAGAGTGAGGGTGATAGATAGATAGATGGAGGGCGATAGAGTGAGGGCAATAGATAGAGTGAGGGCGATAGAGTGAGGGCGATAAATAGATAGAGTGAGGGCAATAGATAGATAGATAGATAGATAGATAGATAGATAGATAGATAGATAGATAGATAGATAGAGTGAGGGCAATATATAGAGTGAGGGCGATAGATAGATAGATAGATAGATAGATAGATAGATAGATAGATAGATAGATAGATAGATAGATAGATAGATAGATAGATAGATAGACAGATAGACAGAGGGAGGGTGATAGATAGAGTGAGGGCAATAGATAGATAGATAGATAGATAGATAGATAGATAGATAGATAGATAGATAGATAGATAGATAGATAGATAGATAGATAGATAGATAGATAGATAGATAGATAGATAGATAGATAGAGTGAGGGTGATAGATAGATAGAGGGAGGGTGATAGATAGAGGGAGGGTGATAAGTAGATAGAGGGAGGGCGATAGATAGCTAGATAGATAGATAGATAGATAATTAGATAGATAGATAGATAGAGTGAGTGAGGGCCATAGATAGATAGATAGAGTGAGGGTGATAGATAGATAGAGTGAGGGCGATAGATAGATAGACAGATAGAGTGAGGGAGATAGATAGAGTGAGGGTGACAGATAGAGTGAGGGCGATAGATAGACAGTGATAGATAGATAGAGTGAGGGCGATAAATACATAGATAGATAGATAGACAGACAGATAGATAGATAGATAGATAGATAGATCGATAGATAGATAGATAGATAGATAGATAGATAGATAGATAGATAGATAGATAGATAGATAGATAGAGTGAGGGCAATAGATAGAGTGAGAGCAATAGATAGATAGAGTGAGGGCGATAGATAAAGTGAGGGCGATAGATAGATAGATAGATAGATAGATAGATAGATAGATAGATAGAGTGAGGGCAATAGATAGATAGAGTGAGTGCGATAGATAGACATATAGAGTGAGGGCGATAGATAGATAGAGTGAGGGCGAAAGATAGAGTAAGGGCGATAGATAGATAGAGTGAGGGCGAAAGATAGATAGAGAGAGGACGATAGATAGATAGAGTGAGAGCAATAGATAGATAGATAGATAGATAGAGTGAGGGCGATAGATAGATATATAGATAGATAGATAGATAGATAGATAGATAGATAGATAGATAGATAGATAGATAGATAGATAGATAGATAGATAGATAGATAGATAGAGAGATAGAGTGAGGGCGATAGTTAGAGTGAGGGTGATAGATAGATAGAGGGAGGGCGATAGAGTGAGGGCAATAGATAGAGT
>NC_141695.1:863206428-863208928 GCF_964263255.1 Lissotriton vulgaris
TGAGGGCCATAGATAGATAGAGTGAGGGCGAAAGATAGATAGAGTGAGGACGATAGATAGCTAGAGTGAGGGCGATAGCTAGAATGAGGGCGATACATAGATAGAGTGAGGGCGATAGATAGATAGAATGAGGGCAATAGATAGATAGATAGAGTGAGGGCGATAGATAGAGAGAGGGCGATAGATAGATAGAATGAGGGCAATGGATAGATAGATAGAGTAAGGGCGATAGATAGATAGAGTGAGGGCGAAAGATAGAAAGAGAGAGGACGATAGACAGATAGAGTGAGGGAGATAGATAGAGTAAGGGCGATAGATAAAGTGAGGTCGATAGATAGACAGTGATAGATAGATAGAGTGAGGGCGATAGATAGATAGATAGATAGATAGATAGATAGATAGATAGATAGATAGATAGATAGATAGATAGATAGAGTGAGGGCGATAGATAGATAGAGTGAGAGCAATAGATAGATAGAGTGAGGGCGATAGATAGAGTGAGGGCGATTGATAGATAGATAGATAGATAGATAGATAGATAGATAGATAGATAGATAGATAGATAGATAGATAGATAGATAGATAGATAGATAGATAGATAGATAGATAGAGTGAGGGCAATAGATAGTGTGAGGGCGATAGATAGATAGATAGATAGATAGATAGATAGATAGATAGATAGATAGATAGATAGATAGATAGATAGATAGATAGATAGATAGATAGATAGATAGATAGATAGATAGATAGATAGATAGATAGATAGATAGATAGATAGATAGATAGATAGAGTGAGGGCAATATATAGAGTGAGGGCGATAGATAGATAGAGTGAGGGCGATAGATAGATAGAGTGAGGGCAATAGATAGATAGATAGATAGAGTGAGGGCCATAGATAGATAGAGTGAAGGCGAAAGATAGATAGAGAGAGGACGATAGATAGATAGAGTGAGGGCGATAGATAGAGTGAGAGCAATAGATAGATAGAGTGAGGGCGATAGATAAAGTGAGGGCGATAGATAGATAGATAGATAGATAGATAGATAGATAGATAGATAGATAGATAGATAGATAGATAGATAGAGTGAGGGCAATAGATAGATAGAGTGAGTGCGATAGATAGACATATAGAGTGAGGGCGATAGATAGATAGAGTGAGGGCCAAAGATAGAGTAAGGGCGATAGATAGATAGAGTGAGGGCGATAGTTAGATAGAGTGAGGGTGATAGATAGAAGGAGGGAGGGCGAGAGAGTGAGGGCAATAGATAGAGTGAGGGCGATAGATAGATAGAGTGAGGGCGATAAATAGAGTGAGGGCAAAAGATAGATATAAAAATAGATAGATAGATAGATAGATAGATAGATAGATAGATAGATAGATAGATAGATAGATAGATAGATAGATAGATAGATAGATAGAGTGAGGGCAATATATAGAGTGAGGGCGATAGATAGATAGAGTGAGGGCGATAGATAGATAGAGTGAGGGCAATAGATAGATAGATAGATAGAGTGAGGGCCATAGATAGATAGAGTGAAGGCGAAAGATAGATAGAGAGAGGACGATAGATAGATAGAGTGAGGGCGATAGATAGATAGATAGATAGATAGATAGATAGATAGATAGATAGATAGATAGATAGATAGATAGATAGATAGATCGATAGATAGATAGAGAGATAGATAGAGAGATAGAGTGAGGGCGATAGTTAGAGTGAGGGTGATAGATAGATAGATGGAGGGCGATAGAGTGAGGGCAATAGATAGAGTGAGGGCGATAGATAGAGTGAGGGCGATAAATAGATAGAGTGAGGGCAATAGATAGATAGATAGATAGATAGATAGATAGATAGATAGATAGATAGATAGATAGATAGATAGATAGAGTGAGGGCAATATATAGAGTGAGGGCGATAGATAGATAGATAGATAGATAGATAGATAGATAGATAGATAGATAGATAGAGGGCGATAGATAGAGTGAGGGCAATAGATAGATAGATAGATAGATAGATAGATAGATAGATAGATAGATAGATAGATAGATAGATAGAGGATGATATATAGATAGATAGAGTGAGGGCGGTAGATAAATAGATAGAGTGAGGGCCATAGATAGATAGAGTGAGGGCGAAAGATAGATAGAGTGAGGACGATAGATAGCTAGAGTGAGGGCGATAGCTAGAATGAGGGCGATACATAGATAGAGTGAGGGCGATAGATAGATAGAATGAGGGCAATAGATAGATAGATAGAGTGAGGGCGATAGATAGAGTGAGGGCGATAGATAGATAGAATGAGGGCAATGGATAGATAGATAGAGTAAGGGCGATAGATAGATAGAGTGAGGGCGAAAGATAGAAAGAGAGAGGACGATAGACAGATAGAGTGAGGGAGATAGATAGAGTAAGGGCGATAGATAAAGTGAGGTCGATAGATAGACAGTGATAGATAGATAGAGTGAGGGCGATAGATAGATAGATAGATAGATAGATAGAT
>NC_141695.1:863213928-863216428 GCF_964263255.1 Lissotriton vulgaris
TAGATAGTGTGAGGGCGATAGATAGATAGATAGCTAGAGTGAGGGCGATAGATAGATAGAGTGAGGGCGATAGATAGATAGAGTGAGTGCGATAGATAGACATATAGAGTGAGGGCGATAGATAGATAGAGTGAGGGCGAAAGATAGAGTAAGGGCGATAGATAGAGTGAGGGCGATAGATAAATAGATAGAGTGAGGGCCATAGATAGATAGAGTGAGGGCGAAAGATAGATAGAGAGAGGACGATAGATAGATAGAGTGAGGGCGATAGCTAGAATGAGGGCGATACATAGATAGAGTGAGGGCGATAGATAGATAGAGTGAGGACAATAGATAGATAGATAGATAGAGTGAGGGCCATAGATAGATAGAGTGAGGGCGAAAGATAGATAGAGAGAGGACGATAGATAGATAGAGTGAGGGCGATAGATAGATGAGTGAGGGCAATAGATAGATAGATAGATAGAGTGAGGGCGATAGATAGATAGATAGATAGATAGATAGATAGATAGATAGATAGATAGATAGGTAGAGAGATAGATAGAGAGATAGAGTGAGGGCGATAGTTAGAGTGAGGGTGATAGATAGATAGAGGGAGGGCGATAGAGTGAGGGCAATAGATAGAGTGAGGGCGATAGATAGAGTGAGGGCGATAAATAGATAGAGTGAGGGCAATAGATAGATAGATAGATAGATAGATAGATAGATAGATAGATAGATAGATAGATATATAGATAGATAGAGTGAGGGCAATATATAGAGTGAGGGCGATAGATAGATAGATAGATAGATAGATAGATAGATAGATAGATAGATAGATAGATAGATAGATAGATAGATAGATAGATAGATAGAGTGAGGGCAATAGATAGATAGATAGATAGATAGATAGATAGATAGATAGATAGATAGATAGATAGATAGAGTGAGGGTGATAGATAGATAGAGGGAGGGTGATAGATAGAGGGAGGGTGATAAGTAGATAGAGGGAGGGCGATAGATAGATAGATAGATAGATAGATAGATAGATAGATAATTAGATAGATAGATAGATAAATAGATAGATAGATAGATAAATAGATAGATAGATAGATAGATAGATAGATAGATAGATAGATAGATAGATAGATAGATAGATAGATAGATAGATAGATAGATAGATAGATAGATAGATAGATAGATAGATAGATAGATAGATAGATAGATAGATAGATAGATAGATAGATAGATAGAGTGAGTGAGGGCCATAGATAGATAGATAGAGTGAGGGTGATAGATAGATAGAGTGAGGGCAATAGATAGATAGACAGATAGAGTGAGGGAGATAGATAGAGTGAGGGTGATAGATAGAGTGAGGGCGATAGATAGACAGTGATAGATAGATAGAGTGAGGGCGATAAATACATAGATAGATAGATAGATAGATAGACAGATAGATAGATAGATAGATAGATAGATCGATAGATAGATAGGTAGATAGATAGATAGATAGATAGATAGATAGATAGATAGATAGATAGATAGATAGATAGATAGATAGATAGAGTGAGGGTGATAGAGTGAGGGCGATTGATAGATAGATAGATAGATAGATAAATGATAGATAGATAGATAGATAGATAGATAGATAGATAGATAGATAGATAGATAGATAGATAGATAGCCAGATCGATCGATAGATAGATAGATAGATAGATAGATAGATAGATAGATAGATAGATAGATAGATAGATAGATAGATAGATAGATAGATAGATAGATAGATAGATAGAGTGAGGGCAATAGATAGTGTGAGGGCGATAGATAGATAGATAGATAGATAGATAGATAGATAGATAGATAGATAGATAGATAGATAGATAGATAGATAGATAGATAGATAGATAGATAGAGTGAGGGCGATAGATAGAGTGAGAGCAATAGATAGATAGAGTGAGGGCGATAGATAGAGTGAGGGCGATAGATAGATAGATAGATAGATAGATAGATAGATAGATAGATAGATAGATAGATAGATAGATAGATAGATAGATAGATAGATAGATAGATAGATGGAGTGAGGGCAATAGATAGATAGAGTGAGTGCGATAGATAGACATATAGAGTGAGTGCGATAGATAGATAGAGTGAACGCGAAAGATAGAGTAAGGGCGATAGATAGATAGAGTGAGGGCGAAAGATAGATAGAGAGAGGACGATAGATAGATAGAGTGAGAGCAATAGATAGATAGATAGATAGATAGATAGATAGAGTGAGGGCGATAGATAGATATATAGATAGATAGATAGATAGATAGATAGATAGATAGATAGATAGAGAGAGAGAGAGATAGATAGATAGTGAAATAGAGTGAGGGCGATAGTTAGATAGAGTGAGGGTGATAGATAGAAGGAGGGAGGGCGATAGAGTGAGGGCAATAGATAGAGTGAGGGCGATAGATAGATAGAGTGAGGGCGATAAATAGAGTGAGGGCAAAAGATTGATATAAAGATAGATAGA
>NC_141695.1:863221428-863228928 GCF_964263255.1 Lissotriton vulgaris
GAGGGCGATAGATAGATAGATTGAGGACGATAGATAGACAGCGATAAATACCTAGAGTGAGGGCGATAGATAGATAAATAGATAGAGTGAGGGTGATAGATAGAGTGAGGGCGATTGATAGATAGATAGATAGATAGATAGATAGATAGATAGATAGATAGATAGATAGATAGATAGATAGATAGATAGATAGATAGATAGATAGATAGAGTGAGGGCGATTGATAGATGTAGGGCAATAAATAGATAGAGGGGCGATAGATAGAGTGAGGGCGATAGATAGATAGATAGATAGAGTGAGGGCTATAGATAGATAGAGTGAGAGCAATAAATAGATAGAGTGAGGGCGATAGATAGATAGAGTGAGGGCGATAGATAGATAGATAGATAGATAGATAGATAGATAGATAGATAGATAGATAGATAGATAGATAGATAGATAAATAGATAGATAGATAGATAGATAGATAGATAGATAGATAGATAGATAGATAGATAGATAGATAGATAGATAGATAGAGTGAGTGAGGGCGATAGATAGATAGATAGAGTGAGGGTGATAGATAGAGTGGGGGTGATAGATAGAGTGAGGGCGATAGATAGACAGTGATAGATAGATAGAGTGAGGGCGATAAATACATAGATAGATAGATAGATAGATAGACAGATAGATAGATAGATAGATAGATAGATAGATCGATAGATAGATAGGTAGATAGATAGATAGATAGATAGATAGATAGATAGATAGATAGATAGATAGATAGATAGATAGATAGATAGATAGATAGATAGATAGATAGATAGATAGATAGATAGATAGATAGATAGATAGATAGATAGATAGATAGATAGATAGATAGATAGATAGATAGAGTGAGGGTGATAGAGTGAGGGCGATTGATAGATAGATAGATAGATAGATAAATGATAGATAGATAGATAGATAGATAGATAGATAGATAGATAGATAGATAGATAGATAGCCAGATCGATCGATAGATAGATAGATAGATAGATAGATAGATAGATAGATAGATAGATAGATAGATAGATAGATAGCCAGATAGATAGATAGATAGATAGATAGATAGATAGATAGAGTGAGGGCAATAGATAGTGTGAGGGCGATAGATAGATAGATAGATAGATAGATAGATAGATAGATAGATAGATAGATAGATAGATAGATAGATAGATAGATAGATAGATAGATAGAGTGAGGGCGATAGATAGAGTGAGAGCAATAGATAGATAGAGTGAGGGCGATAGATAGAGTGAGGGCGATAGATAGATAGATAGATAGATAGATAGATAGATAGATAGATAGATAGATAGATAGATAGATAGATAGATAGATAGATAGATAGATAGAGTGAGGGCGATAGATAGAGTGAGAGCGATAGATAGATAAATAGATAGATAGATAGATAGATAGATAGATAGATAGATAGATAGATAGATAGATAGATAGATAGATAGATAGATAGATAGATAGATAGAGTGAGGGTGATAGATAGATAGAGGGAGGGTGATAGATAGAGGGAGGGTGATAAATAGATAGAGGGAGGGCGATAGATAGATAGATAGATAGATAGATAGATAGATAGATAGATAGATAGATAGATAGATAGAGTGAGGGCGATAGATAGATAGAGTGAGTGAGGGCCATAGATAGATATATAGAGTGAGGGCGATAGATAGATAGAGTGAGGACGATAGATAGACGGCGATAGATAGCTAGAGTGAGGGCGATAGATAGATAAATAGAGTGAGGGTGATAGATAGAGTAAGGGTGATAGATAGATAGAGTGAGGGCGATAGATAGATAGAGTGAGGGCGATAGATAGATAGACAGATAGAGTGAGGGAAATAGATAGAGTGAGGGTGATAGATAGAGTGAGGGCGATAGATAGATAGTGATAGATAGATAGAGTGAGGGCGATAAATACATAGATAGATAGATAGATAGATAGATAGATAGATAGATAGATAGATAGATAGATAGATAGAGTGAGGGTGATAGATAGAGTGAGAGCAATAGATAGATAGAGTGAGGGCGATAGATAGAGTGAGGGAGATAGATAGATCGATAGGTAGATAGGTAGATATATAAATAGATAGAGTGAGGGTGATAGATAGATAGATCGATAGAGTGAGGGCGATAGACAGATAGAGTGATAGTGATAGATAGAGTGAGGGCGATAGATAGATAGATTGAGGACGATAGATAGACAGCGATAAATACCTAGAGTGAGGGCGATAGATAGATAAATAGATAGAGTGAGGGTGATAGATAGAGTGAGGGCGATTGATAGATAGATAGATAGATAGATAGATAGATAGATAGATAGATAGATAGATAGATAGATAGATAGATAGATAGATAGATAGATAGATAGAGTGAGGGCGATTGATAGATGTAGGGCAATAAATAGATAGAGGGGCGATAGATAGAGTGAGGGCGATAGATAGATAGATAGATAGAGTGAGGGCTATAGATAGATAGAGTGAGAGCAATAAATAGATAGAGTGAGGGCGATAGATAGATAGAGTGAGGGCGATAGATAGATAGATAGATAGATAGATAGATAGATAGATAGATAGATAGATAGATAGATAGATAGATAGATAGATAGATAAATAGATAGATAGATAGATAGATAGATAGATAGATAGATAGATAGATAGATAGATAGATAGATAGATAGATAGATAGATAGATAGATAGATAGATAGATAGATAGATAGATAGATAGATAGATAGATAGAGTGAGGGCGATAGATAGATAGATAGATAGATAGATAGATAGATAGATAGATAGATAGATAAATAGAGTGAGGGTGATAGTTAGATAGAGTGAGGGCGATAGAGTGAGGGCAACAGATAGATAGAGTGAGGGCGACAGATAGATAGAGTGAGGGCGACAGATCGAATGAGGGCGATAGATAGAGTGAAGTGGCCTTGTGGTGGACGTGGTGGTGGCTGTGGTGGTGGTGGTAGTGGTGGTGGAAGTGGTGGTGGTGGAGGTGGGTGTGGTGGTGGTGGACTTGGTGGTGGTGGACTTGGTGGTGGTAGACGTGGTGGTGGACGTAGTGGTGGTGGAGGATGTGGTGGTGGTAGTGGGTGTGGTGGTGGTGGTCATGGTGGACGTGGTGGTCATGGATGTGGTGGTGATGGACGTGGTGGTGGTGGACATGTTGGTGGTAGACATGGTGGTGGTGGATGTGGTGGACATGGTGGTGGTGGACGTGGTGGTGGTGGATGATAGATAGACAGCGATAAATACCTAGAGTGAGGGCGATAGATAGATAAATAGATAGAGTGAGGGTGATAGATAGAGTGAGGGCGATTGATAGATAGATAGATAGATAGATAGATAGATAGATAGATAGATAGATAGATAGATAGATAGATAGATAGATAGATAGATAGATAGATAGATAGATAGAGTGAGGGCGATTGATAGATGTAGGGCAATAAATAGATAGAGGGGCGATAGATAGAGTGAGGGCGATAGATAGAGTGAGGGCGATAGATAGATAGATAGATAGAGTGAGGGCTATAGATAGATAGAGTGAGAGCAATAGATAGATAGAGTGAGGGCGATAGATAGATAGAGTGAGGGCGATAGATAGATAGATAGATAGATAGATAGATAGATAGATAGATAGATAGATAGATAGATAGATAGATAGATAGATAGATAGATAGAGTGAGGGTGATGGATAGATAGATAGAGTAAGGGCGATAGACAGATAGAGTGAGAGCGATAGATAGAGTGAGGGCGATAGATAGATAGAGTGAGGACGATAGATAGACGGCGATAGATAGCTAGAGTGAGGGCGATAGATAGATAAATAGAGTGAGGGTGATAGATAGAGTAAGGGTGATAGATAGATAGAGTGAGGGCGATAGATAGATAGAGTGAGGGCGATAGATAGATAGAGTGATGGCGATAGATAGATAGATAGATAGATAGATAGATAGATAGATAGATAGATAGATAGATAGATAGATAGATAGATAGTTAGAGGGCGATTGATAGATGTAGGGCGATAGATAGATAGAGTGAGGGCCGATAGAGTGAGGGCGATAGATAGAGTGAGGGCGATAAATAGATAGAGTGAGGGCGATAGATAGATAGATAGATAGATAGATAGATAGATAGATAGATAGATAGATAGATAGATAGATAGATAGAGGACGATATATAGATAGATAGAGTGAAGGCAGTAGATAAATAGATAGAGTGAGGGCCATAGATAGATAGAGTGAGGGCGAAAGATAGATAGAGTGAGGACGATAGATAGATAGATAGATAGAGTGAGGGCGATAGATAGAGTGAGGGCGAAAGATAGATAGAGAGAGGACGAAAGACAGATAGGATGAGGGAGATAGATAGAGTAAGGGCGATAGATAAAGTGAGGTCGATAGATAGACAGTGATAGATAGATAGAGTGAGGGCGATAAATACATAGATAGATAGATAGATAGATAGATAGATAGATAGATAGATAGATAGATAGATAGATAGATAGATAGATAGATAGATAGATAGATAGATAGATAGAGTGAGGGCGATAGATAGATAGAGTGAGAGCAATAGATAGATAGAGTGAGGGCGATAGATAGAGTGAGGGAGATAGATAGATAGATAGATAGATAGATAGATAGATAGATAGATAGATAGATAGATAGATAGATAGATAGATACATAGATAGATAGATAGATCGATAGATAGATAGGTAGATAGATAGATAGAGTGAGGGTGATAGATAGATAGATAGAGTGAGGGCGATAGATAGATAGAGTGAGAGCGATAGATAGAGTGAGGGCGATAGATAGATAGATTGAGGACGATAGATAGACAGCGATAAATACCTAGAGTGAGGGCGATAGATAGATAAATAGATAGAGTGAGGGTGATAGATAGAGTGAGGGCGATTGATAGATAGATAGATAGATAGATAGATAGATAGATAGATAGATAGATAGATAGATAGATAGATAGATAGATAGATAGATAGATAGATAGATAGATAGAGTGAGGGCAATAGATAGTGTGAGGGCGATAGATAGATACATAGCTAGAGTGAGGGCGATAGATAGATAGAGTGAGGGCGATAGATAGATAGAGTGAGTGCGATAGATAGACATATAGAGTGAGGGCGATAGATAGATAGAGTGAGGGCGAAAGATAGAGTAAGGGCGATAGATAGAGTGAGGGCGATAGATAAATAGATAGAGTGAGGGCCATAGATAGATAGAGTGAGGGCGAAAGATAGATAGAGGACGATAGATAGATAGAGTGAGGGCGATAGCTAGAATGAGGGCGATACATAGATAGAGTGAGGGCGATAGATAGATAGAGTGAGGGCCATAGATAGATAGAGTGAGGGCGAAAGATAGATAGAGAGAGGACGATAGATAGATAGAGTGAGGGCGATAGATAGATGAGTGAGGGCAATAGATAGATAGATAGATAGAGTGAGGGCGATAGATAGATAGATAGATAGATAGATAGATAGATAGATAGATAGATAGGTAGAGAGATAGATAGAGAGATAGAGTGAGGGCGATAGTTAGAGTGAGGGCGATAGATAGATAGAGTGAGGGCGATAGATAGACGGCGCTAGATAGCTAGAGTGAGGGCGATAGATAGATAAATAGAGTGAGGGTGATAGATAGAGTAAGGGTGATAGATAGATAGAGTGAGGGCGATAGATAGATAGAGTGAGGGCGATAGATAGATAGAGTGATGGCGATAGATAGATAGATAGATAGATAGATAGATAGATAGATAGATAGATAGATAGATAGATAGATAGATAGATAGATAGATAGATAGATAGATAGATAGATAGATAGATAGATAGATAGATAGATAGATAGATAGAGGGCGATTGATAGATGTAGGGCGATAGATAGATAGATTGAGGGCCGATAGAGTGAGGGCGTTAGATAGAGTGAGGGCGATAGATAGATAGATAGATAGATAGATAGATAGATAGATAGATAAATAGAGTGAGGGTGATAGTTAGATAGAGTGAGGGCGATAGAGTGAGGGCAACAGATAGATAGAGTGAGGGCGACAGATAGATAGAGTGAGGGCGACAGATCGAATGAGGGCGATAGATAGAGTGAGGTGGCCTTGTGGTGGACGTGGTGGTGGCTGTGGTGGTGGTGGTAGTGGTGGTGGAAGTGGTGGTGGTGGAGGTGGGTGTGGTGGTGGTGGACTTGGTGGTGGTGGACTTGGTGGTGGTAGACGTGGTGGTGGACGTAGTGGTGGTGGAGGATGTGGTGGTGGTAGTGGGTGTGGTGGTGGTGGTCATGGTGGACGTGGTGGTCATGGATGTGGTGGTGATGGACGTGGTGGTGGTGGACATGTTGGTGGTAGACATGGTGGTGGTGGATGTGGTGGACATGGTGGTGGTGGACGTGGTGGTGGTGGATGATAGATAGACAGCGATAAATACCTAGAGTGAGGGCGATAGATAGATAAATAGATAGAGTGAGGGTGATAGATAGAGTGAGGGCGATTGATAGATAGATAGATAGATAGATAGATAGATAGATAGATAGATAGATAGATAGATAGATAGATAGATAGATAGATAGATAGATAGATAGATAGATAGATAGATAGATAGATAGATAGATAGATAGATAGAGTGAGGGCGATTGATAGATGTAGGGCAATAAATAGATAGAGGGGCGATAGATAGAGTGAGGGCGATAGATAGAGTGAGGGCGATAGATAGATAGATAGATAGATAGAGTGAGGGCTATAGATAGATAGAGTGAGAGCAATAGATAGATAGAGTGAGGGCGATAGATAGATAGAGTGAGGGCGATAGATAGATAGATAGATAGATAGATAGATAGATAGATAGATAGATAGATAGATAGATAGATAGATAGATAGATAGATAGATAGATAGATAGATAGATAGATAGATAGATAGATAGAGTGAGGGTGATGGATAGATAGATAGAGTAAGGGCGATAGACAGATAGAGTGAGAGCGATAGATAGAGTGAGGGCGATAGATAGATAGAGTGAGGACGATAGATAGACGGCGATAGATAGCTAGAGTGAGGGCGATAGATAGATAAATAGAGTGAGGGTGATAGATAGAGTAAGGGTGATAGATAGATAGAGTGAGGGCGATAGATAGATAGAGTGAGGGCGATAGATAGATAGAGTGATGGCGATAGATAGATAGATAGATAGATAGATAGATAGATAGATAGATAGATAGATAGATAGATAGATAGATAGATAGATAGATAGATAGATAGATAGATAGATAGATAGATAGATAGATAGTTAGAGGGCGATTGATAGAGTGAGGGCGATAGATAGATAGAGTGAGGGCCGATAGAGTGAGGGCGATAGATAGAGTGAGGGCGATAGATAGATAGAGTGAGGGCGATAGATAGATAGATAGATAGATAGATAGATAGATAGATAGATAGATAGATAGATAGATAGAT
>NC_141695.1:863233928-863238928 GCF_964263255.1 Lissotriton vulgaris
AGATAGATAGATAGATAGATAGATAGATAGATAGATAGATAGATAGATAGAGTGAGGGTGATAGATAGAGTGAGGGCGATTGATAGATAGATAGATAGATAGATAGATAGATAGATAGATAGATAGATAGATAGATAGATAGATAGATAGATAGATAGATAGATAGATAGATAGATAGATAGATAGATAGATAGATAGATAGATAGATAGATAGATAGATGAGGGCAATAGATAGTGTGAGGGCGATAGATAGATAGATAGATAGATAGATAGATAGATAGATAGATAGATAGATAGATAGATAGATAGATAGATAGATAGATAGATAGATAGATAGATAGATAGATAGATAGAGTGAGGGCGATAGATAGAGTGAGAGCAATAGATAGATAGAGTGAGGGTGATAGATAAAGTGAGGGCGATAGATAGATAGATAGATAGATAGATAGATAGATAGATAGATAGATAGATAGATAGATAGATAGATAGATAGATAGATAGATAGATAGAGGGCAATAGATAGATAGAGTGAGTGCGATAAATAGACATATAGAGTGAGGGCGATAGATAGATAGAGTGAGGGCCAAAGATAGAGTAAGGGCGATAGATAGATAGAGTGAGGGCGATAGTTAGATAGAGTGAGGGTGATAGATAGAAGGAGGGAGGGCGAGAGAGTGAGGGCAATAGATAGAGTGAGGGCGATAGATAGATAGAGTGAGGGCGATAAATAGAGTGAGGGCAAAAGATAGATATAAAAATAGATAGATAGATAGATAGATAGATAGATAGATAGATAGATAGATAGATAGATAGATAGATAGATAGATAGATAGATAGATAGATAGATAGATAGAGTGAGGGCAATATATAGAGTGAGGGCGATAGATAGATAGAGTGAGGGCGATAGATAGATAGAGTGAGGGCAATAGATAGATAGATAGATAGAGTGAGGGCCATAGATAGATAGAGTGAAGGCGAAAGATAGATAGAGAGAGGACGATAGATAGATAGAGTGAGGGCGATAGATAGAATGAGGGTGATACATAGATAGAGTGAGGGCGATAGATAGATGAGTGAGGGCAATACATAGATAGATAGATACAGTGAGGGTGATAGATAGATAGATAGATAGATAGATAGATAGATAGATAGATAGATAGATAGATAGATAGAGAGATAGATAGAGAGAGGGTGATAGTTAGAGTGAGGGTGATAGATAGATAGATGGAGGGCGATAGAGTGAGGGCAATAGATAGAGTGAGGGCGATAGAGTGAGGGCGATAAATAGATAGAGTGAGGGCAATAGATAGATAGATAGATAGATAGATAGATAGATAGATAGATAGAGTGAGGGCAATATATAGAGTGAGGGTGATAGATAGATAGATAGATAGATAGATAGATAGATAGATAGATAGATAGATAGATAGATAGATAGATAGATAGATAGATAGATAGATAGATAGATAGATAGATAGATAGATAGATAGATAGATAGATAGATAGATAGATAGAGTGAGGGTGATAGATAGATAGAGGGAGGGTGATAGATAGAGGGAGGGTGATAAGTAGATAGAGGGAGGGCGATAGATAGCTAGATAGATAGATAGATAGATAATTAGATAGATAGATAGATAGATAGAGTGAGTGAGGGCCATAGATAGATAGATAGAGTGAGGGTGATAGATAGATAGAGTGAGGGCGATAGATAGAGTGAGAGCAATAGATAGATAGAGTGAGGGCGATAGATAAAGTGAGGGCGATAGATAGATAGATAGATAGATAGATAGATAGATAGATAGATAGATAGATAGATAGATAGATAGATAGATAGATAGATAGATAGATAGATAGAGTGAGGGCAATAGATAGATAGAGTGAGTGCGATAGATAGACATATAGAGTGAGGGCGATAGATAGATAGAGTGAGGGCCAAAGATAGAGTAAGGGCGATAGATAGATAGAGTGAGGGCGATAGTTAGATAGAGTGAGGGTGATAGATAGAAGGAGGGAGGGCGAGAGAGTGAGGGCAATAGATAGAGTGAGGGCGATAGATAGATAGAGTGAGGGCGATAAATAGAGTGAGGGCAAAAGATAGATATAAAAATAGATAGATAGATAGATAGATAGATAGATAGATAGATAGATAGATAGATAGATAGATAGATAGATAGATAGATAGATAGATAGATAGAGTGAGGGCAATATATAGAGTGAGGGCGATAGATAGATAGAGTGAGGGCGATAGATAGATAGAGTGAGGGCAATAGATAGATAGATAGATAGAGTGAGGGCCATAGATAGATAGAGTGAAGGCGAAAGATAGATAGAGAGAGGACGATAGATAGATAGAGTGAGGGCGATAGATAGAGTGAGGGCGATTGATAGATAGATAGATAGATAGATAGATAGATAGATAGATAGATAGATAGATAGATAGATAGATAGATAGATAGATAGATAGAGTGAGGGCAATAGATAGTGTGAGGGCGATAGATAGATAGATAGATAGATAGATAGATAGATAGATAGATAGATAGATAGATAGATAGATAGATAGATAGATAGATAGATAGATAGATAGATAGATAGATAGATAGATAGATAGATAGAGTGAGGGTGATAGATAGAGTGAGGGCGATTGATAGATAGATAGATAGATAGATAGATAGATAGATAGATAGATAGATAGATAGATAGATAGATAGATAGATAGATAGATAGATAGATAGATAGATAGATAGATAGATAGATAGATAGATAGATAGATAGATAGAGTGAGGGCAATAGATAGTGTGAGGGCGATAGATAGATAGATAGATAGATAGATAGATAGATAGATAGATAGATAGATAGATAGATAGATAGATAGATAGATAGATAGATAGATAGATAGATAGATAGATAGATAGATAGAGTGAGGGCGATAGATAGAGTGAGAGCAATAGATAGATAGAGTGAGGGTGATAGATAAAGTGAGGGCGATAGATAGATAGATAGATAGATAGATAGATAGATAGATAGATAGATAGATAGATAGATAGATAGATAGATAGATAGATAGATAGATAGATAGATAGATAGATAGATAGATAGATAGATAGAGGGCAATAGATAGATAGAGTGAGTGCGATAAATAGACATATAGAGTGAGGGCGATAGATAGATAGAGTGAGGGCCAAAGATAGAGTAAGGGCGATAGATAGATAGAGTGAGGGCGATAGTTAGATAGAGTGAGGGTGATAGATAGAAGGAGGGAGGGCGAGAGAGTGAGGGCAATAGATAGAGTGAGGGCGATAGATAGATAGAGTGAGGGCGATAAATAGAGTGAGGGCAAAAGATAGATATAAAAATAGATAGATAGATAGATAGATAGATAGATAGATAGATAGATAGATAGATAGATAGATAGATAGATAGAGTGAGGGCAATATATAGAGTGAGGGCGATAGATAGATAGAGTGAGGGCGATAGATAGATAGAGTGAGGGCAATAGATAGATAGATAGATAGAGTGAGGGCCATAGATAGATAGAGTGAAGGCGAAAGATAGATAGAGAGAGGACGATAGATAGATAGAGTGAGGGCGATAGATAGAATGAGGGTGATACATAGATAGAGTGAGGGCGATAGATAGATGAGTGAGGGCAATACATAGATAGATAGATACAGTGAGGGTGATAGATAGATAGATAGATAGATAGATAGATAGATAGATAGATAGATAGATAGAGAGATAGATAGAGAGAGGGTGATAGTTAGAGTGAGGGTGATAGATAGATAGATGGAGGGCGATAGAGTGAGGGCAATAGATAGAGTGAGGGCGATAGAGTGAGGGCGATAAATAGATAGAGTGAGGGCAATAGATAGATAGATAGATAGATAGATAGATAGATAGATAGATAGATAGATAGATAGATAGAGTGAGGGCAATATATAGAGTGAGGGCGATAGATAGATAGATAGATAGATAGATAGATAGATAGATAGATAGATAGATAGATAGATAGATAGATAGATAGATAGATAGATAGACAGATAGACAGAGGGAGGGTGATAGATAGAGTGAGGGCAATAGATAGATAGATAGATAGATAGATAGATAGATAGATAGATAGATAGATAGATAGATAGATAGATAGATAGATAGATAGATAGATAGATAGATAGATAGAGTGAGGGTGATAGATAGATAGAGGGAGGGTGATAGATAGAGGGAGGGTGATAAGTAGATAGAGGGAGGGCGATAGATAGCTAGATAGATAGATAGATAGATAATTAGATAGATAGATAGATAGAGTGAGTGAGGGCCATAGATAGATAGATAGAGTGAGGGTGATAGATAGATAGAGTGAGGGCGATAGATAGACAGTGATAGATAGATAGAGTGAGGGCGATAAATACATAGATAGATAGATAGACAGACAGATAGATAGATAGATAGATAGATAGATCGATAGATAGATAGATAGATAGATAGATAGATAGATAGATAGATAGATAGATAGATAGATAGATAGATAGATAGATAGATAGATAGATAGATAGAGTGAGGGCAATAGATAGAGTGAGAGCAATAGATAGATAGAGTGAGGGCGATAGATAAAGTGAGGGCGATAGATAGATAGATAGATAGATAGATAGATAGATAGATAGATAGATAGATAGATAGATAGATAGATAGATAGATAGATAGATAGATAGATAGAGTGAGGGCAATAGATAGATAGAGTGAGTGCCAAAGATAGAGTAAGGGCGATAGATAGATAGAGTGAGGGCGATAGTTAGATAGAGTGAGGGTGATAGATAGAAGGAGGGAGGGCGAGAGAGTGAGGGCAATAGATAGAGTGAGGGCGATAGATAGATAGAGTGAGGGCGATAAATAGAGTGAGGGCAAAAGATAGATATAAAAAATAGATAGATAGATAGATAGATAGATAGATAGATAGATAGATAGATAGATAGATAGATAGATAGATAGATAGATAGATAGATAGATAG
>NC_141695.1:863243928-863251428 GCF_964263255.1 Lissotriton vulgaris
GATAGATAGATAGAGAGATAGATAGAGAGATAGAGTGAGGGCGATAGTTAGAGTGAGGGTGATAGATAGATAGATGGAGGGCGATAGAGTGAGGGCAATAGATAGAGTGAGGGCGATAGATAGAGTGAGGGCGATAAATAGATAGAGTGAGGGCAATAGATAGATAGATAGATAGATAGATAGATAGATAGATAGATAGATAGATAGATAGATAGATAGAGTGAGGGCAATATATAGAGTGAGGGCGATAGATAGATAGATAGATAGATAGATAGATAGATAGATAGATAGATAGATAGATAGATAGATAGATAGATAGATAGATAGATAGATAGAGGGCGATAGATAGAGTGAGGGCAATAGATAGATAGATAGATAGATAGATAGATAGATAGATAGATAGATAGATAGATAGATAGATAGATAGATAGATAGATAGATAGATAGATAGATAGATAGATAGATAGAGGATGATATATAGATAGATAGAGTGAGGGCGGTAGATAAATAGATAGAGTGAGGGCCATAGATAGATAGAGTGAGGGCGAAAGATAGATAGAGTGAGGACGATAGATAGCTAGAGTGAGGGCGATAGCTAGAATGAGGGCGATACATAGATAGAGTGAGGGCGATAGATAGATAGAATGAGGGCAATAGATAGATAGATAGAGTGAGGGCGATAGATAGAGTGAGGGCGATAGATAGATAGAATGAGGGCAATGGATAGATAGATAGAGTAAGGGCGATAGATAGATAGAGTGAGGGCGAAAGATAGAAAGAGAGAGGACGATAGACAGATAGAGTGAGGGAGATAGATAGAGTAAGGGCGATAGATAAAGTGAGGTCGATAGATAGACAGTGATAGATAGATAGAGTGAGGGCGATAGATAGATAGATAGATAGATAGATAGATAGATAGATAGATAGATAGATAGATAGATAGATAGAGTGAGGGCGATAGATAGATAGAGTGAGAGCAATAGATAGATAGAGTGAGGGCGATAGATAGAGTGAGGGCGATTGATAGATAGATAGATAGATAGATAGATAGATAGATAGATAGATAGATAGATAGATAGATAGATAGATAGATAGATAGATAGATAGATAGATAGATAGAGTGAGGGCAATAGATAGTGTGAGGGCGATAGATAGATAGATAGATAGATAGATAGATAGATAGATAGATAGATAGATAGATAGATAGATAGATAGATAGATAGATAGATAGATAGATAGATAGATAGATAGATAGATAGATAGATAGATAGATAGATAGATAGATAGATAGATAGAGTGAGGGCAATATATAGAGTGAGGGCGATAGATAGATAGAGTGAGGGCGATAGATAGATAGAGTGAGGGCAATAGATAGATAGATAGATAGAGTGAGGGCCATAGATAGATAGAGTGAAGGCGAAAGATAGATAGAGAGAGGACGATAGATAGATAGAGTGAGGGCGATAGATAGAGTGAGAGCAATAGATAGATAGAGTGAGGGCGATAGATAAAGTGAGGGCGATAGATAGATAGATAGATAGATAGATAGATAGATAGATAGATAGATAGATAGAGTGAGGGCAATAGATAGATAGAGTGAGTGCGATAGATAGACATATAGAGTGAGGGCGATAGATAGATAGAGTGAGGGCCAAAGATAGAGTAAGGGCGATAGATAGATAGAGTGAGGGCGATAGTTAGATAGAGTGAGGGTGATAGATAGAAGGAGGGAGGGCGAGAGAGTGAGGGCAATAGATAGAGTGAGGGCGATAGATAGATAGAGTGAGGGCGATAAATAGAGTGAGGGCAAAAGATAGATATAAAAATAGATAGATAGATAGATAGATAGATAGATAGATAGATAGATAGATAGATAGATAGATAGATAGATAGATAGATAGATAGATAGAGTGAGGGCAATATATAGAGTGAGGGCGATAGATAGATAGAGTGAGGGCGATAGATAGATAGAGTGAGGGCAATAGATAGATAGATAGATAGAGTGAGGGCCATAGATAGATAGAGTGAAGGCGAAAGATAGATAGAGAGAGGACGATAGATAGATAGAGTGAGGGCGATAGATAGAATGAGGGTGATACATAGATAGAGTGAGGGCGATAGATAGATGAGTGAGGGCAATACATAGATAGATAGATACAGTGAGGGCGATAGATAGATAGATAGATAGATAGATAGATAGATAGATAGATAGATAGATAGATAGATAGATCGATAGATAGATAGAGAGATAGATAGAGAGATAGAGTGAGGGCGATAGTTAGAGTGAGGGTGATAGATAGATAGATGGAGGGCGATAGAGTGAGGGCAATAGATAGAGTGAGGGCGATAGATAGAGTGAGGGCGATAAATAGATAGAGTGAGGGCAATAGATAGATAGATAGATAGATAGATAGATAGATAGATAGATAGATAGATAGATAGATAGATAGATAGATAGATAGATAGATAGATAGATAGATAGATAGAGTGAGGGCAATATATAGAGTGAGGGCGATAGATAGATAGATAGATAGATAGATAGATAGATAGATAGATAGATAGATAGATAGATAGATAGATAGATAGATAGATAGATAGATAGATAGATAGATAGATAGATAGATAGATAGATAGATAGATAGATAGATAGATAGATAGAGGGCGATAGATAGAGTGAGGGCAATAGATAGATAGATAGATAGATAGATAGATAGATAGATAGATAGATAGATAGATAGATAGATAGATAGATAGATAGATAGATAGATAGATAGAGGATGATATATAGATAGATAGAGTGAGGGCGGTAGATAAATAGATAGAGTGAGGGCCATAGATAGATAGAGTGAGGGCGAAAGATAGATAGAGTGAGGACGATAGATAGCTAGAGTGAGGGCGATAGCTAGAATGAGGGCGATACATAGATAGAGTGAGGGCGATAGATAGATAGAATGAGGGCAATAGATAGATAGATAGAGTGAGGGCGATAGATAGAGTGAGGGCGATAGATAGATAGAATGAGGGCAATGGATAGATAGATAGAGTAAGGGCGATAGATAGATAGAGTGAGGGCGAAAGATAGAAAGAGAGAGGACGATAGACAGATAGAGTGAGGGAGATAGATAGAGTAAGGGCGATAGATAAAGTGAGGTCGATAGATAGACAGTGATAGATAGATAGAGTGAGGGCGATAGATAGATAGATAGATAGATAGATAGATAGATAGATAGATAGATAGATAGATAGATAGATAGAGTGAGGGCGATAGATAGATAGAGTGAGAGCAATAGATAGATAGAGTGAGGGCGATAGATAGAGTGAGGGCGATAGATAGATAGATAGATAGATAGATAGATAGATAGATAGATAGATAGATAGATAGATAGATAGATAGATAGATAGATAGATAGATAGATAGATAGATAGATACATAGATAGATAGATCGATAGATAGATAGGTAGATAGATAGATAGAGTGAGGGTGATAGATAGATAGATAGAGTGAGGGCGATAGACAGATAGAGTGAGAGCGATAGATAGAGTGAGGGCGATAGATAGATAGATTGAGGACGATAGATAGACAGCGATAAATACCTAGAGTGAGGGCGATAGATAGATAAATAGATAGAGTGAGGGTGATAGATAGAGTGAGGGCGATTGATAGATAGATAGATAGATAGATAGATAGATAGATAGATAGATAGATAGATAGATAGATAGATAGATAAATAGATGGATAGAGTGAGGGCAATAGATAGTGTGAGGGCGATAGATAGATAGATAGCTAGAGTGAGGACGATAGATAGATAGAGTGAGGGCGATAGATAGATAGAGTGAGTGCGATAGATAGACATATAGAGTGAGGGCGATAGATAGATAGAGTGAGGGCGAAAGATAGAGTAAGGGCGATAGATAGATAGAGTGAGGGCGATAGATAAATAGATAGAGTGAGGGCCATAGATAGATAGAGTGAGGGCGAAAGATGGATAGAGAGAGGACGATAGATAGATAGAGTGAGGGCGATAGCTAGAATGAGGGCGATACATAGATAGAGTGAGGGCGATAGATAGATAGAGTGAGGGCAATAGATAGATAGATAGATAGAGTGAGGGCCATAGATAGAGAGAGTGAGGGCGAAAGATAGATAGAGAGAGGACGATAGATAGATAGAGTGAGGGCGATAGATAGAATGAAGGTGATACATAGATAGAGTGAGGGCGATAGATAGATGAGTGAGGGCAATACATAGATAGATAGATACAGTGAGGGCGATAGATAGATAGATAGATAGATAGATAGATAGATAGATAGATAGATAGATAGATAGATAGATAGATAGATAGATAGATAGATAGATAGAGAGATAGAGTGAGGGCGATATTTAGAGTGAGGGTGATAGATAGATAGAGGGAGGGCGATAGAGTGAGGGCAATAGATAGAGTGAGGGCGATAGATAGAGTGAGGGCGATAAATAGATAGAGTGAGGGCAATAGATAGATAGATAGATAGATAGATAGATAGATAGATAGATAGATAGATAGATAGATAGATAGATAGATAGATAGATAGAGTGAGGGCAATATATAGAGTGAGGGCGATAGATAGATAGATAGATAGATAGATAGATAGATAGATAGATAGATAGATAGATAGATAGATAGATAGATAGATAGATAGATAGATAGATAGATAGATAGATAGATAGATAGATGGAGGGCGATAGATAGAGTGAGGGCAATAGATAGATAGATAGATAGATAGATAGATAGATAGATAGATAGATAGATAGATAGATAGATAGATAGATAGATAGAGTGAGGGCAATAGATAGTGTGAGGGCGATAGATAGATAGATAGCTAGAGGAGGGCGATAGATAGATAGAGTGAGGGCGATAGATAGATAGAGTGAGTGCGATAGATAGACATATAGAGTGAGGGCGATAGATAGATAGAGTGAGGGCGAAAGATAGAGTAAGGGCGATAGATAGAGTGAGGGCGATAGATAAATAGATAGAGTGAGGGCCATAGATAGATAGAGTGAGGGCGAAAGATAGATAGAGAGAGGACGATAGATAGATAGAGTGAGGGCGATAGCTAGAATGAGGGCGATACATAGATAGAGTGAGGGCGATAGATAGATAGAGTGAGGACAATAGATAGATAGATAGATAGAGTGAGGGCCATAGATAGATAGAGTGAGGGCGAAAGATAGATAGAGAGAGGACGATAGATAGATAGAGTGAGGGCGATAGATAGATGAGTGAGGGCAATAGATAGATAGATAGATAGAGTGAGGGCGATAGATAGATAGATAGATAGATAGATAGATAGATAGATAGATAGATAGATAGATAGATAGATAGGTAGAGAGATAGATAGAGAGATAGAGTGAGGGCGATAGTTAGAGTGAGGGTGATAGATAGATAGAGGGAGGGCGATAGAGTGAGGGCAATAGATAGAGTGAGGGCGATAGATAGAGTGAGGGCGATAAATAGATAGAGTGAGGGCAATAGATAGATAGATAGATAGATAGATAGATAGATAGATAGATAGATAGATAGATAGATAGATAGATAGATAGATAGATAGATAGAGTGAGGGCAATATATAGAGTGAGGGCGATAGATAGATAGATAGATAGATAGATAGATAGATAGATAGATAGATAGATAGATAGATAGATAGATAGATAGAGTGAGGGCAATAGATAGATAGATAGATAGATAGATAGATAGATAGATAGATAGATAGATAGATAGATAGATAGATAGATAGATAGATAGATAGATAGATAGAGTGAGGGTGATAGATAGATAGAGGGAGGGTGATAGATAGAGGGAGGGTGATAAGTAGATAGAGGGAGGGCGATAGATAGATAGATAGATAGATAGATAGATAGATAGATAGATAGATAATTAGATAGATAGATAGATAAATAGATAGATAGATAGATAAATAGATAGATAGATAGATAGATAGATAGATAGATAGATAGATAAATAGATAGATAGATAGATAGATAGATAGATAGATAGATAGATAGATAGATAGATAGATAGATAGATAGATAGATAGATAGATAGATAGATAGATAGATAGATAGATAGATAGAGTGAGTGAGGGCCATAGATAGATAGATAGAGTGAGGGTGATAGATAGATAGAGTGAGGGCAATAGATAGATAGACAGATAGAGTGAGGGAGATAGATAGAGTGAGGGTGATAGATAGAGTGAGGGCGATAGATAGACAGTGATAGATAGATAGAGTGAGGGCGATAAATACATAGATAGATAGATAGATAGATAGATAGACAGATAGATAGATAGATAGATAGATAGATAGATAGATCGATAGATAGATAGGTAGATAGATAGATAGATAGATAGATAGATAGATAGATAGATAGATAGATAGATAGATAGATAGATAGATAGATAGATAAATAGATAGATAGATAGATAGAGTGAGGGTGATAGAGTGAGGGCGATAGATAGATAGATAAATGATAGATAGATAGATAGATAGATAGATAGATAGATAGATAGATAGCCAGATCGATCGATAGATAGATAGATAGATAGATAGATAGATAGATAGATAGATAGATAGATAGATAGATAGATAGATAGAGTGAGGGCAATAGATAGTGTGAGGGCGATAGATAGATAGATAGATAGATAGATAGATAGATAGATAGATAGATAGATAGATAGATAGATAGATAGATAGATAGATAGATAGATAGATAGATAGATAGATAGATAGAGTGAGGGCGATAGAGAGAGTGAGAGCAATAGATAGATAGAGTGAGGGCGATAGATAGAGTGAGGGCGATAGATAGATAGATAGATAGATAGATAGATAGATAGATAGATAGATAGATAGATAGATAGATAGATAGATAGATGGAGTGAGGGCAATAGATAGATAGAGTGAGTGCGATAGATAGACATATAGAGTGAGTGCGATAGATAGATAGAGTGAACGCGAAAGATAGAGTAAGGGCGATAGATAGATAGAGTGAGGGCGAAAGATAGATAGAGAGAGGACGATAGATAGATAGAGTGAGAGCAATAGATAGATAGATAGATAGATAGATAGATAGATAGATAGATAGATAGAGTGAGGGCGATAGATAGATATATAGATAGATAGATAGATAGATAGATAGATAGATAGATAGATAGATAGAGAGAGAGAGAGATAGATAGATAGTGAAATAGAGTGAGGGCGATAGTTAGATAGAGTGAGGGTGATAGATAGAAGGAGGGAGGGCGATAGAGTGAGGGCAATAGATAGAGTGAGGGCGATAGATAGATAGAGTGAGGGCGATAAATAGAGTGAGGGCAAAAGATTGATATAAAGATAGATAGATAGATAGATAGATAGATAGATAGATAGATAGATAGATAGATAGATAGATAGATAGATAGATAGATAGATAGAGTGAGGGCAATATATAGAGTGAGGGCGATAGATAGATAGATAGATAGATAGAT
>NC_141695.1:863266428-863276428 GCF_964263255.1 Lissotriton vulgaris
AGATAGAGTGAGGGCTATAGATAGATAGAGTGAGAGCAATAAATAGATAGAGTGAGGGCGATAGATAGATAGAGTGAGGGCGATAGATAGATAGATAGATAGATAGATAGATAGATAGATAGATAGATAGATAGATAGATAGATAGATAGATAGATAGATAGATAGATAGATAGATAGATAAATAGATAGATAGATAGATAGATAGATAGATAGATAGATAGATAGATAGATAGATAGATAGATAGATAGATAGATAGATAGATAGATAGATAGATAGATAGATAGAGTGAGTGAGGGCGATAGATAGATAGATAGAGTGAGGGTGATAGATAGAGTGGGGGTGATAGATAGAGTGAGGGCGATAGATAGACAGTGATAGATAGATAGAGTGAGGGCGATAAATACATAGATAGATAGATAGATAGATAGACAGATAGATAGATAGATAGATAGATAGATAGATCGATAGATAGATAGGTAGATAGATAGATAGATAGATAGATAGATAGATAGATAGATAGATAGATAGATAGATAGATAGATAGATAGATAGATAGATAGATAGATAGATAGATAGATAGAGTGAGGGTGATAGAGTGAGGGCGATTGATAGATAGATAGATAGATAGATAAATGATAGATAGATAGATAGATAGATAGATAGATAGATAGATAGATAGATAGATAGATAGCCAGATCGATCGATAGATAGATAGATAGATAGATAGATAGATAGATAGATAGATAGATAGCCAGATAGATAGATAGATAGATAGATAGATAGATAGAGTGAGGGCAATAGATAGTGTGAGGGCGATAGATAGATAGATAGATAGATAGATAGATAGATAGATAGATAGATAGATAGATAGATAGATAGATAGATAGATAGATAGATAGATAGATAGATAGATAGATAGATAGATAGATAGAGTGAGGGCGATAGATAGAGTGAGAGCAATAGATAGATAGAGTGAGGGCGATAGATAGAGTGAGGGCGATAGATAGATAGATAGATAGATAGATAGATAGATAGATAGATAGATAGATAGATAGATAGATAGATAGATAGATAGAGTGAGGGCGATAGATAGAGTGAGAGCGATAGATAGATAAATAGATAGATAGATAGATAGATAGATAGATAGATAGATAGATAGATAGATAGATAGATAGATAGATAGATAGATAGATAGATAGATAGATAGATAGATAGATAGATAGATAGATAGATAGAGTGAGGGTGATAGATAGATAGAGGGAGGGTGATAGATAGAGGGAGGGTGATAAATAGATAGAGGGAGGGCGATAGATAGATAGATAGATAGATAGATAGATAGATAGATAGATAGATAGATAGATAGATAGATAGAGTGAGGGCGATAGATAGATAGAGTGAGTGAGGGCCATAGATAGATATATAGAGTGAGGGCGATAGATAGATAGAGTGAGGACGATAGATAGACGGCGATAGATAGCTAGAGTGAGGGCGATAGATAGATAAATAGAGTGAGGGTGATAGATAGAGTAAGGGTGATAGATAGATAGAGTGAGGGCGATAGATAGATAGAGTGAGGGCGATAGATAGATAGACAGATAGAGTGAGGGAAATAGATAGAGTGAGGGTGATAGATAGAGTGAGGGCGATAGATAGATAGTGATAGATAGATAGAGTGAGGGCGATAAATACATAGATAGATAGATAGATAGATAGATAGATAGATAGATAGATAGATAGATAGATAGATAGATAGAGTGAGGGTGATAGATAGAGTGAGAGCAATAGATAGATAGAGTGAGGGCGATAGATAGAGTGAGGGAGATAGATAGATCGATAGGTAGATAGGTAGATATATAAATAGATAGAGTGAGGGTGATAGATAGATAGATCGATAGAGTGAGGGCGATAGACAGATAGAGTGATAGTGATAGATAGAGTGAGGGCGATAGATAGATAGATTGAGGACGATAGATAGACAGCGATAAATACCTAGAGTGAGGGCGATAGATAGATAAATAGATAGAGTGAGGGTGATAGATAGAGTGAGGGCGATTGATAGATAGATAGATAGATAGATAGATAGATAGATAGATAGATAGATAGATAGATAGATAGATAGATAGATAGATAGATAGATAGAGTGAGGGCGATTGATAGATGTAGGGCAATAAATAGATAGAGGGGCGATAGATAGAGTGAGGGCGATAGATAGATAGATAGATAGAGTGAGGGCTATAGATAGATAGAGTGAGAGCAATAAATAGATAGAGTGAGGGCGATAGATAGATAGAGTGAGGGCGATAGATAGATAGATAGATAGATAGATAGATAGATAGATAGATAGATAGATAGATAGATAGATAAATAGATAGATAGATAGATAGATAGATAGATAGATAGATAGATAGATAGATAGATAGATAGATAGATAGATAGATAGATAGATAGATAGATAGATAGAGTGAGGGCGATAGATAGATAGATAGATAGATAGATAGATAGATAGATAGATAGATAGATAGATAGATAGATAGATAGATAGATAGATAAATAGAGTGAGGGTGATAGTTAGATAGAGTGAGGGCGATAGAGTGAGGGCAACAGATAGATAGAGTGAGGGCGACAGATAGATAGAGTGAGGGCGACAGATCGAATGAGGGCGATAGATAGAGTGAGGTGGCCTTGTGGTGGACGTGGTGGTGGCTGTGGTGGTGGTGGTAGTGGTGGTGGAAGTGGTGGTGGTGGAGGTGGGTGTGGTGGTGGTGGACTTGGTGGTGGTGGACTTGGTGGTGGTAGACGTGGTGGTGGACGTAGTGGTGGTGGAGGATGTGGTGGTGGTAGTGGGTGTGGTGGTGGTGGTCATGGTGGACGTGGTGGTCATGGATGTGGTGGTGATGGACGTGGTGGTGGTGGACATGTTGGTGGTAGACATGGTGGTGGTGGATGTGGTGGACATGGTGGTGGTGGACGTGGTGGTGGTGGATGATAGATAGACAGCGATAAATACCTAGAGTGAGGGCGATAGATAGATAAATAGATAGAGTGAGGGTGATAGATAGAGTGAGGGCGATTGATAGATAGATAGATAGATAGATAGATAGATAGATAGATAGATAGATAGATAGATAGATAGATAGATAGATAGATAGATAGATAGATAGATAGATAGATAGATAGATAGATAGATAGATAGATAGATAGATAGATAGATAGATAGATAGATAGATAGATAGAGTGAGGGCGATTGATAGATGTAGGGCAATAAATAGATAGAGGGGCGATAGATAGAGTGAGGGCGATAGATAGAGTGAGGGCGATAGATAGATAGATAGATAGAGTGAGGGCTATAGATAGATAGAGTGAGAGCAATAGATAGATAGAGTGAGGGCGATAGATAGATAGAGTGAGGGCGATAGATAGATAGATAGATAGATAGATAGATAGATAGATAGATAGATAGATAGATAGATAGATAGATAGATAGATAGATAGAGTGAGGGTGATGGATAGATAGATAGAGTAAGGGCGATAGACAGATAGAGTGAGAGCGATAGATAGAGTGAGGGCGATAGATAGATAGAGTGAGGACGATAGATAGACGGCGATAGATAGCTAGAGTGAGGGCGATAGATAGATAAATAGAGTGAGGGTGATAGATAGAGTAAGGGTGATAGATAGATAGAGTGAGGGCGATAGATAGATAGAGTGAGGGCGATAGATAGATAGAGTGATGGCGATAGATAGATAGATAGATAGATAGATAGATAGATAGATAGATAGATAGATAGATAGATAGATAGATAGATAGTTAGAGGGCGATTGATAGATGTAGGGCGATAGATAGATAGAGTGAGGGCCGATAGAGTGAGGGCGATAGATAGAGTGAGGGCGATAAATAGATAGAGTGAGGGCGATAGATAGATAGATAGATAGATAGATAGATAGATAGATAGATAGATAGATAGATAGATAGATAGATAGATAGAGGACGATATATAGATAGATAGAGTGAAGGCAGTAGATAAATAGATAGAGTGAGGGCCATAGATAGATAGAGTGAGGGCGAAAGATAGATAGAGTGAGGACGATAGATAGATAGATAGATAGAGTGAGGGCGATAGATAGAGTGAGGGCGAAAGATAGATAGAGAGAGGACGAAAGACAGATAGGATGAGGGAGATAGATAGAGTAAGGGCGATAGATAAAGTGAGGTCGATAGATAGACAGTGATAGATAGATAGAGTGAGGGCGATAAATACATAGATAGATAGATAGATAGATAGATAGATAGATAGATAGATAGATAGATAGATAGATAGATAGATAGATAGATAGATAGATAGATAGATAGATAGATAGATAGATAGATAGATAGATAGAGTGAGGGCGATAGATAGATAGAGTGAGAGCAATAGATAGATAGAGTGAGGGCGATAGATAGAGTGAGGGAGATAGATAGATAGATAGATAGATAGATAGATAGATAGATAGATAGATAGATAGATACATAGATAGATAGATAGATCGATAGATAGATAGGTAGATAGATAGATAGAGTGAGGGTGATAGATAGATAGATAGAGTGAGGGCGATAGATAGATAGAGTGAGAGCGATAGATAGAGTGAGGGCGATAGATAGATAGATTGAGGACGATAGATAGACAGCGATAAATACCTAGAGTGAGGGCGATAGATAGATAAATAGATAGAGTGAGGGTGATAGATAGAGTGAGGGCGATTGATAGATAGATAGATAGATAGATAGATAGATAGATAGATAGATAGATAGATAGATAGATAGATAGATAGATAGATAGATAGATAGATAGATAGATAGATAGAGTGAGGGCAATAGATAGTGTGAGGGCGATAGATAGATACATAGCTAGAGTGAGGGCGATAGATAGATAGAGTGAGGGCGATAGATAGATAGAGTGAGTGCGATAGATAGACATATAGAGTGAGGGCGATAGATAGATAGAGTGAGGGCGAAAGATAGAGTAAGGGCGATAGATAGAGTGAGGGCGATAGATAAATAGATAGAGTGAGGGCCATAGATAGATAGAGTGAGGGCGAAAGATAGATAGAGGACGATAGATAGATAGAGTGAGGGCGATAGCTAGAATGAGGGCGATACATAGATAGAGTGAGGGCGATAGATAGATAGAGTGAGGGCCATAGATAGATAGAGTGAGGGCGAAAGATAGATAGAGAGAGGACGATAGATAGATAGAGTGAGGGCGATAGATAGATGAGTGAGGGCAATAGATAGATAGATAGATAGAGTGAGGGCGATAGATAGATAGATAGATAGATAGATAGATAGATAGATAGATAGATAGATAGATAGATAGATAGATAGATAGATAGGTAGAGAGATAGATAGAGAGATAGAGTGAGGGCGATAGTTAGAGTGAGGGCGATAGATAGATAGAGTGAGGGCGATAGATAGACGGCGCTAGATAGCTAGAGTGAGGGCGATAGATAGATAAATAGAGTGAGGGTGATAGATAGAGTAAGGGTGATAGATAGATAGAGTGAGGGCGATAGATAGATAGAGTGAGGGCGATAGATAGATAGAGTGATGGCGATAGATAGATAGATAGATAGATAGATAGATAGATAGATAGATAGATAGATAGATAGATAGATAGATAGATAGATAGATAGATAGATAGATAGATAGATAGATAGATAGATAGATAGATAGATAGATAGATAGATAGAGGGCGATTGATAGATGTAGGGCGATAGATAGATAGATTGAGGGCCGATAGAGTGAGGGCGTTAGATAGAGTGAGGGCGATAGATAGATAGATAGATAGATAGATAGATAGATAGATAGATAGATAGATAGATAAATAGAGTGAGGGTGATAGTTAGATAGAGTGAGGGCGATAGAGTGAGGGCAACAGATAGATAGAGTGAGGGCGACAGATAGATAGAGTGAGGGCGACAGATCGAATGAGGGCGATAGATAGAGTGAGGTGGCCTTGTGGTGGACGTGGTGGTGGCTGTGGTGGTGGTGGTAGTGGTGGTGGAAGTGGTGGTGGTGGAGGTGGGTGTGGTGGTGGTGGACTTGGTGGTGGTGGACTTGGTGGTGGTAGACGTGGTGGTGGACGTAGTGGTGGTGGAGGATGTGGTGGTGGTAGTGGGTGTGGTGGTGGTGGTCATGGTGGACGTGGTGGTCATGGATGTGGTGGTGATGGACGTGGTGGTGGTGGACATGTTGGTGGTAGACATGGTGGTGGTGGATGTGGTGGACATGGTGGTGGTGGACGTGGTGGTGGTGGATGATAGATAGACAGCGATAAATACCTAGAGTGAGGGCGATAGATAGATAAATAGATAGAGTGAGGGTGATAGATAGAGTGAGGGCGATTGATACATAGATAGATAGATAGATAGATAGATAGATAGATAGATAGATAGATAGATAGATAGATAGATAGATAGATAGATAGATAGATAGATAGATAGATAGATAGATAGATAGAGTGAGGGCGATTGATAGATGTAGGGCAATAAATAGATAGAGGGGCGATAGATAGAGTGAGGGCGATAGATAGATAGATAGATAGAGTGAGGGCGATAGATAGATAGATAGATAGATAGATAGATAGATAGATAGATAGATAGATAGATAGGTAGAGAGATAGATAGAGAGATAGAGTGAGGGCGATAGTTAGAGTGAGGGTGATAGATAGATAGAGGGAGGGCGATAGAGTGAGGGCAATAGATAGAGTGAGGGCGATAGATAGAGTGAGGGCGATAAATAGATAGAGTGAGGGCAATAGATAGATAGATAGATAGATAGATAGATAGATAGATAGATAGATAGATAGATAGATAGATAGATAGATAGATAGAGTGAGGGCAATATATAGAGTGAGGGCGATAGATAGATAGATAGATAGATAGATAGATAGATAGATAGATAGATAGATAGATAGATAGATAGATAGATAGATAGATAGATAGATAGAGTGAGGGCAATAGATAGATAGATAGATAGATAGATAGATAGATAGATAGATAGATAGATAGATAGATAGATAGATAGATAGATAGATAGATAGATAGATAGATAGATAGAGTGAGGGTGATAGATAGATAGAGGGAGGGTGATAGATAGAGGGAGGGTGATAAGTAGATAGAGGGAGGGCGATAGATAGATAGATAGATAGATAGATAGATAGATAGATAGATAGATAGATAGATAGATAGATAGATAGATAATTAGATAGATAGATAGATAAATAGATAGATAGATAGATAAATAGATAGATAGATAGATAGATAGATAGATAGATAGATAGATAAATAGATAGATAGATAGATAGATAGATAGATAGATAGATAGATAGATAGATAGATAGATAGATAGATAGATAGATAGATAGATAGATAGATAGATAGATAGATAGATAGATAGATAGATAGATAGATAGATAGATAGATAGAGTGAGTGAGGGCCATAGATAGATAGATAGAGTGAGGGTGATAGATAGATAGAGTGAGGGCAATAGATAGATAGACAGATAGAGTGAGGGAGATAGATAGAGTGAGGGTGATAGATAGAGTGAGGGCGATAGATAGACAGTGATAGATAGATAGAGTGAGGGCGATAAATACATAGATAGATAGATAGATAGATAGATAGACAGATAGATAGATAGATAGATAGATAGATAGATAGATAGATAGATCGATAGATAGATAGGTAGATAGATAGATAGATAGATAGATAGATAGATAGATAGATAGATAGATAGATAGATAGATAGATAGATAGATAGATAGATAGATAGATAGATAGATAAATAGATAGATAGATAGATAGATAGAGTGAGGGTGATAGAGTGAGGGCGATAGATAGATAGATAAATGATAGATAGATAGATAGATAGATAGATAGATAGATAGATAGCCAGATCGATCGATAGATAGATAGATAGATAGATAGATAGATAGATAGATAGATAGATAGATAGATAGATAGATAGATAGATAGAGTGAGGGCAATAGATAGTGTGAGGGCGATAGATAGATAGATAGATAGATAGATAGATAGATAGATAGATAGATAGATAGATAGATAGATAGATAGATAGATAGATAGATAGATAGATAGATAGATAGATAGATAGATAGATAGATAGATAGATAGATAGAGTGAGGGCGATAGATAGAGTGAGAGCAATAGATAGATAGAGTGAGGGCGATAGATAGAGTGAGGGCGATAGATAGATAGATAGATAGATAGATAGATAGATAGATAGATAGATAGATAGATAGATAGATAGATAGATAGATAGATAGATAGATAGATGGAGTGAGGGCAATAGATAGATAGAGTGAGTGCGATAGATAGACATATAGAGTGAGTGCGATAGATAGATAGAGTGAACGCGAAAGATAGAGTAAGGGCGATAGATAGATAGAGTGAGGGCGAAAGATAGATAGAGAGAGGACGATAGATAGATAGAGTGAGAGCAATAGATAGATAGATAGATAGATAGATAGATAGATAGATAGATAGATAGAGTGAGGGCGATAGATAGATATATAGATAGATAGATAGATAGATAGATAGATAGATAGATAGATAGATAGAGAGAGAGAGAGATAGATAGATAGTGAAATAGAGTGAGGGCGATAGTTAGATAGAGTGAGGGTGATAGATAGAAGGAGGGAGGGCGATAGAGTGAGGGCAATAGATAGAGTGAGGGCGATAGATAGATAGAGTGAGGGCGATAAATAGAGTGAGGGCAAAAGATTGATATAAAGATAGATAGATAGATAGATAGATAGATAGATAGATAGATAGATAGATAGATAGATAGATAGATAGATAGATAGATAGATAGATAGATAGATAGAGTGAGGGCAATATATAGAGTGAGGGCGATAGATAGATAGATAGATAGATAGATAGATAGATAGATAGATAGATAGATAGATAGATAGATAGATAGATAGATAGAGAGATAGAGTGAGGGCGATAGTTAGAGTGAGGGTGATAGATAGATAGAGGGAGGGTGATAGAGTGAGGGCAATAGATAGAGTGAGGGCGATAGATAGAGTGAGGGCGATAAATAGATAGAGTGAGGGCAATAGATAGATAGATAGATAGATAGATAGATAGATAGATAGATAGATAGATAGATAGATAGATAGATAGATAGATAGATAGATAGATAGAGTGAGGGCAATATATAGAGTGAGGGCGATAGATAGATAGATAGATAGATAGATAGATAGATAGATAGATAGATAGATAGATAGATAGATAGATAGATAGATAGATAGATAGATAGATAGATAGATAGATAGATAGATAGATAGATAGATAGATGGAGGGCGATAGATAGAGTGAGGGCAATAGATAGATAGATAGATAGATAGATAGATAGATAGATAGATAGATAGATAGATAGATAGATAGATAGATAGATAGATAGATAGATAGATAGATAGAGTGAGGGCAATAGATAGTGTGAGGGCGATAGATAGATAGATAGCTAGAGTGAGGGCGATAGATAGATAGAGTGAGGGCGATAGATAGATAGAGTGAGTGCGATAGATAGACATATAGAGTGAGGGCGATAGATAGATAGAGTGAGGGCGAAAGATAGAGTAAGGGCGATAGATAGAGTGAGGGCGATAGATAAATAGATAGAGTGAGGGCCATAGATAGATAGAGTGAGGGCGAAAGATAGATAGAGAGAGGACGATAGATAGATAGAGTGAGGGCGATAGCTAGAATGAGGGCGATACATAGATAGAGTGAGGGCGATAGATAGATAGAGTGAGGACAATAGATAGATAGATAGATAGAGTGAGGGCCATAGATAGATAGAGTGAGGGCGAAAGATAGATAGAGAGAGGACGATAGATAGATAGAGTGAGGGCGATAGATAGATGAGTGAGGGCAATAGATAGATAGATAGATAGAGTGAGGGCGATAGATAGATAGATAGATAGATAGATAGATA
>NC_141695.1:863278928-863283928 GCF_964263255.1 Lissotriton vulgaris
GATAGATAGATGGAGTGAGGGCAATAGATAGATAGAGTGAGTGCGATAGATAGACATATAGAGTGAGTGCGATAGATAGATAGAGTGAACGCGAAAGATAGAGTAAGGGCGATAGATAGATAGAGTGAGGGCGAAAGATAGATAGAGAGAGGACGATAGATAGATAGAGTGAGAGCAATAGATAGATAGATAGATAGATAGATAGATAGATAGATAGATAGATAGATAGAGTGAGGGCGATAGATAGATATATAGATAGATAGATAGATAGATAGATAGATAGATAGATAGATAGATAGATAGATAGAGAGAGAGAGAGATAGATAGATAGTGAAATAGAGTGAGGGCGATAGTTAGATAGAGTGAGGGTGATAGATAGAAGGAGGGAGGGCGATAGAGTGAGGGCAATAGATAGAGTGAGGGCGATAGATAGATAGAGTGAGGGCGATAAATAGAGTGAGGGCAAAAGATTGATATAAAGATAGATAGATAGATAGATAGATAGATAGATAGATAGATAGATAGATAGATAGATAGATAGATAGATAGATAGATAGATAGATAGATAGATAGATAGATAGAGTGAGGGCAATATATAGAGTGAGGGCGATAGATAGATAGATAGATAGATAGATAGATAGATAGATAGATAGATAGATAGATAGATAGATAGATAGATAGATAGATAGATAGATAGATAGAGAGATAGAGTGAGGGCGATAGTTAGAGTGAGGGTGATAGATAGATAGAGGGAGGGTGATAGAGTGAGGGCAATAGATAGAGTGAGGGCGATAGATAGAGTGAGGGCGATAAATAGATAGAGTGAGGGCAATAGATAGATAGATAGATAGATAGATAGATAGATAGATAGATAGATAGATAGATAGATAGATAGATAGATAGATAGATAGATAGATAGATAGATAGATAGAGTGAGGGCAATATATAGAGTGAGGGCGATAGATAGATAGATAGATAGATAGATAGATAGATAGATAGATAGATAGATAGATAGATAGATAGATAGATAGATAGATAGATAGATAGATAGATAGATAGATAGATAGATAGATAGATAGATAGATAGATAGATAGATGGAGGGCGATAGATAGAGTGAGGGCAATAGATAGATAGATAGATAGATAGATAGATAGATAGATAGATAGATAGATAGATAGATAGATAGATAGATAGATAGATAGATAGAGTGAGGGCAATAGATAGTGTGAGGGCGATAGATAGATAGATAGCTAGAGTGAGGGCGATAGATAGATAGAGTGAGGGCGATAGATAGATAGAGTGAGTGCGATAGATAGACATATAGAGTGAGGGCGATAGATAGATAGAGTGAGGGCGAAAGATAGAGTAAGGGCGATAGATAGAGTGAGGGCGATAGATAAATAGATAGAGTGAGGGCCATAGATAGATAGAGTGAGGGCGAAAGATAGATAGAGAGAGGACGATAGATAGATAGAGTGAGGGCGATAGCTAGAATGAGGGCGATACATAGATAGAGTGAGGGCGATAGATAGATAGAGTGAGGACAATAGATAGATAGATAGATAGAGTGAGGGCCATAGATAGATAGAGTGAGGGCGAAAGATAGATAGAGAGAGGACGATAGATAGATAGAGTGAGGGCGATAGATAGATGAGTGAGGGCAATAGATAGATAGATAGATAGAGTGAGGGCGATAGATAGATAGATAGATAGATAGATAGATAGATAGATAGATAGATAGATAGATAGGTAGAGAGATAGATAGAGAGATAGAGTGAGGGCGATAGTTAGAGTGAGGGTGATAGATAGATAGAGGGAGGGCGATAGAGTGAGGGCAATAGATAGAGTGAGGGCGATAGATAGAGTGAGGGCGATAAATAGATAGAGTGAGGGCAATAGATAGATAGATAGATAGATAGATAGATAGATAGATAGATAGATAGATAGATAGATATATAGATAGATAGAGTGAGGGCAATATATAGAGTGAGGGCGATAGATAGATAGATAGATAGATAGATAGATAGATAGATAGATAGATAGATAGATAGATAGATAGATAGATAGATAGATAGATAGAGTGAGGGCAATAGATAGATAGATAGATAGATAGATAGATAGATAGATAGAGTGAGGGTGATAGATAGATAGAGGGAGGGTGATAGATAGAGGGAGGGTGATAAGTAGATAGAGGGAGGGCGATAGATAGATAGATAGATAGATAGATAGATAGATAGATAGATAGATAGATAGATAATTAGATAGATAGATAGATAAATAGATAGATAGATAGATAAATAGATAGATAGATAGATAGATAGATAGATAGATAGATAGATAGATAGATAGATAGATAGATAGATAGATAGATAGATAGATAGATAGATAGATAGATAGATAGATAGATAGATAGAGTGAGTGAGGGCCATAGATAGATAGATAGAGTGAGGGTGATAGATAGATAGAGTGAGGGCAATAGATAGATAGACAGATAGAGTGAGGGAGATAGATAGAGTGAGGGTGATAGATAGAGTGAGGGCGATAGATAGACAGTGATAGATAGATAGAGTGAGGGCGATAAATACATAGATAGATAGATAGATAGATAGACAGATAGATAGATAGATAGATAGATAGATCGATAGATAGATAGGTAGATAGATAGATAGATAGATAGATAGATAGATAGATAGATAGATAGATAGATAGATAGATAGATAGATAGATAGATAGATAGAGTGAGGGTGATAGAGTGAGGGCGATTGATAGATAGATAGATAGATAGATAAATGATAGATAGATAGATAGATAGATAGATAGATAGATAGATAGATAGATAGATAGATAGATAGATAGCCAGATCGATCGATAGATAGATAGATAGATAGATAGATAGATAGATAGATAGATAGATAGATAGATAGATAGATAGATAGATAGATAGATAGATAGATAGATAGATAGATAGATAGAGTGAGGGCAATAGATAGTGTGAGGGCGATAGATAGATAGATAGATAGATAGATAGATAGATAGATAGATAGATAGATAGATAGATAGATAGATAGATAGATAGATAGATAGATAGATAGATAGATAGAGTGAGGGCGATAGATAGAGTGAGAGCAATAGATAGATAGAGTGAGGGCGATAGATAGAGTGAGGGCGATAGATAGATAGATAGATAGATAGATAGATAGATAGATAGATAGATAGATAGATAGATAGATAGATAGATAGATAGATAGATAGATAGATGGAGTGAGGGCAATAGATAGATAGAGTGAGTGCGATAGATAGACATATAGAGTGAGTGCGATAGATAGATAGAGTGAACGCGAAAGATAGAGTAAGGGCGATAGATAGATAGAGTGAGGGCGAAAGATAGATAGAGAGAGGACGATAGATAGATAGAGTGAGAGCAATAGATAGATAGATAGATAGATAGATAGAGTGAGGGCGATAGATAGATATATAGATAGATAGATAGATAGATAGATAGATAGATAGATAGATAGATAGATAGATAGAGAGAGAGAGAGATAGATAGATAGTGAAATAGAGTGAGGGCGATAGTTAGATAGAGTGAGGGTGATAGATAGAAGGAGGGAGGGCGATAGAGTGAGGGCAATAGATAGAGTGAGGGCGATAGATAGATAGAGTGAGGGCGATAAATAGAGTGAGGGCAAAAGATTGATATAAAGATAGATAGATAGATAGATAGATAGATAGATAGATAGATAGATAGATAGATAGATAGATAGATAGATAGATAGATAGATAGATAGATAGATAGATAGATAGAGTGAGGGCAATATATAGAGTGAGGGCGATAGATAGATAGATAGATAGATAGATAGATAGATAGATAGATAGATAGATAGATAGATAGATAGATAGATAGATAGATAGATAGATAGATAGATAGATAGATAGAGTGAGGGCGATAGATAGAGTGAGAGCAATAGATAGATAGATAGATAGATAGATAGATAGATAGATAGATAGATAATTAGATAGATAGATAGATAGATAGATAGATAGATAGATAGATAGATAGATAGATAGATAGAGTGAGGGCGATAGATAGATAGAGTGAGTGAGGGCCATAGATAGATATATAGAGTGAGGGCCATAGATAGATAGAGTGAGGACGATAGATAGACGGCGATAGATAGCTAGAGTGAGGGCGATAGATAGATAAATAGAGTGAGGGTGATAGATAGAGTAAGGGTGATAGATAGATAGAGTGAGGGCGATAGATAGATAGAGTGAGGGCGATAGATAGATAGACAGATAGAGTGAGGGAAATAGATAGAGTGAGGGTGATAGATAGAGTGAGGGCGATAGATAGATAGTGATAGATAGATAGAGTGAGGGCGATAAATACATAGATAGATAGATAGATAGATAGGTAGATAGATAGATAGATAGATAGATAGATAGATAGAGTGAGGGCGATTGATAGATAGATAGATAGATAGATAGATAGATAGATAGATAGATAGATAGATAGATGATAGATAGATAGATAGATAGATAGATAGATAGATAGATAGATAGAGTGAGGGCAATAGATAGTGTGAGGGCGATAGATAGATAGATAGATAGATAGATAGATAGATAGATAGATAGATAGATAGATAGATAGATAGATAGATAGATAGATAGATAGATAGATAGATAGATAGATAGATAGATAGATAGATAGATAGATAGAGTGAGGGCGATAGATAGAGTGAGAGCAATAGATAGATAGAGTGAGGGCGATAGATAGAGTGAGGGCGATAGATAGATAGATAGATAGATAGATAGATAGATAGATAGATAGATAGATAGATAGATAGATAGATGGAGTGAGGGCAATAGATAGATAGAGTGAGTGCAATAGATAGACATATAGAGTAAGGGCGATAGATAGATAGAGTGAGGGCGAAAGATAGATAGAGAGAGGACGATAGATAGATAGAGTGAGAGCAATAGATAGATAGATAGATAG
>NC_141695.1:863288928-863296428 GCF_964263255.1 Lissotriton vulgaris
TAGATAGCCAGATAGATAGATAGATAGATAGATAGATAGATAGAGTGAGGGCAATAGATAGTGTGAGGGCGATAGATAGATAGATAGATAGATAGATAGATAGATAGATAGATAGATAGATAGATAGATAGATAGATAGATAGATAGATAGATAGATAGATAGATAGATAGATAGATAGATAGATAGATAGATAGATAGATAGAGTGAGGGCGATAGATAGAGTGAGAGCAATAGATAGATAGAGTGAGGGCGATAGATAGAGTGAGGGCGATAGATAGATAGATAGATAGATAGATAGATAGATAGATAGATAGATAGATAGATAGATAGATAGATAGATAGATAGATAGATAGATAGATAGATAGATAGATAGAGTGAGGGCGATAGATAGAGTGAGAGCGATAGATAGATAAATAGATAGATAGATAGATAGATAGATAGATAGATAGATAGATAGATAGATAGATAGATAGATAGATAGATAGATAGATAGATAGATAGATAGATAGATAGATAGATAGATAGAGTGAGGGTGATAGATAGATAGAGGGAGGGTGATAGATAGAGGGAGGGTGATAAATAGATAGAGGGAGGGCGATAGATAGATAGATAGATAGATAGATAGATAGATAGATAGATAGATAGATAGATAGAGTGAGGGCGATAGATAGATAGAGTGAGTGAGGGCCATAGATAGATATATAGAGTGAGGGCGATAGATAGATAGAGTGAGGACGATAGATAGACGGCGATAGATAGCTAGAGTGAGGGCGATAGATAGATAAATAGAGTGAGGGTGATAGATAGAGTAAGGGTGATAGATAGATAGAGTGAGGGCGATAGATAGATAGAGTGAGGGCGATAGATAGATAGACAGATAGAGTGAGGGAAATAGATAGAGTGAGGGTGATAGATAGAGTGAGGGCGATAGATAGATAGTGATAGATAGATAGAGTGAGGGCGATAAATACATAGATAGATAGATAGATAGATAGATAGATAGATAGATAGATAGATAGATAGATAGATAGATAGATAGATAGATAGATAGAGTGAGGGTGATAGATAGAGTGAGAGCAATAGATAGATAGAGTGAGGGCGATAGATAGAGTGAGGGAGATAGATAGATCGATAGGTAGATAGGTAGATATATAAATAGATAGAGTGAGGGTGATAGATAGATAGATCGATAGAGTGAGGGCGATAGACAGATAGAGTGATAGTGATAGATAGAGTGAGGGCGATAGATAGATAGATTGAGGACGATAGATAGACAGCGATAAATACCTAGAGTGAGGGCGATAGATAGATAAATAGATAGAGTGAGGGTGATAGATAGAGTGAGGGCGATTGATAGATAGATAGATAGATAGATAGATAGATAGATAGATAGATAGATAGATAGATAGATAGATAGATAGATAGATAGATAGATAGATAGATAGATAGATAGAGTGAGGGCGATTGATAGATGTAGGGCAATAAATAGATAGAGGGGCGATAGATAGAGTGAGGGCGATAGATAGATAGATAGATAGAGTGAGGGCTATAGATAGATAGAGTGAGAGCAATAAATAGATAGAGTGAGGGCGATAGATAGATAGAGTGAGGGCGATAGATAGATAGATAGATAGATAGATAGATAGATAGATAGATAGATAGATAGATAGATAGATAGATAGATAAATAGATAGATAGATAGATAGATAGATAGATAGATAGATAGATAGATAGATAGATAGATAGATAGATAGATAGATAGATAGATAGATAGATAGATAGATAGATAGAGTGAGGGCGATAGATAGATAGATAGATAGATAGATAGATAGATAGATAGATAGATAGATAGATAGATAAATAGAGTGAGGGTGATAGTTAGATAGAGTGAGGGCGATAGAGTGAGGGCAACAGATAGATAGAGTGAGGGCGACAGATAGATAGAGTGAGGGCGACAGATCGAATGAGGGCGATAGATAGAGTGAGGTGGCCTTGTGGTGGACGTGGTGGTGGCTGTGGTGGTGGTGGTAGTGGTGGTGGAAGTGGTGGTGGTGGAGGTGGGTGTGGTGGTGGTGGACTTGGTGGTGGTGGACTTGGTGGTGGTAGACGTGGTGGTGGACGTAGTGGTGGTGGAGGATGTGGTGGTGGTAGTGGGTGTGGTGGTGGTGGTCATGGTGGACGTGGTGGTCATGGATGTGGTGGTGATGGACGTGGTGGTGGTGGACATGTTGGTGGTAGACATGGTGGTGGTGGATGTGGTGGACATGGTGGTGGTGGACGTGGTGGTGGTGGATGATAGATAGACAGCGATAAATACCTAGAGTGAGGGCGATAGATAGATAAATAGATAGAGTGAGGGTGATAGATAGAGTGAGGGCGATTGATAGATAGATAGATAGATAGATAGATAGATAGATAGATAGATAGATAGATAGATAGATAGATAGATAGATAGATAGATAGATAGATAGATAGATAGAGTGAGGGCGATTGATAGATGTAGGGCAATAAATAGATAGAGGGGCGATAGATAGAGTGAGGGCGATAGATAGAGTGAGGGCGATAGATAGATAGATAGATAGAGTGAGGGCTATAGATAGATAGAGTGAGAGCAATAGATAGATAGAGTGAGGGCGATAGATAGATAGAGTGAGGGCGATAGATAGATAGATAGATAGATAGATAGATAGATAGATAGATAGATAGATAGATAGATAGATAGATAGATAGATAGATAGATAGATAGAGTGAGGGTGATGGATAGATAGATAGAGTAAGGGCGATAGACAGATAGAGTGAGAGCGATAGATAGAGTGAGGGCGATAGATAGATAGAGTGAGGACGATAGATAGACGGCGATAGATAGCTAGAGTGAGGGCGATAGATAGATAAATAGAGTGAGGGTGATAGATAGAGTAAGGGTGATAGATAGATAGAGTGAGGGCGATAGATAGATAGAGTGAGGGCGATAGATAGATAGAGTGATGGCGATAGATAGATAGATAGATAGATAGATAGATAGATAGATAGATAGATAGATAGATAGATAGATAGATAGATAGATAGATAGATAGATAGTTAGAGGGCGATTGATAGATGTAGGGCGATAGATAGATAGAGTGAGGGCCGATAGAGTGAGGGCGATAGATAGAGTGAGGGCGATAAATAGATAGAGTGAGGGCGATAGATAGATAGATAGATAGATAGATAGATAGATAGATAGATAGATAGATAGATAGATAGATAGATAGATAGATAGATAGAGGACGATATATAGATAGATAGAGTGAAGGCAGTAGATAAATAGATAGAGTGAGGGCCATAGATAGATAGAGTGAGGGCGAAAGATAGATAGAGTGAGGACGATAGATAGATAGATAGATAGAGTGAGGGCGATAGATAGAGTGAGGGCGAAAGATAGATAGAGAGAGGACGAAAGACAGATAGGATGAGGGAGATAGATAGAGTAAGGGCGATAGATAAAGTGAGGTCGATAGATAGACAGTGATAGATAGATAGAGTGAGGGCGATAAATACATAGATAGATAGATAGATAGATAGATAGATAGATAGATAGATAGATAGATAGATAGATAGATAGATAGATAGATAGATAGATAGATAGATAGATAGATAGATAGAGTGAGGGCGATAGATAGATAGAGTGAGAGCAATAGATAGATAGAGTGAGGGCGATAGATAGAGTGAGGGAGATAGATAGATAGATAGATAGATAGATAGATAGATAGATAGATAGATAGATAGATACATAGATAGATAGATAGATCGATAGATAGATAGGTAGATAGATAGATAGAGTGAGGGTGATAGATAGATAGATAGAGTGAGGGCGATAGATAGATAGAGTGAGAGCGATAGATAGAGTGAGGGCGATAGATAGATAGATTGAGGACGATAGATAGACAGCGATAAATACCTAGAGTGAGGGCGATAGATAGATAAATAGATAGAGTGAGGGTGATAGATAGAGTGAGGGCGATTGATAGATAGATAGATAGATAGATAGATAGATAGATAGATAGATAGATAGATAGATAGATAGATAGATAGATAGATAGATAGATAGATAGAGTGAGGGCAATAGATAGTGTGAGGGCGATAGATAGATACATAGCTAGAGTGAGGGCGATAGATAGATAGAGTGAGGGCGATAGATAGATAGAGTGAGTGCGATAGATAGACATATAGAGTGAGGGCGATAGATAGATAGAGTGAGGGCGAAAGATAGAGTAAGGGCGATAGATAGAGTGAGGGCGATAGATAAATAGATAGAGTGAGGGCCATAGATAGATAGAGTGAGGGCGAAAGATAGATAGAGGACGATAGATAGATAGAGTGAGGGCGATAGCTAGAATGAGGGCGATACATAGATAGAGTGAGGGCGATAGATAGATAGAGTGAGGGCCATAGATAGATAGAGTGAGGGCGAAAGATAGATAGAGAGAGGACGATAGATAGATAGAGTGAGGGCGATAGATAGATGAGTGAGGGCAATAGATAGATAGATAGATAGAGTGAGGGCGATAGATAGATAGATAGATAGATAGATAGATAGATAGATAGATAGATAGATAGATAGATAGATAGGTAGAGAGATAGATAGAGAGATAGAGTGAGGGCGATAGTTAGAGTGAGGGCGATAGATAGATAGAGTGAGGGCGATAGATAGACGGCGCTAGATAGCTAGAGTGAGGGCGATAGATAGATAAATAGAGTGAGGGTGATAGATAGAGTAAGGGTGATAGATAGATAGAGTGAGGGCGATAGATAGATAGAGTGAGGGCGATAGATAGATAGAGTGATGGCGATAGATAGATAGATAGATAGATAGATAGATAGATAGATAGATAGATAGATAGATAGATAGATAGATAGATAGATAGATAGATAGATAGATAGATAGATAGATAGATAGAGGGCGATTGATAGATGTAGGGCGATAGATAGATAGATTGAGGGCCGATAGAGTGAGGGCGTTAGATAGAGTGAGGGCGATAGATAGATAGATAGATAGATAGATAGATAGATAGATAGATAGATAGATAGATAGATAGATAGATAGATAAATAGAGTGAGGGTGATAGTTAGATAGAGTGAGGGCGATAGAGTGAGGGCAACAGATAGATAGAGTGAGGGCGACAGATAGATAGAGTGAGGGCGACAGATCGAATGAGGGCGATAGATAGAGTGAGGTGGCCTTGTGGTGGACGTGGTGGTGGCTGTGGTGGTGGTGGTAGTGGTGGTGGAAGTGGTGGTGGTGGAGGTGGGTGTGGTGGTGGTGGACTTGGTGGTGGTGGACTTGGTGGTGGTAGACGTGGTGGTGGACGTAGTGGTGGTGGAGGATGTGGTGGTGGTAGTGGGTGTGGTGGTGGTGGTCATGGTGGACGTGGTGGTCATGGATGTGGTGGTGATGGACGTGGTGGTGGTGGACATGTTGGTGGTAGACATGGTGGTGGTGGATGTGGTGGACATGGTGGTGGTGGACGTGGTGGTGGTGGATGATAGATAGACAGCGATAAATACCTAGAGTGAGGGCGATAGATAGATAAATAGATAGAGTGAGGGTGATAGATAGAGTGAGGGCGATTGATAGATAGATAGATAGATAGATAGATAGATAGATAGATAGATAGATAGATAGATAGATAGATAGATAGATAGATAGATAGATAGATAGAGTGAGGGCGATTGATAGATGTAGGGCAATAAATAGATAGAGGGGCGATAGATAGAGTGAGGGCGATAGATAGAGTGAGGGCGATAGATAGATAGATAGATAGAGTGAGGGCTATAGATAGATAGAGTGAGAGCAATAGATAGATAGAGTGAGGGCGATAGATAGATAGAGTGAGGGCGATAGATAGATAGATAGATAGATAGATAGATAGATAGATAGATAGATAGATAGATAGATAGATAGATAGATAGATAGATAGATAGATAGATAGATAGATAGATAGATAGATAGATAGATAGAGTGAGGGTGATGGATAGATAGATAGAGTAAGGGCGATAGACAGATAGAGTGAGAGCGATAGATAGAGTGAGGGCGATAGATAGATAGAGTGAGGACGATAGATAGACGGCGATAGATAGCTAGAGTGAGGGCGATAGATAGATAAATAGAGTGAGGGTGATAGATAGAGTAAGGGTGATAGATAGATAGAGTGAGGGCGATAGATAGATAGAGTGAGGGCGATAGATAGATAGAGTGATGGCGATAGATAGATAGATAGATAGATAGATAGATAGATAGATAGATAGATAGATAGATAGATAGATAGATAGATAGATAGATAGATAGATAGTTAGAGGGCGATTGATAGAGTGAGGGCGATAGATAGATAGAGTGAGGGCCGATAGAGTGAGGGCGATAGATAGAGTGAGGGCGATAGATAGATAGAGTGAGGGCGATAGATAGATAGATAGATAGATAGATAGATAGATAGATAGATAGATAGATAGATAGATAGATAGATAGATAGATAGATAGATAGATAGATAGATAGAGGACGATATATAGATAGATAGAGTGAAGGCAGTAGATAAATAGATAGAGTGAGGGCCATAGATAGATAGAGTGAGGGCGAAAGATAGATAGAGTGAGGACGATAGATAGATAGATAGATAGAGTGAGGGCGATAGATAGAGTGAGGGCGAAAGATAGATAGAGAGAGGACGAAAGACAGATAGGATGAGGGAGATAGATAGAGTAAGGGCGATAGATAAAGTGAGGTCGATAGATAGACAGTGATAGATAGATAGAGTGAGGGCGATAAATACATAGATAGATAGATAGATAGATAGATAGATAGATAGATAGATAGATAGATAGATAGATAGATAGATAGATAGAGTGAGGGCGATAGATAGATAGAGTGTGAGCAATAGATAGATAGAGTGAGGGCGATAGATAGAGTGAGGGAGATAGATAGATAGATAGATAGATAGATAGATAGATAGATAGATAGATAGATAGATAGATACATAGATAGATAGATAGATAGATCGATAGATAGATAGGTAGATAGATAGATAGATAGAGTGAGGGTGATAGATAGATAGATAGAGTGAGGGCGATAGATAGATAGAGTGAGAGCGATAGATAGAGTGAGGGCGATAGATAGATTGAGGACGATAGATAGACAGCGATAAATACCTAGAGTGAGGGCGATAGATAGATAAATAGATAGAGTGAGGGTGATAGATAGAGTGAGGGCGATTGATAGATAGATAGATAGATAGATAGATAGATAGATAGATAGATAGATAGATAGATAGATAGATAGATAGATAGATAGATAGATAGATAGAGTGAGGGCAATAGATAGTGTGAGGGCGATAGATAGATAGATAGCTAGAGTGAGGGCGATAGATAGATAGAGTGAGGGCGATAGATAGATAGAGTGAGTGCGATAGATAGACATATAGAGTGAGGGCGATAGATAGATAGAGTGAGGGCGAAAGATAGAGTAAG
>NC_141695.1:863303928-863308928 GCF_964263255.1 Lissotriton vulgaris
AGATAGATAGATAGATAGATAGATAGATAGATAGATAGATAGATAGATAGATAGATAGAGTGAGGGCGATTGATAGATGTAGGGCAATAAATAGATAGAGGGGCGATAGATAGAGTGAGGGCGATAGATAGATAGATAGATAGAGTGAGGGCTATAGATAGATAGAGTGAGAGCAATAAATAGATAGAGTGAGGGCGATAGATAGATAGAGTGAGGGCGATAGATAGATAGATAGATAGATAGATAGATAGATAGATAGATAGATAGATAGATAGATAGATAGATAAATAGATAGATAGATAGATAGATAGATAGATAGATAGATAGATAGATAGATAGATAGATAGATAGATAGATAGATAGATAGAGTGAGGGCGATAGATAGATAGATAGATAGATAGATAGATAGATAGATAGATAGATAGATAGATAGATAGATAGATAGATAGATAGATAGATAGATAAATAGAGTGAGGGTGATAGTTAGATAGAGTGAGGGCGATAGAGTGAGGGCAACAGATAGATAGAGTGAGGGCGACAGATAGATAGAGTGAGGGCGACAGATCGAATGAGGGCGATAGATAGAGTGAGGTGGCCTTGTGGTGGACGTGGTGGTGGCTGTGGTGGTGGTGGTAGTGGTGGTGGAAGTGGTGGTGGTGGAGGTGGGTGTGGTGGTGGTGGACTTGGTGGTGGTGGACTTGGTGGTGGTAGACGTGGTGGTGGACGTAGTGGTGGTGGAGGATGTGGTGGTGGTAGTGGGTGTGGTGGTGGTGGTCATGGTGGACGTGGTGGTCATGGATGTGGTGGTGATGGACGTGGTGGTGGTGGACATGTTGGTGGTAGACATGGTGGTGGTGGATGTGGTGGACATGGTGGTGGTGGACGTGGTGGTGGTGGATGATAGATAGACAGCGATAAATACCTAGAGTGAGGGCGATAGATAGATAAATAGATAGAGTGAGGGTGATAGATAGAGTGAGGGCGATTGATAGATAGATAGATAGATAGATAGATAGATAGATAGATAGATAGATAGATAGATAGATAGATAGATAGATAGATAGATAGATAGATAGATAGATAGATAGATAGAGTGAGGGCGATTGATAGATGTAGGGCAATAAATAGATAGAGGGGCGATAGATAGAGTGAGGGCGATAGATAGAGTGAGGGCGATAGATAGATAGATAGATAGAGTGAGGGCTATAGATAGATAGAGTGAGAGCAATAGATAGATAGAGTGAGGGCGATAGATAGATAGAGTGAGGGCGATAGATAGATAGATAGATAGATAGATAGATAGATAGATAGATAGATAGATAGATAGATAGATAGATAGATAGATAGATAGATAGATAGATAGATAGATAGATAGAGTGAGGGTGATGGATAGATAGATAGAGTAAGGGCGATAGACAGATAGAGTGAGAGCGATAGATAGAGTGAGGGCGATAGATAGATAGAGTGAGGACGATAGATAGACGGCGATAGATAGCTAGAGTGAGGGCGATAGATAGATAAATAGAGTGAGGGTGATAGATAGAGTAAGGGTGATAGATAGATAGAGTGAGGGCGATAGATAGATAGAGTGAGGGCGATAGATAGATAGAGTGATGGCGATAGATAGATAGATAGATAGATAGATAGATAGATAGATAGATAGATAGATAGATAGATAGTTAGAGGGCGATTGATAGATGTAGGGCGATAGATAGATAGAGTGAGGGCCGATAGAGTGAGGGCGATAGATAGAGTGAGGGCGATAAATAGATAGAGTGAGGGCGATAGATAGATAGATAGATAGATAGATAGATAGATAGATAGATAGATAGATAGATAGATAGATAGAGGACGATATATAGATAGATAGAGTGAAGGCAGTAGATAAATAGATAGAGTGAGGGCCATAGATAGATAGAGTGAGGGCGAAAGATAGATAGAGTGAGGACGATAGATAGATAGATAGATAGAGTGAGGGCGATAGATAGAGTGAGGGCGAAAGATAGATAGAGAGAGGACGAAAGACAGATAGGATGAGGGAGATAGATAGAGTAAGGGCGATAGATAAAGTGAGGTCGATAGATAGACAGTGATAGATAGATAGAGTGAGGGCGATAAATACATAGATAGATAGATAGATAGATAGATAGATAGATAGATAGATAGATAGATAGATAGATAGATAGATAGATAGATAGATAGATAGATAGAGTGAGGGCGATAGATAGATAGAGTGAGAGCAATAGATAGATAGAGTGAGGGCGATAGATAGAGTGAGGGAGATAGATAGATAGATAGATAGATAGATAGATAGATAGATAGATAGATAGATAGATAGATAGATAGATAGATAGATACATAGATAGATAGATAGATCGATAGATAGATAGGTAGATAGATAGATAGAGTGAGGGTGATAGATAGATAGATAGAGTGAGGGCGATAGATAGATAGAGTGAGAGCGATAGATAGAGTGAGGGCGATAGATAGATAGATTGAGGACGATAGATAGACAGCGATAAATACCTAGAGTGAGGGCGATAGATAGATAAATAGATAGAGTGAGGGTGATAGATAGAGTGAGGGCGATTGATAGATAGATAGATAGATAGATAGATAGATAGATAGATAGATAGATAGATAGATAGATAGATAGATAGATAGATAGATAGATAGATAGATAGATAGATAGAGTGAGGGCAATAGATAGTGTGAGGGCGATAGATAGATACATAGCTAGAGTGAGGGCGATAGATAGATAGAGTGAGGGCGATAGATAGATAGAGTGAGTGCGATAGATAGACATATAGAGTGAGGGCGATAGATAGATAGAGTGAGGGCGAAAGATAGAGTAAGGGCGATAGATAGAGTGAGGGCGATAGATAAATAGATAGAGTGAGGGCCATAGATAGATAGAGTGAGGGCGAAAGATAGATAGAGGACGATAGATAGATAGAGTGAGGGCGATAGCTAGAATGAGGGCGATACATAGATAGAGTGAGGGCGATAGATAGATAGAGTGAGGGCCATAGATAGATAGAGTGAGGGCGAAAGATAGATAGAGAGAGGACGATAGATAGATAGAGTGAGGGCGATAGATAGATGAGTGAGGGCAATAGATAGATAGATAGATAGAGTGAGGGCGATAGATAGATAGATAGATAGATAGATAGATAGATAGATAGATAGATAGATAGATAGATAGATAGATAGATAGATAGATAGATAGATAGATAGGTAGAGAGATAGATAGAGAGATAGAGTGAGGGCGATAGTTAGAGTGAGGGCGATAGATAGATAGAGTGAGGGCGATAGATAGACGGCGCTAGATAGCTAGAGTGAGGGCGATAGATAGATAAATAGAGTGAGGGTGATAGATAGAGTAAGGGTGATAGATAGATAGAGTGAGGGCGATAGATAGATAGAGTGAGGGCGATAGATAGATAGAGTGATGGCGATAGATAGATAGATAGATAGATAGATAGATAGATAGATAGATAGATAGATAGATAGATAGATAGATAGATAGATAGATAGATAGATAGATAGATAGATAGATAGATAGATAGATAGATAGATAGATAGATAGATAGATAGATAGATAGTTAGAGGGCGATTGATAGATGTAGGGCGATAGATAGATAGATTGAGGGCCGATAGAGTGAGGGCGTTAGATAGAGTGAGGGCGATAGATAGATAGATAGATAGATAGATAGATAGATAAATAGAGTGAGGGTGATAGTTAGATAGAGTGAGGGCGATAGAGTGAGGGCAACAGATAGATAGAGTGAGGGCGACAGATAGATAGAGTGAGGGCGACAGATCGAATGAGGGCGATAGATAGAGTGAGGTGGCCTTGTGGTGGACGTGGTGGTGGCTGTGGTGGTGGTGGTAGTGGTGGTGGAAGTGGTGGTGGTGGAGGTGGGTGTGGTGGTGGTGGACTTGGTGGTGGTGGACTTGGTGGTGGTAGACGTGGTGGTGGACGTAGTGGTGGTGGAGGATGTGGTGGTGGTAGTGGGTGTGGTGGTGGTGGTCATGGTGGACGTGGTGGTCATGGATGTGGTGGTGATGGACGTGGTGGTGGTGGACATGTTGGTGGTAGACATGGTGGTGGTGGATGTGGTGGACATGGTGGTGGTGGACGTGGTGGTGGTGGATGATAGATAGACAGCGATAAATACCTAGAGTGAGGGCGATAGATAGATAAATAGATAGAGTGAGGGTGATAGATAGAGTGAGGGCGATTGATAGATAGATAGATAGATAGATAGATAGATAGATAGATAGATAGATAGATAGATAGATAGATAGATAGATAGATAGATAGATAGATAGATAGATAGATAGATAGAGTGAGGGCGATTGATAGATGTAGGGCAATAAATAGATAGAGGGGCGATAGATAGAGTGAGGGCGATAGATAGAGTGAGGGCGATAGATAGATAGATAGATAGAGTGAGGGCTATAGATAGATAGAGTGAGAGCAATAGATAGATAGAGTGAGGGCGATAGATAGATAGAGTGAGGGCGATAGATAGATAGATAGATAGATAGATAGATAGATAGATAGATAGATAGATAGATAGATAGATAGATAGATAGATAGATAGATAGATAGATAGATAGAGTGAGGGTGATGGATAGATAGATAGAGTAAGGGCGATAGACAGATAGAGTGAGAGCGATAGATAGAGTGAGGGCGATAGATAGATAGAGTGAGGACGATAGATAGACGGCGATAGATAGCTAGAGTGAGGGCGATAGATAGATAAATAGAGTGAGGGTGATAGATAGAGTAAGGGTGATAGATAGATAGAGTGAGGGCGATAGATAGATAGAGTGAGGGCGATAGATAGATAGAGTGATGGCGATAGATAGATAGATAGATAGATAGATAGATAGATAGATAGATAGATAGATAGATAGATAGATAGATAGATAGATAGATAGATAGATAGTTAGAGGGCGATTGATAGAGTGAGGGCGATAGATAGATAGAG
>NC_141695.1:863313928-863333928 GCF_964263255.1 Lissotriton vulgaris
ATAGACAGATAGATAGATAGATAGATAGATCGATAGATAGATAGGTAGATAGATAGATAGATAGATAGATAGATAGATAGATAGATAGATAGATAGATAGATAGATAGATAGATAGATAGATAGATAGATAGATAGATAGATAGATAGATAGATAGATAGATAGATAGATAGATAGATAGATAGATAGATAGATAGATAGATAGATAGATAGATAGATAGATAGAGTGAGGGTGATAGAGTGAGGGCGATTGATAGATAGATAGATAGATAGATAAATGATAGATAGATAGATAGATAGATAGATAGATAGATAGATAGATAGCCAGATCGATCGATAGATAGATAGATAGATAGATAGATAGATAGATAGATAGATAGATAGATAGATAGATAGATAGATAGATAGATAGATAGATAGATAGATAGATAGATAGATAGATAGAGTGAGGGCAATAGATAGTGTGAGGGCGATAGATAGATAGATAGATAGATAGATAGATAGATAGATAGATAGATAGATAGATAGATAGATAGATAGATAGATAGATAGATAGATAGATAGATAGATAGATAGATAGATAGAGTGAGGGCGATAGATAGAGTGAGAGCAATAGATAGATAGAGTGAGGGCGATAGATAGAGTGAGGGCGATAGATAGATAGATAGATAGATAGATAGATAGATAGATAGATAGATAGATAGATAGATAGATAGATAGATAGATAGATAGATAGATAGATAGATAGATAGATGGAGTGAGGGCAATAGATAGATAGAGTGAGTGCGATAGATAGACATATAGAGTGAGTGCGATAGATAGATAGAGTGAACGCGAAAGATAGAGTAAGGGCGATAGATAGATAGAGTGAGGGCGAAAGATAGATAGAGAGAGGACGATAGATAGATAGAGTGAGAGCAATAGATAGATAGATAGATAGATAGATAGATAGATAGATAGATAGATAGATAGAGTGAGGGCGATAGATAGATAGATAGATAGATAGATAGATAGATAGATAGATAGATAGATAGATAGATAGATAGATAGATAGATAGAGTGAGGGTGATGGATAGATAGATAGAGTAAGGGCGATAGACAGATAGAGTGAGAGCGATAGATAGAGTGAGGGCGATAGATAGATAGAGTGAGGACGATAGATAGACGGTGATAGATAGCTAGAGTGAGGGCGATAGATAGATAAATAGAGTGAGGGTGATAGATAGAGTAAGGGTGATAGATAGATAGAGTGAGGGCGATAGATAGATAGAGTGAGGGCGATAGATAGATAGAGTGATGGCGATAGATAGATAGATAGATAGATAGATAGATAGATAGATAGATAGATAGATAGATAGATAGATAGATAGAGATAGATAGATAGATAGATAGATAGATAGATAGATAGATAGATAGATAGATAGTTAGAGGGCGATTGATAGAGTGAGGGCGATAGATAGATAGAGTGAGGGCCGATAGAGTGAGGGCGATAGATAGAGTGAGGGCGATAGATAGATAGAGTGAGGGCGATAGATAGATAGATAGATAGATAGATAGATAGATAGATAGATAGATAGATAGATAGAGGACGATATATAGATAGATAGAGTGAAGGCAGTAGATAAATAGATAGAGTGAGGGCCATAGATAGATAGAGTGAGGGCGAAAGATAGATAGAGGACGATAGATAGATAGATAGATAGAGTGAGGGCGATAGATAGAGTGAGGGCGAAAGATAGATAGAGAGAGGACGAAAGACAGATAGGATGAGGGAGATAGATAGAGTAAGGGCGATAGATAAAGTGAGGTCGATAGATAGACAGTGATTGATAGATAGAGTGAGGGCGATAAATACATAGATAGATAGATAGATAGATAGATAGATAGATAGATAGATAGATAGATAGATAAATAGATAGATAGAGTGAGGGCGATAGATAGATAGAGTGTGAGCAATAGATAGATAGAGTGAGGGCGATAGATAGAGTGAGGGAGATAGATAGATAGATAGATAGATAGATAGATAGATAGATAGATAGATCGATAGATAGATAGGTAGATAGATAGATAGATAGAGTGAGGGTGATAGATAGATAGATAGAGTGAGGGCGATAGATAGATAGAGTGAGAGCGATAGATAGAGTGAGGGCGATAGATAGATTGAGGACGATAGATAGACAGCGATAAATACCTAGAGTGAGGGCGATAGATAGATAAATAGATAGAGTGAGGGTGATAGATAGAGTGAGGGCGATTGATAGATAGATAGATAGATAGATAGATAGATAGATAGATAGATAGATAGATAGATAGATAGATAGATAGATAGATAGATAGATAGAGTGAGGGCAATAGATAGTGTGAGGGCGATAGATAGATAGATAGCTAGAGTGAGGGCGATAGATAGATAGAGTGAGGGCGATAGATAGATAGAGTGAGTGCGATAGATAGACATATAGAGTGAGGGCGATAGATAGATAGAGTGAGGGCGAAAGATAGAGTAAGGGCGATAGATAGAGTGAGGGCGATAGATAAATAGATAGAGTGAGGGCCATAGATAGATAGAGTGAGGGCGAAAGATAGATAGAGAGAGGACGATAGATAGATAGAGTGAGGGCGATAGCTAGAATGAGGGCGATAGATAGATAGAGTGAGGGCGATAGATAGATAGAGTGAGGACAATAGATAGATAGATAGATAGAGTGAGGGCCATAGATAGATAGAGTGAGGGCGAAAGATAGATAGAGAGAGGACGATAGATAGATAGAGTGAGGGCGATAGAAAGATGAGTGAGGGCAATAGATAGATAGATAGATAGAGTGAGGGCGATAGATAGATAGATAGATAGATAGATAGATAGATAGATAGATAGATAGATAGATAGATAGATAGATAGGTAGAGAGATAGATAGAGAGATAGAGTGAGGGCGATAGTTAGAGTGAGGGTGATAGATAGATAGATGGAGGGCGATAGAGTGAGGGCAATAGATAGAGTGAGGGCGATAGATAGAGTGAGGGCGATAAATAGATAGAGTGAGGGCAATAGATAGATAGATAGATAGATAGATAGATAGATAGATAGATAGATAGATAGATAGATATATAGATAGATAGAGTGAGGGCAATATATAGAGTGAGGGCGATAGATAGATAGATAGATAGATAGATAGATAGATAGATAGATAGATAGATAGATAGATAGATAGATAGATAGATAGATAGATAGATAGATAGATAGATAGATAGAGTGAGGGCAATAGATAGATAGATAGATAGATAGATAGATAGATAGATAGATAGATAGATAGATAGATAGATAGATAGATAGATAGATAGAGTGAGGGTGATAGATAGATAGAGGGAGGGTGATAGATAGATAGAGGGAGGGTGATAGATAGATAGAGGGAGGGTGATAAGTAGATAGAGGGAGCGCGATAGATAGATAGATAGATAGATAGATAGATAGATAGATAGATAGATAGATAGATAGATAATTAGATAGATAGATAGATAATTAGATAGATAGATAGATAGATAGATAGATAGATAGATAGATAGATAGATAGATAGATAGATAGATAGATAGATAGATAGATAGATAGATAGATAGATAGATAGATAGATAGAGTGAGTGAGGGCCATAGATAGATAGATAGAGTGAGGGTGATAGATAGATAGAGTGAGGGCAATAGATAGATAGACAGATAGAGTGAGGGAGATAGATAGAGTGAGGGTGATAGATAGAGTGAGGGCGATAGATAGACAGTGATAGATAGATAGAGTGAGGGCGATAAATACATAGATAGATAGATAGATAGATAGATAGATAGATAGATAGATAGATAGATCGATAGATAGATAGATAGATAGATAGATAGATAGATAGATAGATAGATAGATAGATAGATAGATAGATAGATAGATAGATAGATAGATAGATAGATAGATAGATAGAGTGAGGGTGATAGAGTGAGGGCGATTGATAGATAGATAGATAGATAGATAAATGATAGATAGATAGATAGATAGATAGATAGATAGATAGATAGCCAGATCGATCGATAGATAGATAGATAGATAGATAGATAGATAGATAGATAGATAGATAGATAGATAGAGTGAGGGCAATAGATAGTGTGAGGGCGATAGATAGATAGATAGATAGATAGATAGATAGATAGATAGATAGATAGATAGATAGATAGATAGATAGATAGATAGATAGATAGATAGATAGATAGATAGATAGATAGATAGATAGATAGATAGATAGATAGAGTGAGGGCGATAGATAGAGTGAGAGCAATAGATAGATAGAGTGAGGGCGATAGATAGAGTGAGGGCGATAGATAGATAGATAGATAGATAGATAGATAGATAGATAGATAGATAGATAGATAGATAGATAGATAGATAGATAGATAGAGTGAGGGCAATATAAAGAGTGAGGGTGATAGATAGATAGATAGATAGATAGATAGATAGATAGATAGATAGATAGATAGATAGATAGATAGATAGATAGATAGATAGAGTGAGGGCGATAGATAGAGTGAGAGCAATAGATAGATAAATAGATAGATAGATAGATAGATAGATAGATAGATAGATAGATAGATAGATAGATAGATGGATAGATGGATAGATGGATAGATGGATAGATGGATAGATAGATAGATAGATAGATAGATAGATAGATAGATAGATAGATAGATAGATAGATAGATAGATAGATAGATAGATTGTCATATGGATACTTCATTACATATATTGCGTTAAGTTAGCATGAGTGTATTACATGTTTAAACAGCCGTTTTGCCTTCAGGCTTCAGTTTTGCACACGACACGTACTTGTTGTTGTAGCTTTCAGCCTAGAAGTGGTGAGGTGTTTTATTTGAGAATAATATGTTATTCCTATGCTATCAGCTTTGCCTTGTACACTTGGTACAACTGTCTGCACACTGAGAGCTGCACACTCTAAGATTAACCTAACACAAGGTTGCTGGGAAGTCTGATCCTCGCACCACATTAGACATTAGACATAACACAAATAATGTTGATGCCAACATATTGGGCTCTACGCGGGTTTAAGATAGAGTTACACGGAATGAACGTAGACACTTGGTGCTGCGCATGAAGAGAACTGGTAGATGCTGATGTGAACTGCTCCTACTGACATTGAGAGGTATGGGGTCGCCCTGCTAAAACCCGAATGAGACCTTCTTAGATATAATATAATATGCTAGATAGGGTGCGCGAAATATAGGTGATATAGATTTCTATAGAAATTGCATTATAACATGCTAGCACCTTTTGCTTACTATGGATTAGTGACTATGCTGCTAACTCTGATTTTTATAATCTGCATTTTGGTATTATACAAGATACTGCGTTTGAGAACTTTGCATTGAATAATAAATATTTCAAACTTGCACTTGTGTTCTTGACTCTCAGTTTTGGTTTGAAATGATTATATAACGAAAGAGTGTTCATGTGTTCCACGACTCCTGAGGTATTCTAAAGATCATGTTCTGGTTTGTCTAATACATGTATCATTCCATAATGATCCATGAGACACTGTAGCTAGCTAGGTAACTAGATTTCTGACACTGAGATGAGTTTTTGGATCATCCTAACTCACTAAGGTTCTAGATCTCTATGCACAGTTCTGTGGGAGAACGGAAACCCTGCTACATGGCGCCCAACGGATTGGTTGGCCGTATTTCATGACACTCGAGTAGTATATCATTCAGACCTTGACACCTTCATTCCCGTTTCCGGAAAACGGTGGTGTCGGAAAAACCTGCCTATTTATGTGATAGGTATTTTCAAGCTTGAATTCTTCTAAAAAACGGTTTCTTTGAATTACTACCCAGTTGTGCTACACACAGTTCTTTGTCTGGTTTTTCATCTTCCTGTGCTAACATGGCAGTGGAAATAGCGCAGCATAGCCGCGTCGCGGTTCGCGATCACTTGCGGGGATATAATGTACCCGCTGAAGGCTTAGCTGTGGTTCTAGTTGTGAGTGCGGAACATGCGTACCCGTACGAATTGTTTTATTCCTGGGTGACGTTTCCGGAAGTAGACGCTAATTCGGGTGTCTATCACACATACACTGCCTCAGCAGTACCGGCAGCTTATGCTCCGTACAGGGCACTGGAAGTACCTATTGACGCTTGGCAGCACGGTGTTTGGTTTGGTGGCGCCCTACCCCATTCTTTGAACGCTACGAGGTTAGGTCCTTTGTCCATTCCGGGCACAAATTGGCCCGCCTTGGGTGGATTTACTCCTCATCCTAATCGCGCCACGTGTAACGTGGCTGACCTGAGGCGTCTTCATGAGGTCTCGGTTGGCGTGATTAGAGCGCTTGTTCATTACATTAGTCGTAATATTCAAGGCGCAGCCCCCGCAGGTGCGCAGCTTCGAGCAGAACAGGCTGGTTTAAAAATCAGTCCTGTCTTGGTGAATTCCGTTATGGGCAGAAAGCCAGATACTACGGATGAATTTCCTTACTGGCTTGCCGAGAAATTCGACCAGTTAGAGGCTGTGTTTCCTAATACGACTCCGAGTGAAAAACACCGGATTCTTACGCTTAGTTTACCGAAGGAAATAGCCCCGGACCTTGCTGACTGTGAGACATGGGGTAAGACTTTTGCAGCGGTTTACTCGAGGTGCTTTGGCACACCGTCAGTTTCGAACCTGTCTGCGATCCTCAAGCGTGTTCAGGATGATCACGGACCTGAGTCGGCGGTTGAGTTGGGTATGCGCCTGAACGGTTCATTTGAGACAGTTTGCGGTATTATCCTTGCCAATGTAAAAGGGGATGCAATGAACTTTCAAGTGGCCAATGGTCTGGCGTTAGTACCCGATGCCGAGAAACCCCGTCAGCTGGCAAAAATTATTGTGGCGGCTTATAAAACGGTTGGCCGCAATTCAAGGGGTGCGAAAGTTTTTCTTGAAAAAGAAAAGAAGCAGCCCCAGGGGCAGTCTTCGGAAACAGGTGGACAGCCCAAGTCCAAAAAACAAACTTGGCCGAAAAAGCAGAATAGGGGTAACCAACAGCAACAACAGACACAGGTCTCTAGTCCGACACCTTCGCAACCTGCGCAGTCTGAGCGAGTTTATGAATTGCGCGATCGCGCTACGATTAAATCGCCTGACAGATATCAGGCAACTGACCAACGCTCTCCTCGTTCCTTTCAGGACTCATCGGCTCCGTCAACCGGTGGTGGAGGGGGCGGCAGGGGCAGGGGTGGTCAGCAAGGACGTGGCCAGCCCCGCACGCGAAGTGAAGGGGACAAGCGGGACGACTCTACGCCAAAGAGACCGCAGTTTGCCAAGAAGAAAGTCGCTGCCTTAACGGCGCATCGATATGCCCCAGATAGTGAGAACGCGGCTTCGGAATCTGACGTGGGCTCTGACCTTGCTGGACAGCGCGGCGGAGATTACCATAGTGAGAGAGGCCCTCCGTCCACTGTTGAAGGTGACAGCGACTGACACTTATGTTGTAATCGAAACAGCTGATACACATGTTGCTCCCCCTGAAAGACTTTTTGAAATTGTCCTGTTAATTGAAGGTGACATGCAGCGAACAGTAAAAGGGGTATTTTGGGAAAATCTTTCGGATACGTATGACATTTTGCTTTCGGAGGCTGACTGGCCCCCACCTTTTGTTCTCGCAGCTCCGCGAGGGGAGGAGGTAATCCTCCCCAGTTTCGCGCACACTGTACCGAGAGTGGAAGCGCTGCATTTTGCAGAAGAGTGGGCTCTGGCGCTTGCGCCGGCTGTGTACCGAAATCAGTGTGGCTGGGATAAATTGTCCCCTAGCCATGAGATTCCATTACGGTCACAGCCTCAGCCACAACCCCAGTATCCCATACGGCGTGAAGCTAAAGCTTCGGTCGCGGCTATCCTTGAACAATTGGAATATCAAGGTGTAATTGAAACATGTGTGTCACCAATGAATAATCCCCTTTTTACTGTTAACAAGCCGGACGGCTCTTATCGTCTAGTTTTGGATTACCGGCATTTGAACTCGCATTGCCGTAACTGTGCGGTACAGAATACTCACGGCTCTGCCCTAGTGAATAGTCTTGAGCGTAAACGGTTCAAAACCACGCTTGACATTTCCAATGGTTTTTATGCACATAGATTAGATGGTCTAAGTTCCCAATGGACCAGTTTTACATGCGGCGGCGTACAAAAAATGTTTAAACGACTCCCAATGGGATATAAAAATAGTCCTGGAGTGTTTTCCGCCCGCATTGTCTCTCTTTTGGAGAGTTTCGATCCAGTTGCATGTTCGTATGTGGATGACATTTATCTCACAGACGACGAGCTTTGGGTGCATCTGTGTCGAGTAAACAGCATAATTTGTAACTTTGCAGACATGGGTTACAAGTTTAACTTTGCAAAATCACACATTGCGGAGTACACAGTGTTGTTTCTAGGTTATGAACTTAACCATGAAGGAAAGGGATTGGCTCCTCACTTCCTGGAGAAGTGCGCGCAGTTGCGCTCTCCGACAACACTGAAAAAATTACAGTCTTTACTGGGTTTTTTAAATTTCGGGAGGACATACATTCCGGAATATGCCCAGCGTATCAAGCCTTTATATGCCTTGGTACAACCATCTTTTTCCAAATCATGCTGGCTGCCTGAGCATTCAGCCATTCTGCAGTCTTTGCAGGCTGATTTGCTCACTTCTGACTACTTACAGACCCGTGATAACCAGACCAACCTGGTGATAAGAATTATCCCTGGGACGGTGGGTTTCACGTACCTGACTTTTAACGAGGGGGATACTGTACCTATTGCTTACAAGTCGCACTTGTACACTTCGGCTGAACTGCGTTTTTCCACTGTGGAGAAAGTGTTAACGGCTGTGCAGATGGCAATTCTTAAAGAACGTGCCCTGTCGCAGGGAAAGCGCATGTTGGTTGTTACCCCGTGTCCTGCCTTGGAGGCGGTCACGAAAGCCAGTGTACCTAATTCTAAAGCTTTGCACCCTCGGTGGATTCAGTGGGCTACTTCCTTGACATCTCAGGATGTCACGTTTATTTTTGACGCCGCTTTACGGTCGCAGGAGTATTTACAGTATGAATTTGTTCATCCTGCTCCTTTAGCAATGCGGCCGTTGGAGGATTTCCACTGTATCATTTACACGGATGGTTCGGCGCAGGTTGCGCATGGCTCTAAACATGCCTACGTTTCCGCTTGCGCCATTGTGGTCGGTGCCATGGTGAACGATGAGTTCAAGTCCAGTGTCGTGCACACGCAGACACTTGGAGACTGCACCGCACAATTAGCAGAGCTCCGTGCTCTTATGCTCGCATTGGAGTACGCAGATCCTAGTGTGACAACTTTAATCGTAAGTGATTCTTACTACTGTGTCCAGTCTTACAATGAGAACTTGTTCTTTTGGATTCAGAATGATTTTCGTGATTCCAAAGGTAGCACAATAAAACATAAAATGATCTGGGTCCGAGTGGCGGAACTTAAAGAAAGGCTGCCGCTCGTGTTTGTGATTCATACTCTCGGCCACCAGCGCGTGGGAGTCCACGCTGTTGGCAATTCGCTTGCTGATGAGGCAGCGAAGTCTGCGGTATCAAAATACTTAGTTGCAGCGGTCACGAGGTCCAAGAACAAAATAGATGACGACATCTTGGCGGCTGTTGCTGCCACGGCGAAGGGAGGTAAATATCCTGCGGGGTTCCCTTCGAAATACACATACCACTTAAGTCCCGATAAGGTTCCTTATGTGAAAATTCCTGAAGTTGGAGAGCGTCTGATTCCCAACTCGGATCGCAGAGCTTCTCTGATTACAGCGGCTCATGAAGGTGTGGCGTCTGCGCATGCGGGCGTCTCAGCCACTGTATCACAGCTACAACAGAGGTTCTGGTGGCGGGGACTGTACAAACAGACGCGCGATTATGTCCTTATGTGTGACATTTGTCAGCAGATTAAGCCTTCTACTGCTGCGCGTCCGCCTCAGACAAAGTTGTACATTTCTAATAAACCGCTTGGTTGTGTTTATTTGGATCACTGCGGTCCTTTTTCTTCTGATACTGCGTATAGATACATCTTAGTAGCAGTTGACTCATGCACACGCTTTGTGTGGTTATGGCCGCATCGCAGCGCTGATTCACGGACTGTCATTAAGGATTTGCGTGTCTTTGTGGGAATCTTTGCTTGTGGTGCTTTCCATTCGGACCAGGGTCCGGCTTTCGCCTCTAAGGCGTATAAGGATGCTATGGTTTCGTTGGGAGTACAGGTGAAGTTTTCAAGCCCCTACAGGCCTGAGGGCAATTCTGTGGTAGAAAGAATGAACCGCGACTTAAAGCAATCTTTGACAGCCCGAGTTATAGGCACTGGTAGAAACTGGCTGACCCACCTCTATGGCGTGCAGCGTGCGCTTAATAATCTCCCTAGAAGGTCTCTGGGTGGGCGGACCCCATACGAAATGCTCTTTGGTATCAAGATGTACGTCCCTGACCTTGATGGTGCAGACTGCCAGGCCCAGGCCGCGGCCTTTGACGTAGATGAACATTGCAATGTTTTACAGGATCTACAAAAGACCAGAGACAGTCTTGCAAAGGAACACTTGCCCTCCACGTCGGATGATGCGTTGCAGATCCCGGTAGTTGGCTGGCTACCCCAAGTTGGAGAACTGGTTCGAGAGAAGATCGATAACAAAAAGGAATTTGGTCCCTCATATCGAGCGCCAGTTCGGGTCCTTGGAGTGAAGGGCACAAGAACAGTCATTTTACCACCACTTCCAGGTCGTAAAGAAAACAGATTTATTTCTATTGACAATGTCAAGACACACAGGGTGGCCGATTCTTCATAGCATGACACCGGCTGTATCCTGTCCTTCCATGGTGAGGCACTCTGTGCTGGCTATTACATCCGGTGCAGATCAGGAGGTGTCCCTCGAGATGCCTGCCATGTCAAGTCCTTTATTAAATACTATTCCTGTTACTAACATTGATGAGGTGACCTATGCAGATCCTGCTGATTTATCCATGTCCGATTTACATGCACGTTTGGCTAACCAGTCCAGATTCTCTTTTGACTCTGTTTCGGAACTTTCAAAGAAACCATCAACTATTGCAAAATATGCCACGTTGTTTAAAAAACATTTTTTAATTCCGCCTTGGACATACGTTTGGCTGATACTATTTTCGCTTTATCTTTTTATGTCAATTGGTTTTGTGTTTTATTTTTTCCGCCTGATTGATGGCCATTATGTGAAAGAGAGAACAGGAATTCGGTACCTTAATGGAACATTGGCCCCACACTCCTCCTCGCATTCAGCACACAGACTAAAGAGAGACTTACATTCAGTACAAATTACTGCTTGGCCTGTCCTTGATGGGATTGTGTGGGATGCGGTTAGGTTTCAGATACATGGCCCCACAGAAGTTATTAATGTTCCTAATGTGCTTAGAGTAAACATGGGAGATGTGATTAAGCAAAATATTCGTTCTGATGATTGGGATCTTCAGGCAGTAGAAACATTGTTCTCTGATTTAAAATATTATGCGGCCTTTGATGATGAGGATTTGTATTTAGATTCTGTCAATTATGGTGATTTATTTTGTTACCAACATTATGGAAATCATTTCTTGCACAAGACAAGTTCCAGGCGGGTTCCTGTGAATTACACTCAGTGGGAACATTGCCCTGCTCCTTTACAGGGGAGCTCAAGTACTTTTTTGGGAAAATACTCTTACTTTACAGATTTTAATCAATCAAATCCTGAGTCGTTTTACTTCAAGGTGAAACAGAAATCAATGCCAAAAGTTAGACTGACTGACACAAAATTGTTGTATTCAAAGTCCTTTCTAGAAAGGTTATCTGTGGATGGCTATGAGTTATGGAAGGATGTTATTGACCTTAAATCGGTTTGGGGTACCAAAGATTGGCAGGTACAAGGCACTGAGGCTTTGCATCGTGCATGTCTCATCCCAAATCACATGTTGTTTTTAAATTCGACTATTTCCCAAACAACGTGTTTTGGATTGGCTACATCTAAAAGATTAAATACCCCTACTATCCCTGATTTGGAAGAATATTCAGGTTGGAGTAATTTCACTACCTTGTCCATAAATCAGATACAAGCACTTTTGCAAAATTCCTCCTTTAATATTTCCAGTTTTGATCCGGATGGGTGGCTTTTATGGCAAAGAAGCTCTGATTCTTGCCAAAGTCGTTTTTTGGGTTTGTCTGAGGGTTTTACACACATCAGGCCGGATCCCAGGTTTGACCAAGATCACACTGTTACAACTTATTCAGTAGGCAAATTGTGTCAGAACTGGTTACAACATTCCACTTTAGCTGCAGTTAAACTGCATCTGTCCCAGTTGAATGAAAACATAGAGTTAAATGATTTTATAAAAGGCCCAACTATGGGTAGGTCTAAACGCTTTATTTATGCTATTTACAATGAAATTTGGAAATTTTCAAGAGTCGAAGCAGCTAAACGCCTGAGGGCTATTGATCAAGCCAATTTGGAAAAAGTGCTTGCAGTGGTTGATAATAGTATTAACACGCTTTCTTCCAGAATTTACACATTGGATAATATTGTTTCTTCTGTTGTTGATATTGTACATGATGAAGTGTCCACGTTATACCATGGTCAAAATCAATTACGTTCTGTAATGCAGTTTGCCTGGACTCTACAGACAATTAAGGCTGGTCGAGTTCCCTGGACCTCATTGAACGTTTCATCACTTTTTGCCCCTTTTAATCTTACTGATAAACAGCGCATGCTTTCAATGCGTGATGCATCGTTTTCTATGTTACATATTGAGAAGCTAGAATCCTTACCTTTTTCTGTTGCTGAAACCACCACTGCCACGTGGCTTATTCATGGTTTAATTACATTACCATTTCCCTTATATAAATTTACTAACTGTATGCGGTATATTGCTATAGGACGATATGAGCCACTAGGCAATGCATTCCTACATGAGGCATGGTCATTACCATACACATACAGATGTCTGAAAGATGGAAAAGAAGTGAATCTTAATGGTGAGGAATGCACACAGTCACCTGACCATTCATTAATATGCAGACACATTCAGTTACACGGTTCTTGTAATCAGGACCGCCCAAATTTAGCATGTGTTTTAAAAGGCACGCCAGTTCCAGCAGTAGTGCCCACATTTACATTATTAGCTAATGGTAGTTATTTGCTTTTAAACAACGAATTATGTTGTGGTTTATTAATTGGTGTGGCTTATATAGTTACTGTATCAGAGCGTGTAGTGTGCTGCAAGAATGTTCTATACCCACCCACGCATGGCTCTTCAGATGTCTCCATCTGGCCTCGGATCCCAACCTTGGAAGCGAAATTCAATGGTTTAAGCAGAATAAGGGCTCTTTTGTCTCAAAAACAAGTGACCCTGAGTTCGGCCCGGGAAACTTATGTCCTTCACATAGCTAACACCCGCACAGAGGTGCAGGCGCTTTTAAACACTGATTTGCCATTTCATTTCTGCGAGCTGGTACACCAGATTTTTAATGCTTCTTCAACGACTGGGCTGGCACACTTTTTTAAACTAGTAAGCAGTGGACTCGTGACTACGTTTGAAAAAGTTTTTGGTATCATTCCCACGTTTTTCCACACTATTTTTGGGAGTTTGTTTGGTGGAATACCTGTATTGCTGGCTGTGGCCGCAGGCTTTCTGTTGGTGTTTTTCTTCATAAAACATGGATGCCCATCCTGCGCAAGACGCCGTTCAACGCCTCCTGACACTGTGCCGTAATCGGATGCTCAATTACTATGGAACTTTGCCGCTTGCAGCATTAAGCACGGCCTATAGATTGTCATTTCGGTTCACCGACTTCACGTGTGTCCAACCTGTGTTTCACTGCCTAAACTGCGAGTTCGATTGGGCCATTGATTTGTGCCTATGCTTGAGGACTGCTCCTGACGTCGATTTTGATCAGCTAATGCGTCCCGTTGTGGCTCACGAGCTGATCTGTTCTGGCGAGAGGGTTATGGCCTTGGCAGCGATAAATGGAGTTCTGGGCCAATGGGAGATCTCTGCAGCGGCGAATGCCTTTCTGACACACAGCGTTCTGGTGAACCCACCGAGTTGTCCTCTGACGTTGCAGGAGGATCCGATGCTGGAGGAGCACGTATGTTCTTTCCCATTGCTAAATTGGATGGCTGAACTATTTTCGGATGATGGCAGTGATTTCATACTGGAGGCTGTTGCAACTTTCTTTGCATATACTTTCCAATCGTGAGATGCCTGGAAGGAATGCTTTGTTGTGAAATATAACTTTCCCCTCGCTGAATTGGAGGGATGGACTATGTTCAGCTGATGGAGAGTTCGCTCACGTGATGTTGCTGGAGATAACGTCTAAGTGGCACATGACTTTGGATATCGGATGAGTGCCTTGGTTTTTTCTCTTACAAACATTTGAAAGGATGCGACCTGGTCATACATTTCATAATTTTTGAACCGGGCGGAAGACTTTTGGTTCAAGACTTTTGATATTTTTTTAGATTTGATGCCACTGTAGGCATTCATACATATTCATTCATACATATTCATTCATACATATTTTTAGCTTATTTTAGCTCAAAACTATTGAATTTTGCTTTCAAATTGTGTATCTGATTTAGTATTGCCTTTTCCCTTATGATTGGCGGTGCTCGGACCAATGGGGGGGTGTCATATGGATACTTCATTACATATATTGCGTTAAGTTAGCATGAGTGTATTACATGTTTAAACAGCCGTTTTGCCTTCAGGCTTCAGTTTTGCACACGACACGTACTTGTTGTTGTAGCTTTCAGCCTAGAAGTGGTGAGGTGTTTTATTTGAGAATAATATGTTATTCCTATGCTATCAGCTTTGCCTTGTACACTTGGTACAACTGTCTGCACACTGAGAGCTGCACACTCTAAGATTAACCTAACACAAGGTTGCTGGGAAGTCTGATCCTCGCACCACATTAGACATTAGACATAACACAAATAATGTTGATGCCAACATATTGGGCTCTACGCGGGTTTAAGATAGAGTTACACGGAATGAACGTAGACACTTGGTGCTGCGCATGAAGAGAACTGGTAGATGCTGATGTGAACTGCTCCTACTGACATTGAGAGGTATGGGGTCGCCCTGCTAAAACCCGAATGAGACCTTCTTAGATATAATATAATATGCTAGATAGGGTGCGCGAAATATAGGTGATATAGATTTCTATAGAAATTGCATTATAACATGCTAGCACCTTTTGCTTACTATGGATTAGTGACTATGCTGCTAACTCTGATTTTTATAATCTGCATTTTGGTATTATACAAGATACTGCGTTTGAGAACTTTGCATTGAATAATAAATATTTCAAACTTGCACTTGTGTTCTTGACTCTCAGTTTTGGTTTGAAATGATTATATAACGAAAGAGTGTTCATGTGTTCCACGACTCCTGAGGTATTCTAAAGATCATGTTCTGGTTTGTCTAATACATGTATCATTCCATAATGATCCATGAGACACTGTAGCTAGCTAGGTAACTAGATTTCTGACACTGAGATGAGTTTTTGGATCATCCTAACTCACTAAGGTTCTAGATCTCTATGCACAGTTCTGTGGGAGAACGGAAACCCTGCTACAAGATAGATAGATAGATAGATAGATAGATAGATAGATAGATAGATAGATAGATAGATAGATAGATAGATGGAGGGCGATAGATAGAGTGAGGGCAATAGATAGATAGATAGATAGATAGATAGATAGATAGATAGATAGATAGATAGATAGATAGATAGATAGATAGATAGATAGACAGATAGAGTGAGGGCAATAGATAGTGTGAGGGCGATAGATAGATAGATAGCTAGAGTGAGGGCGATAGATAGATAGAGTGAGGGCGATAGATAGATAGAGTGAGTGCGATAGATAGACATATAGAGTGAGGGCGATAGATAGATAGAGTGAGGGCGAAAGATAGAGTAAGGGCGATAGATAGAGTGAGGGCGATAGATAAATAGATAGAGTGAGGGCCATAGATAGATAGAGTGAGGGCGAAAGATAGATAGAGAGAGGACGATAGATAGATAGAGTGAGGGCGATAGCTAGAATGAGGGCGATACATAGATAGAGTGAGGGCGATAGATAGATAGAGTGAGGACAATAGATAGATAGATAGATAGATAGAGTGAGGGCCATAGATAGATAGAGTGAGGGCGAAAGATAGATAGAGAGAGGACGATAGATAGATAGAGTGAGGGCGATAGATAGATGAGTGAGGGCAATAGATAGATAGATAGATAGATAGATAGATAGATAGATAGATAGATAGATAGATAGATAGATAGATAGATAGATAGATAGATAGGTAGAGAGATAGATAGAGAGATAGAGTGAGGGCGATAGTTAGAGTGAGGGTGATAGATAGATAGAGGGAGGGCGATAGAGTGAGGGCAATAGATAGAGTGAGGGCGATAGATAGAGTGAGGGCGATAAATAGATAGAGTGAGGGCAATAGATAGATAGATAGATAGATAGATAGATAGATAGATAGATAGATAGATAGATAGATAGATAGATAGATAGATAGATAGATAGATAGATAGATATATAGATAGATAGAGTGAGGGCAATATATAGAGTGAGGGCGATAGATAGATAGATAGATAGATAGATAGATAGATAGATAGATAGATAGATAGATAGATAGATAGATAGATAGATAGATAGATAGATAGATAGATAGAGTGAGGGCAATAGATAGATAGATAGATAGATAGATAGATAGATAGATAGATAGATAGATAGAGTGAGGGTGATAGATAGATAGAGGGAGGGTGATAGATAGAGGGAGGGTGATAAGTAGATAGAGGGAGGGCGATAGATAGATAGATAGATAGATAGATAGATAGATAGATAGATAGATAGATAGATAATTAGATAGATAGATAGATAAATAGATAGATAGATAGATATAGATAGATAGATAGATAGATAGATAGATAGATAGATAGATAGATAGATAGATAGATAGATAGATAGATAGATAGATAGATAGATAGATAGATAGATAGATAGATAGATAGATAGATAGATAGATAGATAGATAGATAGATAGATAGATAGAGTGAGTGAGGGCCATAGATAGATAGATAGAGTGAGGGTGATAGATAGATAGAGTGAGGGCAATAGATAGATAGACAGATAGAGTGAGGGAGATAGATAGAGTGAGGGTGATAGATAGAGTGAGGGCGATAGATAGACAGTGATAGATAGATAGAGTGAGGGCGATAAATACATAGATAGATAGATAGATAGATAGACAGATAGATAGATAGATAGATAGATAGATAGATAGATCGATAGATAGATAGGTAGATAGATAGATAGATAGATAGATAGATAGATAGATAGATAGATAGATAGATAGATAGATAGATAGATAGATAGATAGATAGATAGATAGATAGATAGATAGATAGATAGATAGATAGATAGATAGATAGAGTGAGGGTGATAGAGTGAGGGCGATTGATAGATAGATAGATAGATAGATAAATGATAGATAGATAGATAGATAGATAGATAGATAGATAGATAGATAGATAGCCAGATCGATCGATAGATAGATAGATAGATAGATAGATAGATAGATAGATAGATAGATAGATAGATAGATAGATAGATAGATAGATAGATAGATAGATAGATAGATAGATAGATAGATAGAGTGAGGGCAATAGATAGTGTGAGGGCGATAGATAGATAGATAGATAGATAGATAGATAGATAGATAGATAGATAGATAGATAGATAGATAGATAGATAGATAGATAGATAGATAGATAGATAGATAGAGTGAGGGTGATAGAGTGAGGGCGATTGATAGATAGATAGATAGATAGATAAATGATAGATAGATAGATAGATAGATAGATAGATAGATAGATAGATAGCCAGATCGATCGATAGATAGATAGATAGATAGATAGATAGATAGATAGATAGATAGATAGATAGATAGATAGATAGATAGATAGATAGATAGATAGAGTGAGGGCGATAGATAGAGTAAGAGCAATAGATAGATAGAGTGAGGGCGATAGATAGAGTGAGGGCGATAGATAGATAGATAGATAGATAGATAGATAGATAGATAGATAGATAGATAGATAGATAGATAGATAGATAGATAGATAGATAGATAGATAGATAGATAGATAGATAGATAGATGGAGTGAGGGCAATAGATAGATAGAGTGAGTGCGATAGATAGACATATAGAGTGAGTGCGATAGATAGATAGAGTGAACGCGAAAGATAGAGTAAGGGCGATAGATAGATAGAGTGAGGGCGAAAGATAGATAGAGAGAGGACGATAGATAGATAGAGTGAGAGCAATAGATAGATAGATAGATAGATAGATAGATAGATAGATAGATAGATAGATAGATAGATAGATAGATAGATAGATAGATAGATAGAGTGAGGGCAATAGATAGATAGATAGATAGATAGATAGATAGATAGATAGATAGATAGATAGATAGATAGATAGAGTGAGGGTGATAGATAGATAGAGGGAGGGTGATAGATAGAGGGAGGGTGATAAGTAGATAGAGGGAGGGCGATAGATAGATAGATAGATAGATAGATAGATAGATAGATAGATAGATAGATAGATAGATAATTAGATAGATAGATAGATAGATAGATAGATAAATAGATAGATAGATAGATAGATAGATAGATAGATAGATAGATAGATAGATAGATAGATAGATAGATAGATAGATAGATAGATAGATAGATAGATAGATAGATAGATAGATAGATAGATAGATAGATAGATAGATAGATAGATAGATAGATAGATAGATAGATAGATAGATAGATAGATAGATAGATAGATAGATAGATAGATAGATAGATAGATAGATAGATAGATAGATAGATAGAGTGAGTGAGGGCCATGGATAGATAGATAGAGTGAGGGTGATAGATAGATAGAGTGAGGGCAATAGATAGATAGACAGATAGAGTGAGGGAGATAGATAGAGTGAGGGTGATAGATAGAGTGAGGGCGATAGATAGACAGTGATAGATAGATAGAGTGAGGGCGATAAATACATAGATAGATAGATAGATAGATAGACAGATAGATAGATAGATAGATAGATAGATCGATAGATAGGTAGATAGATAGATAGATAGATAGATAGATAGATAGATAGATAGATAGATAGATAGATAGATAGATAGATAGATAGATAGATAGATAGATAGATAGATAGATAGATAGATAGATAGAGTGAGGGTGATAGAGTGAGGGCGATTGATAGATAGATAGATAGATAGATAAATGATAGATAGATAGATAGATAGATAGATAGATAGATAGATAGATAGATAGATAGATAGATAGCCAGATCGATCGATAGATAGATAGATAGATAGATAGATAGATAGATAGATAGATAGATAGATAGATAGATAGATAGATAGATAGATAGATAGATAGATAGATAGATAGATAGATAGATAGATAGATAGAGTGAGGGCAATAGATAGTGTGAGGGCGATAGATAGATAGATAGATAGATAGATAGATAGATAGATAGATAGATAGATAGATAGATAGATAGATAGATAGATAGATAGATAGATAGATAGATAGATAGATAGATAGATAGATAGATAGATAGATAGATAGATAGATAGAGTGAGGGCGATAGATAGAGTGAGAGCAATAGATAGATAGAGTGAGGGCGATAGATAGAGTGAGGGCGATAGATAGATAGATAGATAGATAGATAGATAGATAGATAGATAGATAGATAGATAGATAGATAGATAGATAGATAGATAGATAGATAGATAGATAGATAGATGGAGTGAGGGCAATAGATAGATAGAGTGAGTGCGATAGATAGACATATAGAGTGAGTGCGATAGATAGATAGAGTGAACGCGAAAGATAGAGTAAGGGCGATAGATAG
>NC_141695.1:863338928-863346428 GCF_964263255.1 Lissotriton vulgaris
TAGAGTGAGAGCAATAGATAGATAGAGTGAGGGCGATAGATAGAGTGAGGGCGATAGATAGATAGATAGATAGATAGATAGATAGATAGATAGATAGATAGATAGATAGATAGATAGATAGATAGATAGATAGATAGATAGATAGATAGATAGATGGAGTGAGGGCAATAGATAGATAGAGTGAGTGCGATAGATAGACATATAGAGTAAGGGCGATAGATAGATAGAGTGAGGGCGAAAGATAGATAGAGAGAGGACGATAGATAGATAGAGTGAGAGCAATAGATAGATAGATAGAGTGAGGGCGATAGATAGATAGATAGATAGATAGATAGATAGATAGATAGATAGATAGATAGATAGATAGATAGATAGATAGATAGATAGATAGATAGATAGATAGATAGATAGATAGGTCGATCGATCGATAGATAGATAGATAGATAGATAGATAGATAGATAGATAGATAGATAGAGAGATAGATAGAGAGATAGATAGAGAGATAGAGTGAGGGCAATAGTTAGATAGAGTGAGGGTGATAGATAGAAGGAGGGAGGGCGATAGAGTGAGGGCAATAGATAGAGTGAGGGCGATAGATAGATAGAGTGAGGGCGATAAATAGAGTGAGGGCAAAAGATAGATATAAAGATAGATAGATAGATAGATAGATAGATAGATAGATAGATAGATAGATAGATAGATAGATAGATAGATAGATAGATAGATAGATAGAGTGAGGGCGATAGATAGAGTGAGAGCAATAGATAGATAAATAGATAGATAGATAGATAGATAGATAGATAGATAGATAGATAGATAGATAGATAGATAGATAGATAGATAGATAGATAGATAGATAGAGTGAGGGTGATAGATAGATAGAGGGAGGGTGATAGATAGAGGGAGGGTGATAAATAGATAGAGGGAGGGCGATAGATAGATAGATAGATAGATAGATAGATAGATAGATAGATAGATAGATAGATAGATAGATAGATAGATAGAGTGAGGGCGATAGATAGATAGAGTGAGTGAGGGCCATAGATAGATATATAGAGTGAGGGCGATAGATAGATAGAGTGAGGACGATAGATAGACGGCGATAGATAGCTAGAGTGAGGGCGATAGATAGATAAATAGAGTGAGGGTGATAGATAGAGTAAGGGTGATAGATAGATAGAGTGAGGGCGATAGATAGATAGAGTGAGGGCGATAGATAGATAGACAGATAGAGTGAGGGAAATAGATAGAGTGAGGGTGATAGATAGAGTGAGGGCGATAGATAGATAGTGATAGATAGATAGAGTGAGGGCGATAAATACATAGATAGATAGATAGATAGATAGATAGATAGATAGATAGATAGATAGATAGATAGATAGATAGATAGATAGATAGATAGATAGATAGATAGAGTGAGGGTGATAGATAGAGTGAGAGCAATAGATAGATAGAGTGAGGGCGATAGATAGAGTGAGGGAGATAGATAGATCGATAGGTAGATAGGTAGATATATAAATAGATAGAGTGAGGGTGATAGATAGATAGATAGATAGAGTGAGGGCGATAGACAGATAGAGTGATAGTGATAGATAGAGTGAGGGCGATAGATAGATAGATTGAGGACGATAGATAGACAGCGATAAATACCTAGAGTGAGGACGATAGATAGATAAATAGATAGAGTGAGGGTGATAGATAGAGTGAGGGCGATTGATAGATAGATAGATAGATAGATAGATAGATAGATAGATAGATAGATAGATAGATAGATAGATAGATAGATAGATAGATAGATAGATAGATAGATAGATAGATAGATAGATAGATAGAGTGAGGGCGATTGATAGATGTAGGGCAATAAATAGATAGAGGGGCGATAGATAGAGTGAGGGCGATAGATAGATAGATAGATAGAGTGAGGGCTATAGATAGATAGAGTGAGAGCAATAAATAGATAGAGTGAGGGCGATAGATAGATAGAGTGAGGGCGATAGATAGATAGATAGATAGATAGATAGATAGATAGATAGATAGATAGATAGATAGATAGATAGATAGAGTGAGGGTGATGGATAGATAGATAGAGTAAGGGCGATAGACAGGTAGAGTGAGAGCGATAGATAGAGTGAGGGCGATAGATAGATAGAGTGAGGGCGATAGATAGACGGCGCTAGATAGCTAGAGTGAGGGCGATAGATAGATAAATAGAGTGAGGGTGATAGATAGAGTAAGGGCGATAGATAGATAGAGTGAGGGCGATAGATAGATAGAGTGAGGGCGATAGATAGATAGAGTGATGGCGATAGATAGATAGATAGATAGATAGATAGATAGATAGATAGATAGATAGATAGATAGATAGAGTGAGGGCGATAGATAGATAGATAGATAGATAGATAGATAGATAGATAGATAGATAGATAGATAGATAGATAGATAGATAGATAGATAGATAGATAGATAGATAGATAAATAGAGTGAGGGTGATAGTTAGATAGAGTGAGGGCGATAGAGTGAGGGCAACAGATAGATAGAGTGAGGGCGACAGATAGATAGAGTGAGGGCGACAGATCGAATGAGGGCGATAGATAGAGTGAGGTGGCCTTGTGGTGGACGTGGTGGTGGCTGTGGTGGTGGTGGTAGTGGTGGTGGAAGTGGTGGTGGTGGAGGTGGGTGTGGTGGTGGTGGACTTGGTGGTGGTGGACTTGGTGGTGGTAGACGTGGTGGTGGACGTAGTGGTGGTGGAGGATGTGGTGGTGGTAGTGGGTGTGGTGGTGGTGGTCATGGTGGACGTGGTGGTCATGGATGTGGTGGTGATGGACGTGGTGGTGGTGGACATGTTGGTGGTAGACATGGTGGTGGTGGATGTGGTGGACATGGTGGTGGTGGACGTGGTGGTGGTGGATGATAGATAGACAGCGATAAATACCTAGAGGGAGGGCGATAGATAGATAAATAGATAGAGTGAGGGTGATAGATAGAGTGAGGGCGATTGATAGATAGATAGATAGATAGATAGATAGATAGATAGATAGATAGATAGATAGATAGATAGATAGATAGATAGATAGATAGATAGATAGATAGATAGATAGATAGATAGAGTGAGGGCGATTGATAGATGTAGGGCAATAAATAGATAGAGGGGCGATAGATAGAGTGAGGGCGATAGATAGAGTGAGGGCGATAGATAGATAGATAGATAGAGTGAGGGCTATAGATAGATAGAGTGAGAGCAATAGATAGATAGAGTGAGGGCGATAGATAGATAGAGTGAGGGAGATAGATAGATAGATAGATAGATAGATAGATAGATAGATAGATAGATAGATAGATAGATAGATAGATAGATAGATAGATAGATAGATAGATAGATAGATAGATAGAGTGAGGGTGATGGATAGATAGATAGAGTAAGGGCGATAGACAGATAGAGTGAGAGCGATAGATAGAGTGAGGGCGATAGATAGATAGAGTGAGGACGATAGATAGACGGCGATAGATAGCTAGAGTGAGGGCGATAGATAGATAAATAGAGTGAGGGTGATAGATAGAGTAAGGGTGATAGATAGATAGAGTGAGGGCGATAGATAGATAGAGTGAGGGCGATAGATAGATAGAGTGATGGCGATAGATAGATAGATAGATAGATAGATAGATAGATAGATAGATAGATAGATAGATAGATAGATAGATAGATAGATAGATAGATAGATAGATAGATAGTTAGAGGGCGATTGATAGATGTAGGGCGATAGATAGATAGAGTGAGGGCCGATAGAGTGAGGGCGATAGATAGAGTGAGGGCGATAAATAGATAGAGTGAGGGCGATAGATAGATAGATAGATAGATAGATAGATAGATAGATAGATAGATAGATAGATAGATAGATAGATAGATAGATAGATAGATAGATAGATAGATAGAGTGAGGGCGATAGATAGATAGAGTGAGAGCAATAGATAGATAGAGTGAGGGCGATAGATAGAGTGAGGGAGATAGATAGATAGATAGATAGATAGATAGATAGATAGATAGATAGATACATAGATAGATAGATAGATCGATAGATAGATAGGTAGATAGATAGATAGAGTGAGGGTGATAGATAGATAGATAGAGTGAGGGCGATAGATAGATAGAGTGAGAGCGATAGATAGAGTGAGGGCGATAGATAGATAGATTGAGGACGATAGATAGACAGCGATAAATACCTAGAGTGAGGGCGATAGATAGATAAATAGATAGAGTGAGGGTGATAGATAGAGTGAGGGCGATTGATAGATAGATAGATAGATAGATAGATAGATAGATAGATAGATAGATAGATAGATAGATAGATAGATAGATAGATAGATAGATAGATATGTAGATAGATAGATAGATAGATAGATAGATAGATAGATAGATAGATAGATAGATAGATAGATAGATAGAGTGAGGGCAATAGATAGTGTGAGGGCGATAGATAGATAGATAGCTAGAGTGAGGGCGATAGATAGATAGAGTGAGGGCGATAGATAGATAGAGTGAGTGCGATAGATAGACATATAGAGTGAGGGCGATAGATAGATAGAGTGAGGGCGAAAGATAGAGTAAGGGCGATAGATAGAGTGAGGGCGATAGATAAATAGATAGAGTGAGGGCCATAGATAGATAGAGTGAGGGCGAAAGATAGATAGAGAGAGGACGATAGATAGATAGAGTGAGGGCGATAGCTAGAATGAGGGCGATACATAGATAGAGTGAGGGCGATAGATAGATAGAGTGAGGGCCATAGATAGATAGAGTGAGGGCGAAAGATAGATAGAGAGAGGACGATAGATAGATAGATAGAATGAGGGCGATAGATAGATGAGTGAGGGCAATAGATAGATAGATAGATAGAGTGAGGGCGATAGATAGATAGATAGATAGATAAATAGATAGATAGATAGATAGATAGATAGATAGATAGATAGATAGATAGATAGATAGATAGATAGATAGATAGATAGATAGATAGATAGATAGATAGATAGATAGATAGATAGATAGATAGATAGATAGGTAGAGAGATAGATAGAGAGATAGAGTGAGGGCGATAGTTAGAGTGAGGGCGATAGATAGATAGAGTGAGGGCGATAGATAGACGGCGCTAGATAGCTAGAGTGAGGGTGATAGATAGATAAATAGAGTGAGGGTGATAGATAGAGTAAGGGTGATAGATAGATAGAGTGAGGGCGATAGATAGATAGAGTGAGGGCGATAGATAGATAGAGTGATGGCGATAGATAGATAGATAGATAGATAGATAGATAGATAGATAGATAGATAGATAGATAGATAGATAGATAGATAGATAGATAGATAGATAGATAGATAGATAGATAGATAGATAGATAGATAGATAGATAGATAGATAGTTAGAGGGCGATTGATAGATGTAGGGCGATAGATAGATAGATTGAGGGCCGATAGAGTGAGGGCGTTAGATAGAGTGAGGGCGATAGATAGATAGATAGATAGATAGATAGATAGATAGATAGATAGATAGATAGATAGATAGATAAATAGAGTGAGGGTGATAGTTAGATAGAGTGAGGGCGATAGAGTGTGGGCAACAGATAGATAGAGTGAGGGCGACAGATAGATAGAGTGAGGGCGACAGATCGAATGAGGGCGATAGATAGAGTGAGGTGGCCTTGTGGTGGACGTGGTGGTGGCTGTGGTGGTGGTGGTAGTGGTGGTGGAAGTGGTGGTGGTGGAGGTGGGTGTGGTGGTGGTGGACTTGGTGGTGGTGGACTTGGTGGTGGTAGACGTGGTGGTGGACGTAGTGGTGGTGGAGGATGTGGTGGTGGTAGTGGGTGTGGTGGTGGTGGTCATGGTGGACGTGGTGGTCATGGATGTGGTGGTGATGGACGTGGTGGTGGTGGACATGTTGGTGGTAGACATGGTGGTGGTGGATGTGGTGGACATGGTGGTGGTGGACGTGGTGGTGGTGGATGATAGATAGACAGCGATAAATACCTAGAGTGAGGGCAATAGATAGATAAATAGATAGAGTGAGGGTGATAGATAGAGTGAGGGCGATTGATAGATAGATAGATAGATAGATAGATAGATAGATAGATAGATAGATAGATAGATAGATAGATAGATAGATAGATAGATAGATAGATAGATAGATAGATAGATAGATAGATAGATAGATAGAGTGAGGGCGATTGATAGATGTAGGGCAATAAATAGATAGAGGGGCGATAGATAGAGTGAGGGCGATAGATAGAGTGAGGGCGATAGATAGATAGATAGATAGAGTGAGGGCTATAGATAGATAGAGTGAGAGCAATAGATAGATAGAGTGAGGGCGATAGATAGATAGAGTGAGGGCGATAGATAGATAGATAGATAGATAGATAGATAGATAGATAGATAGATAGATAGATAGATAGATAGATAGATAGATAGATAGATAGATAGATAGATAGATAGATAGATAGATAGATAGATAGATAGAGTGAGGGTGATGGATAGATAGATAGAGTAAGGGCGATAGACAGATAGAGTGAGAGCGATAGATAGAGTGAGGGCGATAGATAGATAGAGTGAGGACGATAGATAGACGGCGATAGATAGCTAGAGTGAGGGCGATAGATAGATAAATAGAGTGAGGGTGATAGATAGAGTAAGGGTGATAGATAGATAGAGTGAGGGCGATAGATAGATAGAGTGAGGGCGATAGATAGATAGAGTGATGGCGATAGATAGATAGATAGATAGATAGATAGATAGATAGATAGATAGATAGATAGATAGGTAGATAGATAGATAGATAGATAGATAGATAGATAGATAGATAGATAGATAGATAGATAAATAGATAGATAGATAGATAGTTAGAGGGCGATTGATAGAGTGAGGGCGATAGATAGATAGAGTGAGGGCCGATAGAGTGAGGGCGATAGATAGAGTGAGGGCGATAGATAGATAGAGTGAGGGCGATAGATAGATAGATAGATAGATAGATAGATAGATAGATAGATAGATAGATAGATAGATAGATAGATAGATAGATAGATAGATAGATAGAGGACGATATATAGATAGATAGAGTGAAGGCAGTAGATAAATAGATAGAGTGAGGGCCATAGATAGATAGAGTGAGGGCGAAAGATAGATAGAGTGAGGGCCGATAGAGTGAGGGCGATAGATAGAGTGAGGGCGATAGATAGATAGAGTGAGGGCGATAGATAGATAGATAGATAGATAGATAGATAGATAGATAGATAGATAGATAGATAGATAGATAGATAGATAGATAGATAGATAGATAGATAGATAGATAGATAGATAGATAGATAGGTAGAGAGATAGATAGAGAGATAGAGTGAGGGCGATAGTTAGAGTGAGGGTGATAGATAGATAGAGGGAGGGCGATAGAGTGAGGGCAATAGATAGAGTGAGGGCGATAGATAGAGTGAGGGCGATAAATAGATAGAGTGAGGGCAATAGA
>NC_141695.1:863353928-863361428 GCF_964263255.1 Lissotriton vulgaris
TTGAGGACGATAGATAGACAGCGATAAATACCTAGAGTGAGGACGATAGATAGATAAATAGATAGAGTGAGGGTGATAGATAGAGTGAGGGCGATTGATAGATAGATAGATAGATAGATAGATAGATAGATAGATAGATAGATAGATAGATAGATAGATAGATAGATAGATAGATAGATAGATAGATAGATAGATAGAGTGAGGGCGATTGATAGATGTAGGGCAATAAATAGATAGAGGGGCGATAGATAGAGTGAGGGCGATAGATAGATAGATAGATAGAGTGAGGGCTATAGATAGATAGAGTGAGAGCAATAAATAGATAGAGTGAGGGCGATAGATAGAAAGAGTGAGGGCGATAGATAGATAGATAGATAGATAGATAGATAGATAGATAGATAGATAGATAGATAGATAGATAGATAGATAGATAGATAGATAGATAGATAGATAGATAGATAGATAGATAGAGTGAGGGTGATGGATAGATAGATAGAGTAAGGGCGATAGACAGGTAGAGTGAGAGCGATAGATAGAGTGAGGGCGATAGATAGATAGAGTGAGGGCGATAGATAGACGGCGCTAGATAGCTAGAGTGAGGGCGATAGATAGATAAATAGAGTGAGGGTGATAGATAGAGTAAGGGCGATAGATAGATAGAGTGAGGGCGATAGATAGATAGAGTGAGGGCGATAGATAGATAGAGTGATGGCGATAGATAGATAGATAGATAGATAGATAGATAGATAGATAGATAGATAGATAGATAGATAGATAGATAGATAGATAGATAGATAGATAGAGTGAGGGCGATAGATAGATAGATAGATAGATAGATAGATAGATAGATAGATAGATAGATAGATAGATAGATAGATAGATAGATAGATAGATAGATAGATAGATAAATAGAGTGAGGGTGATAGTTAGATAGAGTGAGGGCGATAGAGTGAGGGCAACAGATAGATAGAGTGAGGGCGACAGATTGATAGAGTGAGGGCGACAGATCGAATGAGGGCGATAGATAGAGTGAGGTGGCCTTGTGGTGGACGTGGTGGTGGCTGTGGTGGTGGTGGTAGTGGTGGTGGAAGTGGTGGTGGTGGAGGTGGGTGTGGTGGTGGTGGACTTGGTGGTGGTGGACTTGGTGGTGGTAGACGTGGTGGTGGACGTAGTGGTGGTGGAGGATGTGGTGGTGGTAGTGGGTGTGGTGGTGGTGGTCATGGTGGACGTGGTGGTCATGGATGTGGTGGTGATGGACGTGGTGGTGGTGGACATGTTGGTGGTAGACATGGTGGTGGTGGATGTGGTGGACATGGTGGTGGTGGACGTGGTGGTGGTGGATGATAGATAGACAGCGATAAATACCTAGAGGGAGGGCGATAGATAGATAAATAGATAGAGTGAGGGTGATAGATAGAGTGAGGGCGATTGATAGATAGATAGATAGATAGATAGATAGATAGATAGATAGATAGATAGATAGATAGATAGATAGATAGATAGATAGATAGATAGAGTGAGGGCGATTGATAGATGTAGGGCAATAAATAGATAGAGGGGCGATAGATAGAGTGAGGGCGATAGATAGAGTGAGGGCGATAGATAGATAGATAGATAGAGTGAGGGCTATAGATAGATAGAGTGAGAGCAATAGATAGATAGAGTGAGGGCGATAGATAGATAGAGTGAGGGAGATAGATAGATAGATAGATAGATAGATAGATAGATAGATAGATAGATAGATAGATAGATAGATAGATAGATAGATAGATAGATAGATAGATAGATAGATAGATAGAGTGAGGGTGATGGATAGATAGATAGAGTAAGGGCGATAGACAGATAGAGTGAGAGCGATAGATAGAGTGAGGGCGATAGATAGATAGAGTGAGGACGATAGATAGACGGCGATAGATAGCTAGAGTGAGGGCGATAGATAGATAAATAGAGTGAGGGTGATAGATAGAGTAAGGGTGATAGATAGATAGAGTGAGGGCGATAGATAGATAGAGTGAGGGCGATAGATAGATAGAGTGATGGCGATAGATAGATAGATAGATAGATAGATAGATAGATAGATAGATAGATAGATAGATAGATAGATAGATAGATAGTTAGAGGGCGATTGATAGATGTAGGGCGATAGATAGATAGAGTGAGGGCCGATAGAGTGAGGGCGATAGATAGAGTGAGGGCGATAAATAGATAGAGTGAGGGCGATAGATAGATAGATAGATAGATAGATAGATAGATAGATAGATAGATAGATAGATAGATAGATAGATAGATAGATAGAGTGAGGGCGATAGATAGATAGAGTGAGAGCAATAGATAGATAGAGTGAGGGCGATAGATAGAGTGAGGGAGATAGATAGATAGATAGATAGATAGATAGATAGATAGATAGATAGATACATAGATAGATAGATAGATCGATAGATAGATAGGTAGATAGATAGATAGAGTGAGGGTGATAGATAGATAGATAGAGTGAGGGCGATAGATAGATAGAGTGAGAGCGATAGATAGAGTGAGGGCGATAGATAGATAGATTGAGGACGATAGATAGACAGCGATAAATACCTAGAGTGAGGGCGATAGATAGATAAATAGATAGAGTGAGGGTGATAGATAGAGTGAGGGCGATTGATAGATAGATAGATAGATAGATAGATAGATAGATAGATAGATAGATAGATAGATAGATATGTAGATAGATAGATAGATAGATAGATAGATAGATAGATAGATAGATAGATAGATAGATAGATAGATAGAGTGAGGGCAATAGATAGTGTGAGGGCGATAGATAGATAGATAGCTAGAGTGAGGGCGATAGATAGATAGAGTGAGGGCGATAGATAGATAGAGTGAGTGCGATAGATAGACATATAGAGTGAGGGCGATAGATAGATAGAGTGAGGGCGAAAGATAGAGTAAGGGCGATAGATAGAGTGAGGGCGATAGATAAATAGATAGAGTGAGGGCCATAGATAGATAGAGTGAGGGCGAAAGATAGATAGAGAGAGGACGATAGATAGATAGAGTGAGGGCGATAGCTAGAATGAGGGCGATACATAGATAGAGTGAGGGCGATAGATAGATAGAGTGAGGGCCATAGATAGATAGAGTGAGGGCGAAAGATAGATAGAGAGAGGACGATAGATAGATAGAATGAGGGCGATAGATAGATGAGTGAGGGCAATAGATAGATAGATAGATAGAGTGAGGGCGATAGATAGATAGATAGATAGATAAATAGATAGATAGATAGATAGATAGATAGATAGATAGATAGATAGATAGATAGATAGATAGATAGATAGATAGATAGATAGGTAGAGAGATAGATAGAGAGATAGAGTGAGGGCGATAGTTAGAGTGAGGGCGATAGATAGATAGAGTGAGGGCGATAGATAGACGGCGCTAGATAGCTAGAGTGAGGGCGATAGATAGATAAATAGAGTGAGGGTGATAGATAGAGTAAGGGTGATAGATAGATAGAGTGAGGGCGATAGATAGATAGAGTGAGGGCGATAGATAGATAGAGTGATGGCGATAGATAGATAGATAGATAGATAGATAGATAGATAGATAGATAGATAGATAGATAGATAGATAGATAGATAGATAGATAGATAGATAGATAGATAGATAGATAGATAGATAGATAGTTAGAGGGCGATTGATAGATGTAGGGCGATAGATAGATAGATTGAGGGCCGATAGAGTGAGGGCGTTAGATAGAGTGAGGGCGATAGATAGATAGATAGATAGATAGATAGATAGATAGATAGATAGATAGATAGATAGATAAATAGAGTGAGGGTGATAGTTAGATAGAGTGAGGGCGATAGAGTGTGGGCAACAGATAGATAGAGTGAGGGCGACAGATAGATAGAGTGAGGGCGACAGATCGAATGAGGGCGATAGATAGAGTGAGGTGGCCTTGTGGTGGACGTGGTGGTGGCTGTGGTGGTGGTGGTAGTGGTGGTGGAAGTGGTGGTGGTGGAGGTGGGTGTGGTGGTGGTGGACTTGGTGGTGGTGGACTTGGTGGTGGTAGACGTGGTGGTGGACGTAGTGGTGGTGGAGGATGTGGTGGTGGTAGTGGGTGTGGTGGTGGTGGTCATGGTGGACGTGGTGGTCATGGATGTGGTGGTGATGGACGTGGTGGTGGTGGACATGTTGGTGGTAGACATGGTGGTGGTGGATGTGGTGGACATGGTGGTGGTGGACGTGGTGGTGGTGGATGATAGATAGACAGCGATAAATACCTAGAGTGAGGGCAATAGATAGATAAATAGATAGAGTGAGGGTGATAGATAGAGTGAGGGCGATTGATAGATAGATAGATAGATAGATAGATAGATAGATAGATAGATAGATAGATAGATAGATAGATAGATAGATAGATAGATAGATAGATAGATAGATAGATAGATAGATAGATAGATAGATAGATAGATAGATAGATAGAGTGAGGGCGATTGATAGATGTAGGGCAATAAATAGATAGAGGGGCGATAGATAGAGTGAGGGCGATAGATAGAGTGAGGGCGATAGATAGATAGATAGATAGAGTGAGGGCTATAGATAGATAGAGTGAGAGCAATAGATAGATAGAGTGAGGGCGATAGATAGATAGAGTGAGGGCGATAGATAGATAGATAGATAGATAGATAGATAGATAGATAGATAGATAGATAGATAGATAGATAGATAGATAGATAGATAGATAGATAGATAGATAGATAGATAGATAGATAGATAGATAGATAGATAGATAGATAGATAGATAGAGTGAGGGTGATGGATAGATAGATAGAGTAAGGGCGATAGACAGATAGAGTGAGAGCGATAGATAGAGTGAGGGCGATAGATAGATAGAGTGAGGACGATAGATAGACGGCGATAGATAGCTAGAGTGAGGGCGATAGATAGATAAATAGAGTGAGGGTGATAGATAGAGTAAGGGTGATAGATAGATAGATAGAGTGAGGGCGATAGATAGATAGAGTGAGGGCGATAGATAGATAGAGTGATGGCGATAGATAGATAGATAGATAGATAGATAGATAGATAGATAGATAGATAGATAGATAGATAGATAGATAGGTAGATAGATAGATAGATAGATAGATAGATAGATAGATAGATAGATAGATAGATAGATAGATAGATAGATAGATAGATAGATAGATAGATAGATAGATAGATAGATAGATAGATAGATAGATAGATAGATAGATAGATAGATAGATAGTTAGAGGGCGATTGATAGAGTGAGGGCGATAGATAGATAGAGTGAGGGCCGATAGAGTGAGGGCGATAGATAGAGTGAGGGCGATAGATAGATAGAGTGAGGGCGATAGATAGATAGATAGATAGATAGATAGATAGATAGATAGATAGATAGATAGATAGATAGATAGATAGATAGATAGATAGATAGAGGACGATATATAGATAGATAGAGTGAAGGCAGTAGATAAATAGATAGAGTGAGGGCCATAGATAGATAGAGTGAGGGCGAAAGATAGATAGAGTGAGGACGATAGATAGATAGATAGATAGATAGAGTGAGGGCGATAGATAGAGTGAGGGCGAAAGATAGATAGAGAGAGGACGAAAGACAGATAGGATGAGGGAGATAGATAGAGTAAGGGCGATAGATAAAGTGAGGTCGATAGATAGACAGTGATAGATAGATAGAGTGAGGGCGATAAATACATAGATAGATAGATAGATAGATAGATAGATAGATAGATAGATAGATAGATAGATAGATAGATAGATAGATAGATAGAGTGAGGGCGATAGATAGATAGAGTGTGAGCAATAGATAGATAGAGTGAGGGCGATAGATAGAGTGAGGGAGATAGATAGATAGATAGATAGATAGATAGATAGATAGATAGATAGATAGATAGATAGATAGATAGATCGATAGATAGATAGGTAGATAGATAGATAGATAGAGTGAGGGTGATAGATAGATAGATAGAGTGAGGGCGATAGATAGAGTGAGAGTGATAGATAGAGTGAGGGCGATAGATAGATAGATTGAGGACGATAGATAGACAGCGATAAATACCTAGAGTGAGGGCGATAGATAGATAAATAGATAGAGTGAGGGTGATAGATAGAGTGAGGGCGATTGATAGATAGATAGATAGATAGATAGATAGATAGATAGATAGATAGATAGATAGATAGATAGATAGATAGATAGATAAATAGATAGATAGAGTGAGGGCAATAGATAGTGTGAGGGCGATAGATAGATAGATAGCTAGAGTGAGGGCGATAGATAGATAGAGTGAGGGCGATAGATAGATAGAGTGAGTGCGATAGATAGACATATAGAGTGAGGGCGATAGATAGATAGAGTGAGGGCGAAAGATAGAGTAAGGGCGATAGATAGAGTGAGGGCGATAGATAAATAGATAGAGTGAGGGCCATAGATAGATAGAGTGAGGGCGAAAGATAGATAGAGAGAGGACGATAGATAGATAGAGTGAGGGCGATAGCTAGAATGAGGGCGATACATAGATAGAGTGAGGGCGATAGATAGATAGAGTGAGGACAATAGATAGATAGATAGATAGAGTGAGGGCCATAGATAGATAGAGTGAGGGCGAAAGATAGATAGAGAGAGGACGATAGATAGATAGAGTGAGGGCGATAGATAGATGAGTGAGGGCAATAGATAGATAGATAGATAGAGTGAGGGCGATAGATAGATAGATAGATAGATAGATAGATAGATAGATAGATAGATAGATAGATAGATAGATAGATAGATAGATAGGTAGAGAGATAGATAGAGAGATAGAGAGATAGAGTGAGGGCGATAGTTAGAGTGAGGGTGATAGATAGATAGATGGAGGGCGATAGAGTGAGGGCAATAGATAGAGTGAGGGCGATAGATAGAGTGAGGGCGATAAATAGATAGAGTGAGGGCAATAGATAGATAGATAGATAGATAGATAGATAGATAGATAGATAGATAGATAGATAGATAGATATATAGATAGATAGAGTGAGGGCAATATATAAAGTGAGGGCGATAGATAGATAGACAGATAGACAGATAGACAGATAGACAGATAGATAGATAGATAGATAGATAGATAGATAGATAGATAGATAGATAGATAGATAGATAGATAGATAGATAGATAGATAGATAGATAGATAGATAGATAGATAGAGTGAGGGCAATAGATAGATAGATAGATAGATAGATAGATAGATAGATAGATAGATAGATAGATAGATAGATAGAGTGAGGGTGATAGATAGATAGAGGGAGGGTGATAGATAGATAGAGGGAGGGTGATAAGTAGATAGAGGGAGGGCGATAGATAGATAGATAGATAGATAGATAGATAGATAGATAGATAGATAGATAGATAGATAGATAGATAGATAATTAGATAGATAGATAGATAGATAATTAGATAGATAGATAGATAGATAATTAGATAGATAGATAGA